>NC_054373.1:151100318-151431985 GCF_017654675.1 Xenopus laevis
AAACAAAAAAAAAACAAAACAGTTTACTGTAAACCATACATTTCCAACAAAGCTATAGAAAGCAATTAAAGTATTACAGTTAGTGAATTTACCAAAGTACAAACTAGATTGTTGGTAAATAAACGACCAACTTGTTCAATAGTGGGAGAGTTGTCAGGCAAGATCTCCCTGTGTATGAAAACAGTAACACAAAAAAAATTAAGTGTTTTAAAGTAATGAAAATATTGTGTACTGTTGCCCCTCACTGGTAAAACTGATCTGTTTGCTTCAGAAACACTACTATAGTTCATATAAACAAGCTGCTGTGTAGCGATGGTGGGAATTGAAAAAGGCTATAGTGGATAACAGCTAACACTATTATATACTACAGAGCTTATCTGCTATCTGCTGTGTAACTGGAGTATTTTCTCCTTTGAATGGCTGCCCCCATGGCTACACAGCAGCTTATTTATATAAACAATAGTAGTGTTTCTGAAGCAAACACAGCAGGGTTTACCAGTGCAGGGCAACACTAAATTATATTTGTACAGGTATGGGACCTGTTCTACAGAATGCTTGGGACCTGGGGTTTTCCGGATAACGGATCTTTCTGTAATTTGAATGTTCACTTTAAGTCAACTTGACTTATGTTAAATAAACCCAATAGCCTGAAGTTGCTTCCAATAAGCATGAATTATATCTTGGTTTGGATCAAGTACAAGGTACTGATTTACTATAACAGAGAAAAAGAAAATCATTTTTAAAAATTTAGATTACTTGATTATAATGGAGTCTATGAGAGATGACCTTTCAGTAATTCGGAGCTTTCTGGATAATGGGCTTCCGGATAACGCATCCCATACCTGTTACTTAAAAAAAAAACTCATTTTTTTGATGTTCCTTTTAATTCAAACCATAAACGATAATTTCAAAACAGTTTGAAAACAGGTTTTGATAAGGGGATGAAGTAGATATATTTCTAATTCCTGGATACTTTGAGAGCTGTACGAGCAGTAGAAGAAGTAGAAAATGCTTTCCCTCACTTTTTATATTGCATACACTTCTAAGAATAAGCAGCCACTGTGACTGGAGGGTGGGAAGCAAGTTCCTGATCACCTCACACAGGGGTCCTACTGTATTAATAATCCCCATTGCAAAAAATAAAAACTATCCAGCCCAATTAATTCCATCCAGGCATCCTTGCAACACAAAGTGGCAAATGAGATTCAATGTTGATAAATGTAAAGTCATGCACCTGGGATGTAAAAATATCCAAGCCACTTATACCCTTAAATGGGACTGCACTAGGCAAATCCATTATGGAAAAGGACCTTGGAGTCCTTGTAGATGATAAACTTGGCTGTAGCAAGCAATGCCAGTCAGCAGCATCAAGGGCAAATAAGGTCTTGAGCTGTATTAAAAGGGGCATAGAGTCATGGGAGGAGGGGGTCATTCTTCCACTGTATAGAGCACTTGTAAGGCCCCATCTAGAATATGCCGCACAGTTTTGGTCTCTATCACTCAAACAGGACATTATTGTATTAGAGAGAGAACAGAGAAGGGCAACTAAGCTGGTAAAAGGTATGGAAAATCTTAGCTATGAGGAAAGACTGGCCAAATTGTGGATGTTCACGCTGGAGAAGAGGCGCTTAAGGGGTGATATGATGACTATGTATAAATATATAAGGGGATCATATAACAATCTCTCTAATGCTTTATTTACCAGTAGGTCTTTCCAGCTGACACAAGGTCACCCATTCCGATTAGAAGAAAAGAGGTTCCGCCTAAATATTCGGAAGGGGTTTTTTTTTTTTTACAGTGAGAGCTGTGAAGATGTGGAATTCTGTCCCTGAATCAGTTGTACAGGCTGATACATTAAATAGATTTAAGAAGGGGTTGGATGGCTTTTTAGCAAGTGAGGGAATACAGGGTTATGGGAAATAGCTCATTGTACAAGTTGATCCAGGGACTAGTCCGATTGCCATTTTAGAGTCAGGAAGGAATTTTTCCCCCTCTGAGGCAAACTGGAGAGGCTTCAGATGTTTTTTTTTTATGCCTTCCTCTGGATCAACTGGCAGTTAGGCAGACTAAAAAAAAAAAAAACTAAAAGGTTGAACTTCATGGACATGTGTCTTTTTTCAACCTGACTTACTATGTTACTATGGTTGCAGCCTTGATGTCCAGTGAATGCAGAATGACAGGGAATCAACAGGGATGTGGGCAGCCAAGAATCGCAATTTTTCAGGAAATCATGACTTTACTTGGCCATTAAGTAGTTGTTTTATGAACAAGTAATGGCACTGCCAAACAGTTCATGGGTCACTTTAGCTTGGTCCAGTGCTTAATTTACAGATTTGCAAAAGTAAATATTTCAAAGTCACTGAAATCATATCCGTTCCAATTTCTAAGTAACTAGCAAACAAATGATAGGAATGTGTACAGATGAACAGTGACGTATGAGCAGAGCAGGGAAGGATCAGATCCAAGCTGCTGTATTTACAAATGCCTTTCAACAAGCTTTGTCGACGCATGATGTACACAGCCAACTGCAAGCATCACAGCAGGGCAGAAAAAACTGGATATCAAAAAATGAAAGTGCTTTTAAGTAATGAATAAATAAACAATGTACTGCTGCCCTGCACTGGTAAAACTGGTGTGTTTGCTTCAGAAACACTACTATTGTTTATATAAACAAGCTGCTGTGTAGCCATGGGGGCAGCCATTCAAGCACAGGACACATGCTAGATTAATAGATAAGCTATGTAGAATCCGCTGTGTAACCTGCACATTTTCTCCTTTTCCTTGAATGGCTGCCCTCATGGCTACACAGCAGCTTGTTTATATAAACTAAAGTAGAATTTCTGAAGCAAACACACCAGTTTTACCAGCGCAGGGCAACAGTATACTATGTTTTCATTACTTTAAAAAAAATGTAAATTTTTTTGGTGTTACTGTTATTTTAATTCAGCATCAGCGCAATAAATCAGACTTGATCGGAAAATGTTCTTTGTTTTGTTTTTACCTTGACTACTGTCCCTCTCCAGTGCTGTAATTTAAATTGATTGTTTAGGGTAAGGACACACGGGCAGATTCGGGAGATTAGTCACCTGGCGACAAATCGCCTCTTCTTCAGGGAGACAATCTCCCCCGAACTAGCGGCACTTCGTTTTCTGAAGTCGCCTCTATGGCGACTCCAGAAAACGAAGCGCTGCGAGTGGCATCCCACTGATTTTTCATTATAGCCAGCGGGAAGCTAGGGGAAGGCAGTTCGGAGAGATTTCCTCCGAATCTGCCCTTGTGTCCTTACCCTTAAATACAGATCATGAGCTCTGTATAAGCAACCCCCCCCTGTTTTCCCAACTGTTAGGCTATGAGATAAACAGCAGTTCGTTGGGCAAATTTTTTTTCCCACTTTTGCTCCTCGGAAGAACCACAAGAAGGTGGAAAAGTGAAATGCTAGTTTCCGCTATCAATCTGGATCCTATGGTGCAGTACCGTTAATTTGTTATAATAAAGTGCCAAGTGCAACACACTGTGCCGTGCTAATTTTCATAAAATTTCTTTAGAAAAAAAACATGTGCCAAGAGCCATTCAGGTAAGTTAGACCAAGGATGACAGGGTTAAGAATAGTGTAGCACATTATCCATGTTGTGCCTCCCTACAGAGAATTGTTGTCACTGGAGTTTCCAACAGAGGGAACCAGCAAAGGGCAGCTGCAATCATAATCACATAGGGGGTGGGGCATATTTATTAACATTCATCTCCTTTTGATATTATGGGACGTATTGATTAACAGTGGAAACAAACATCACTGGTGGCAACAAATCAGATCTTTGCTTTTGTTTTCTAACTTGTAGGTGACTGTTCAAATCTAAATGCTGATTGATTGCTATGGGCAAAATCACTGGTGATGTTTGTACAAACTGTTAATAAATACCCCACCATTATATCAAAAGAAGATTCCACAGGATGAGCTCTGAACTTTGTATCAAAGTACTTTCAACTTCAGCTTTTGCTGTGCTTAGTGCAAAGTGAGAGAAAAAAAAAAAGTCAATAGATATTTAAGTGAAATATGTAAAAGGTATGTCTGGCCCAAGCTCTAATCATTGACTAAGGGGCAGATTTATCAAGGGTCGAGTTGAAAATTAGAATTTTCGAATTTTTTATGGTCAAAAAAAAAAAAGAAACTGTCAAATTCGACTAGTGAGTTATTCAATTTTGATTCAAGTTTTTCTTAAAAAAGAATTTAAATGAAATTTTCGATTTTTCATACTCTTGCCCTTTAAGAGCTCGAATTAGACTATTCACCACCTAAAACCTGCCAAACTGCTGTTTAAGTCAATGGGAGAGGTTCAAATTGGAGTTGTTTGCAGCCTTCCTAAGGGCTCTAACAGACAAGCGTTTTTACCTGCACTCCCCTGTGTTCCGGTTTCATGCGTTCAGCCGCAGGGGGGCGCAGGAGTAGACGCACTGAATTCTTTTCAACGTACTCTCACAGACGCATGTAAGCGCCGAACGCAGGTAAAATGCAACATGCTGCATCCCAACCTGCGTTTGCCATTTACATGCGTCTGTGTGAGAACAGCCACATTGAAATGAAATGGGACAGAAGAAATTAAAGCACAGATAACCAAGTTCCACTGTTCCTGTTTCCTTCATTAATAGGAAGATTTCATTCCTGTTTATCAAGGTTTTATGTAACCAGTGATTCAAAGCATGGTTCTCCTTTTCAACAGGCTAAAACAGAAGTCGATCACTGTAACCTCTTCTGACATGAACTAAGGCAATGAAACATATGGAACTGACCCTTAGCTAAGCGGACGGGAATTTAGCATTTAAAGGGGAAGTCACACTTTAAAGTAAATATGATGCTGAGCTTATCCAGATGATAAAAAAAATAGATTGAAAGGTTTCTGTTGTACAACCGCAAAACATTACTGGAATTTTTTTTTATTACCCAATACCTAGGGGACCTGGGTTTTTCCGGATAATGAATATTTCTGTAATATGGAGCTTCATCCTTAAAGTCTCCTAGAAAATCATGTAAACATTAAATAAACCCAATATGTTGACTTTGCTTCCAATAAGGATTAATTGTCTCTTAGTTGGGATCGAGTACAAGCAACCGTTTTATTATTACAGAGAAAAACGACATCCTTTTTAAAAATTTGGATTATTTGGATAAAATAGAGTGTCTATGGGAGGATAATCTTTCTGTAATTTGGAGCCTTCTGGATAACGGGTTTCCGGCTAAAGGATCCAAAACCTGTACTAGCATTATATAATTTAGCAGAAAGCACAATAAAAGATGCAACCTATGGAAAAGCCATATATAAACTATTGATTTCTGAAATGTAATTACTTTTCAGCTAAAGATTAGGCAAAAGCCTCTCAGATGGGATGGGGCGCTACAAGATTGTTTTGGAGAATACGTGATATTTGCCATTTAAAAGGACTACAAACACAACAAATACAATTTTGCCTTAAAAAAAATACTGTCTACCCAAATTTTCTATAGACAAATCACAAAATTTAACAAAACAAACCAACAATACAGAAAGGGAGCAAAAATACTGCTTTCAATTGCAATTACATTTACAAATAACAGCACTGAGAAAGTTGCTTAGAATTACATTTTCTTTCATTATGCAAAATTGTGTTTTGGGGTTTTCAAATCATTAAAAGTCACAGAAGCACATTGTATTGGCTTGGACCACTCCAAATAAAAATGGGTGCCTATAAGGGCTCATTTCGACAGTTTTTTGATTTCCACCGCAGGGAAGCGCTGAACGAAATACAGCCTGTATTTCCATCATGTTTAGGGAAATAGAGACTGTGTTTTGTCTGCACTTCCCTTTACATATCCGTTAGAAATATCCCCACTGACTTCAATGAAGAAAAAGCGGTGTGTTCAGTTGGAACTTTAGAATTCACACCTGCTTTTCATTTCCCAAAACATTAAGGGCTCTTACAGGCAAGCGTTTTTACCTGCGCTCCGTTTTTCTGCGTTCAGCCGCATTACATTTTTTCCAATGGGGCTGTGCTCGCACAGGCGCGTGTAGGCGCCCAACGCAGGAAAAATGCAGCATGTTGCGTCTCAACCTGCGTTCCGCGCCTACATGCACCTGTGTGAGTACAGCCCCTTTGGAAAAAATGTAATGCGTCTATTCCTGCGCTCCCCTGCGGCTGAACGCAGAAAAACAGAACGCAGGGGAGCGCAGGTAAAAACACTCGTCTTCAAGAGCCCTAAGAGTGATGGGAGGAGACATTAAACAGGTGTCTAAACTTTCCAGACTTCAAAATGACATTATGATGGGACGCAAAGAGGACATTCCTTTTGAGAATGAGAGTGGGTGCTTAAAAGGGGTGGTTTACCTTTAGGTTAACTTTTTGTATGTTATAGAATTGCCCATTCTAAGCAACTATTCAAGTGGTTTTCATTATTTATTTCTTATAGTTTTATAATCATTTGCCTTCTTATTCTGACTCTTTCCAGCTTTCAAACGGGGGTCACCCATCTTAAAACAAAAGCTCTGTAAGACTACAGATGTATTGTTATTGCTACTTTTTATTACTCATCTTTCTACCCAGGTGCTCTCCTATTCATATTCCAGTCTCTTATTCAAATCAAAGCATGGTTGATAGGGTAATTTGGACCCTAGGAACCACACTTCTGAAATTGCAACCTGGAGAGCTGCGGAATAAAAGCGAAATATATTAAAAAACAAATAAAAAACAATTGCAAATTGTCTAAGAATATCACTCTCTACATCATACATACATCATAAAATTTAACTCAAAGGTGGACAACCCCTTTAATGGTGATAGGAGGAGACAGAACAGCTCGCATTAGGTAAACAGATGTCTAAGAGTAAGGGCACACCTGGCGATTCGGGGAGATTTAGGCGACTTAATCTCCCGTAACACCTTTGCTCTTTCCTCGTGAGGCAACTTCGGAATACGAAGCGACGCATGTGCCATGCCGCAGGCGACTTTTCATTATAGCCGGCGCAAGACAGAGGGAAGGCATTCGGGGAGATTAGTCACCGGAAAGGCGAGGCAATTACCCTAAACTTTTCAGACATCAAAATGACATTATGATGAAGTGCACAGAGGACACTCCTCCTTTTGAGAATGAGATAGGGTGCTTTAAGATAGGGTGCTTTAAGATATAACAAAACAATTGCATTGCAGTCATTTGCACATATCAAGCAGCTGTAAAAATAGGTGATTTCTAAATGACAGTAGAGAAAAAAAGGGCAAGCAAATGCTGTAGGTGCCCATGAGTATGTACAGAGGAGCAGACAACACATGCTTACAGTCACTAATCTTAGCACTCCCTGACAAAGCAACTGCCTGACAGCATGTGTCAGCTGATTCCTGCAGCCTCAACAACAAAAATAATATGCTTATGTGACACCGGCCTTACACAATGCCAAACTCTTCTCTTGTTTACTGGTTTTCAAATCCATCTTCAAATAAAAAGATTCTCTATGATAAGAAATAATGACATATAGAATATATAGGAGAACATGCAGATACACTGCTTGGGGAGCCACATTTAGAAAAATATCACCAGGAACATCCAGGTGCCAGCGCAGGTATGCACATGATTTCCCAGATTGGAAGGAGACAAAAAAAAAAACCACGCCATTTAAGGGGCAGATTTATCAAGGGTTGAAGTGAAAATTAGAATTTCGAGCTTTCGACTAGTCCAAATTCGATCAAAATTTGAAGAAAATTCAAATATTAAAATTTATCATGTGATCTCTCTTTAAAAATTCGACTTCGACCATTTGCAATCTAAAAACCGCGGAATTACTGTTTTAGCCTATGGGGGACCTCCTAGAACCTATTTGGAGTCAATTGGTGGACTGAAAAATCAAACGTTGAATCAAATTTGATCGAACATGATGTTACTTCGATTCGTATTTGAACTAAAATGGCCTATTCACCTGAAGGAAAAAAAACGTGTTTTTCTTTTTAATAAATTTCGGTTGCTCTTTTTTTATTCGAAATTCGACTCTTGATAAATCTGCCCCTAAGTGTTAACAAAAGCAGAGCATTGTAATTTGTTGCAGAGGGCTGTGTCCGTGTTGTTATATTAAGGACTTGTGCGTGATTAAAAAATAATGAAATAAATAAAATGTTGCTAAGCTATCACATTTTTCTTATTTTCCTATTTTAGAACTCTGGGGTAGGGTATTAAATGAGCATGTCCAAAAAAAGAAAAGAGATATCAATGTTATAAAAGCAGACAGGAGTTGGGTTCCAAAGAGATTTTTTTCCGGTAAAAGTGCTGAGTTATGCATGACAATTTGGGAAACCATTCAGCACTTCCTAATCCTAAAATAACCCAATAATTACTCCCCTGGCTATCACGTGACTTGGACAGCTAATCTCATCCTTTCTTAGGGTAAGGTCCCACTGGGAGATTCGGGGAGATTTAGTCGCCCGGCGACTAATCGCCTCTTCTTTGGGGCAACTAATCTCCCCGAACTGATACCCAACCTGCAGGCTAGCCTTCACAAGAAACCACACATGGTTTGGAAAACATAATTTCAACTTTGTTAAAGTTTATGCACACATGCAAAACTACACTTGCTAGGTGAGACGTTCTCTGTTCAGTCACTCACATGCTGGTCCAGATCGAGACTAAGAGATGGTTTGGCCCAAGGCCAAAGTTGGCGGTTTAGATCGTGCATGCAGGGAAGCCAAAAGAACCCCAGACTGAAACAAAAGATTGCACAATAGAGTATTCCTTGACATAAAGAAGGCCCATTTATCAAAGTCCAAATTTATCTCAATATTATCTGAAGAAAACTTAGACCAAATCTGTATTTATCAATACACTTTCCTGAAAATTTTGTTTTAAAGGGAAAATTCCGAATTTTACGAATTTTTCAGAACTTCTGCACGAAAACTTAAGATTATTGCATGAAACTCAGCACAGATCAAAAAATCTTTGGGACTTCTCCCATTGACTTACATGCAACCTCGATAAATTCCAATTTTATACTAAAAAACCCACCAATTTTTCAGATTTTCTGCATTCAGAGTTTAGTAAATAACCCTCCTAGCTGTGGATGTACTTCTGATGAGTTGCTTTGATATGCTTATTTTCTTGGCCTGAAAGTACCACGTTTAATTTTATGTTTGCATTCTGGCCCAATACGTATTTGCTCAGATTCACATGCAAGATTGCAATATCCTTATAAAGATCCTTAAAGCACCAACAATTCAGCATGTATGAGTCTCCCCTTAATATTAATAAAGTGCTTTGCTTAGTCAGAAAGGTACAGCTATGGGACCTGTTATCCAGAAAGATTGGGACCTAGGGTTTTCTGGATTAAAAATGTTTATGTAAATTGGATCTTCATACCTTAAGTCTATTAGAAAATCATTTAAACATTCAATAAACCCAATAGGCTGGTTTCGCTTCTAATAAGGATTAATTATATCTTAGTATCCTGTATATGAGCCATACTGTTTTTTTCCATGACAGAGAAAAGGGAAATCTTTTTTTAAAAAATTCAGATTCAGAGCCTTGCCGTAGTGTGGAGCTTTCTGGATAACGGATCCAATACTTTCACTAGCTAAAATCTGAAACTGGCCACTGGCCATATGCATACCATAACATTGTATGAAAAGCAGCTGGACAGTGGTCTATTTTTGCGTAATTTAGCTTTTTGTTTAGCAGCTCTACAATTTGGAAATAATAAGTTATCTGGTCGCTAGTGAAACGATTACACTCTTTTCATTTATACATTAGAAGCTGAATAGGATAGGGACTGAATAAACAGATAAGAAATATAAAAAAAAAAAGAAAAAGAATTTTGGATGCAGAGGTTGCTGACCACAAACCTGACTACATTTTAATCTGGAGAGAGGCAAAAGAGGAAGGTAAAAACTAAGAACACAACATTCTAATACAGGTATGGGGCCTATTATCCAGAATGCTCAGGACCTGGGATTTCCCGGATAATGATTCTTTCTGTAATTTGGATCTTCATATCTTAAGTCTACTAGAAAATTGCGTAAAAATAAAATGAGCCCAATAGGCTGGTTTTGCTTTCAATAAGGATTAATTATATCTAAAGGTGGCCATACATGGATAGATCCGCTCGTTTGTCGATGTCGCCAAACGAGCGGATCTCCCTCCGATATGCCCACCTTGAGGTGGGCAATATCGGGCTGATCCGATCGTGGGCCCAACGATCGGATCCTAGCTTTAGCAAACGGGCGGTCGGATCGCGGGACCGCATCAACGAACAGATACGGCCGCAATCCGATGGGATTTTTAATCCCACCTGATCGAGATCTGTCCGACCTTTGGCCAGATCTTGATCGGGGAAGCCTGTCGGGGGCCCCCATACACGGGCCAATAAGCTGCCGACTCGGTCTGTCGGCAGCTTTTATCGGCCCGTGTATGCCCACCTTAAATTGGGATAAAGTTGGCCTTTCCATAATTTGGAGCTTTCTGGATAATGGGTTTCTGGATAATGGACCCCATACCTGTAGTAAATTTAAAGGTGAACTACACAGTCAAGTTGCTTTAAAATTTGCCAATATTTTCTCTGGAGTGTGGTCTTATACTAAGGCAGAAAGGGGAGTGTGTTAAGCACAGTTATGTCATTTTCGTTGTAAATTGCCTTGATTTTCAACCATGAAACATTCCCTTACTTTCAAGTCTGGTTTCAGTGAATTAACAGAATGAAGACAAAATGTATATAACAATTCTAGCTTACCAGTGTGCTGGCTTTTGCTACATTAGCTTATTTTGCTTAAAACGGAATGAACTGACAAAAATGGAAAGCGGTAGGAGAGGTGAAATCTTACAAAAAGCATCAAATGGCAGCAGAACCTCAGAATCACCGGAGGAAGGGGGGGGGTTACAGTCATGAATCAAACGCTTGCACTGGTGCCTTTTTTTTATTAATCTTGCATTATGCAGCTAGTAACCTACACATTGTACTGTGGTACAAAAAAACTCCTCACACAGAAAGACAGTGTTTAGGACTCATTTATAAAGTAACAAGTGATTACTCAGCACTATCTATTTGTGTCTCTGCTTGAGGCACAGGGAAAGCACTTGGCCAAGGTCACAGGACACAAACAAAAAGACACAAGACTGCACAATCCATGATAGAAGTTGTAATCACCTTTGTTGGTTATCTGGTGACTATGTCTGACACTGCAAATTACAGCCATCCTGAAGAAATGTATCCACAGACTTGCCTACATGCCGGAGCCTCTAAGAACGAAGTTTCATCATAGCACATATGCAGGCTGCTGATTAAGGGCTAGGAAGAAACCTCCTGAATGATGAGATGCAATCTTTTAAGATTTCATATTTACAAAAATGTCAGTTAGTCAAATAAATGGTATCACATTGACAACCCCTCCTTTTTTTTATTTCTTTTTCGGAAATATGACTAACAAGGTCCAACTCCTGGTACTTTGGGCCATGAAGTCCCCACATAAAACTCATGTGATCACAAGGGAATCTGCTGCTCCACCAGACTGATAAGACTGGATGCTTTCTACTTATTTCAAAACTGCACAAGCCTTTCAGAAACTTTGAATATACTTCATGATAATCTCAATATAACGCTTTTGCAAATAGCAACATGCAGGACCGCCATCAGAAATCGCAGGGCCCCATACAACAACATTTCCTGGGACCCCTGGGCTGGGCCCACCGCAAGCCCCACCTACAGGTCCGCCCTCCCCACCCCACAGTAAAAAAACAAAAAAAAAATATTGGTGGCTCGGGTTCCCACGTTAATAAAAAATAAAAAGATATTGGTGGTCAGGGCCCCCCATAAAAAAACAGTTGTGCCCAGGGGCCCCCCCATTAAAAAATATTGGTGGTTAGGACCCCACATGAGAAAAAAAAATTGGTGGCCAGGGCCCCCCCCCCACATTATAAGAAAGGCCAGGGCCCCTTAAACGTCCATGCCTTCCCGAAGTTAGCAGCTCTCAGAAAGATGGGGGGCCCAGCTGATCAAGTAAATGTGGCGTGGCCGGGCCCCCCTTACCCTAGGGCCCCCTACAACTCTCCCCCCCCCTGATGGCTGCCCTGGCAACATGTAATACAGCCGGGACACACGAGCTCTACAACTATTATGTGAGGAAGCATTCCTAAAGCCAAATTGCAACCTTGTTTCAATGTCAAAAACAACTGGGGCCTTTGTAAGAAATGTTTACAGTGCTCTGATCTAAACCGTCCCAAATCAGACACCATTAAACCATAGAGGAACTGGTGAGTGAGGCTCAATTAAAACAATAAATTTAAATGAGTTCAACAGACAGGTGAAGGCTACCGACACGTCTATGACAAACGAAGGTTAGGATATCCTAAATGACAAGGATGGAAACAATTCAGAACATACAATTAATACTCCTTTTCAGAAAGAATAAACGGCAAACTGCTCATCTAGTTGTGCCTGTAATTCCATGCAGTCATCTGAAAATAACCTGCAGACTCCCATGGATCTCTGCCACTATTCATTCAGTAAAAGAACAAACAGGACTTAACAGTTTAAGTCAATAATACTCTCAAGCCTTTGAAACAAAATGGAAAAAGTAGGCGTTTAGATTTGTCCTTGAATGGCTGTGTAGCCACCAGGAAGTGCTGCTGCTGCTGCTAGACCTGGGGGAATTGCTGCTCATCACATGGGGGAGGAATCACAAATGTCTGATGCACTAGTAAAGCAGGATGTCCATCACCCTTTTAGTTGTTGAACAGAACTCCCAGCATCCTGTAATAGCATTCAGTTTAGGCTGCAAGATTTAGCCTATTCTAACAGGACGCCGAGATTTGTAGTTCAATAGCTAAAAGCCTTGCACATTGGCCAGGGAACAAGCATTTCAATGGGGATTAATCCCTCCCCCAAGCGAAAGAACTTTTGGAAACAGATTTCTGTTACTTCATTTTGATGCATCTGTGATAGTAAAAGCAAAGTATACTGGCTATTCTGGTGTGGATATATATTAACAAGTGTTTAAATCTCCAAATTGTAATTGTGGCTGCCAGAGTCCTCCTTTTATACCTATTAGATATATATATAAATAACATTCCTAGGCGAATGGACGTAGACCCCAATTGGCTACAAAACGATAATTGTTTTTGTTCTGTAACCAACCGGGGGTTGAGTCCATTATCCTCGGGAATATTATTTCTATTTTAAGTATACAGGCTACTTATGCAACACTAGGCCTTCATAAACAGTGTGAATGTGTGCTCTCTCCTGCTGCAAGACTGCCCATCCTGCTGCATCACTAAGCATGATTACATTATGATATAGGGGGTGCAGGGATCTGGCCAGCCCAGCAGGGATGTTTGCTGTAGTTAGTCAGTTGGAATATAATGAATATATATTCTAGAAGCTTTTAATATATATATATATATATATATATATATATATATATATATATATATATATATATATATATATATATATATAGTCCCTCGAATGACGGCACTCCAGAATCCAACGTTTCGATACCACACAGGTATCTTCGTCAGGGAAGATACCTGTGTGGTATCGAAACGTTGGTTCATCCTAATAAACCTTTATGATATTTATCTACTGACTCAAGCGTGACTGATTCTGGAGTGCCGTCATTGGAGGGACTTTGTATGTGTTTACAGACTGGCACCCGGCCCTTGCAGCATTCATGGTTGTGCGTTCCTGCTCGTCCAGGTATATATATATAACAATCAAACTGGAGCACTCACATGACAAAAATAGGCAGCTGCCTGGGTGCTGGTTATATAATAATACAAATAGAAACCAAAAAAACGCACTCACAGGACTTGATTTGTGCAAACAAAGTGGTTTTATTCCGAAGTTTCGGCTCTAACACTCGAGCCTTCTTCAGGAAGTGAACATATCAAAAACAACAAGAAAACACACAGGGCTTTTCTCAGTGCAAAAAAAAAAAAAAAAAAAATCAGTTTATTTCAACGTTTCGGCTCCTAACTCAAGCTGTCTACAGGAAGTGCACTTCCTGAGGTTGGCTTGAGTTAGGAGGTGAAATGTTGAAATAAACGACTTTTTTTTCACTAAGAAAAGCCCCGTGAGTGTGGTTTTCTTGTTGTTTTTATATATAAATAGATAGATTGATTATAGTTAGATAGATGATAGATAGATGATAAATAAAGGATAAATATATAGATAGAGGATATATAGAACTAAGAAAAGCCCTGTGAGTGTAGTTTTCTTGGTTTTTTTTATATATAGATATATGATTAGACAGACAGACAGATAGATAGAGGATATTTAGGTGGACAGACATGATAGATAGGATAGACAGATAGATGATTGATAGACAGGCCCGGACTGGCAATCTGTGGGCTCTGACAAATGCCAGAGGGGCTGCTATAAGGTCCCATAGAAAGTCAGTATTTAGTGGGCTGGTGGGGGCTGTTTGGGCCTCTGTGTGGGCTCATTAGGCCTCTGTGTACCTGAAATGCCAGGGCCTATTTTAATTCTCAGTCGGGACCTGTAGATAGAGGATATATAGATAGACAGACATGATATATAGATAGACAGACATGATAGATAGACAGACAGACACAGATAGATGTGCATAGAGGATCTTTCTCTGTCTGTACATGTGTTTTGCAGAAAGTTAGTATGTGCTGTACATGAAGGATAGAGACAGCCCCAGTTCTAGTTGAAGTGTCAGTATGAGCCAGCCGTTGTCTGGGGGATTGTGCGAGTTGTAGGTCAGTAAGTGTAGGCAATAAAAACAAGTTATAGCTGTGACAGGGCAGATGGCCCATTCATGTTACAGGGTCAATCAGGCCTGAATCCAGATGCCGATATGAGCCTTGAGGGCCCTCCAGCTGTTATGAGTAGGAAGGCGAGAGGTGCAGTTGAGCAAGTGACGAGCCGCCGGCTGCACTTGTCTCATGTATAAGCTGTGACAGGAAGGTCACTGCAGTGTCCCCGGGCCTCCCCCTCCTGCCCCAGTCCGAGTCACTCACAAACACATCCATGGGCCCCATTGAGACGCGCGCTCAGTCCCCCAGGAAAAATGCCTTGGCCGGAGCCGAGCTGATAAGATTGCTGTGTCAGGCCGGCCTCAGTCACATGGCTGCGCGGCCTTCTGCTCGGCACGCTGCCTGCACGTCCCCTCCCCTCTCACCCGGCTTCTTCACTTACCTCAACGAACAAAAGCATCCTATCCCCACACACCAGCCCCACGCGTGCTGGAGACGACTCTATTCCGGCGGAGGGGAGCGGGCACGGGATTGGGAAAGGGTAGAGAGGGGAAAAGAAATCCCGGAGAGGATAGACAAGTGAGTGACAGCGCCGGGGCTCGCACTGCTTGTCAATTAGATCCTCCCAGAGTTGCGGCGCAACAGCACCACCTCTTCCGGTTGCGTCTCCTCCTTGATGCAGCAATTGGCATGCGCCGCGCGCTACTGCTTCCGCAGGTCAGGGGTCAGCGCCTAGCGCCATGACAGCACGTGCGGCCCAGGGAATGTCCGAAGCAGGTCAGGGCAGGAGCCGCCATCTTACCGCAAGGGCACGCAGGAGTACATCAGCTATCTTACAGCCATGGGTGAACTACAACTCCCAGAAGCCATCGCGAGAGGTTGCTTATACTTGTAGTAAAGCAGTAATCCGGAAATTATACCCTGTGTTTGTAATGGCGGCTCGCTCTTAGCAAGGGAACTAGAAGCTGCACTTTTAGTAAAGTCCTGGCTTGCCAACAGGAACGTGGAATTTACACACCCGGCCTGTTGCTATGCACTGGTTGTCAGGGAATGCTGGGAGATAAGCACGCCATTGAAAGTGACCAATAAAAAGAATCACATGAACAGTGACCTTGGAACAGCCCTGTGTGACTGGGGCAGGGTTGCCAGGTCTAATTTTCAAAACCAGCCAAAGTCAGCTACAAAACCAGCCCCAAACTAGCCAAGAGGCACTTCAACAGTACCCCACAAAATAGCACCATTTATGCAATGAAAAAATACTAAAACATTATTTATTTTAAAATACACCTTTTTAAAATAATATTCTTTGTTTCACAAATTTTCCCATGAAACAAAATGGCTCAGATTAGCGGTTAGCCCATCACCAAGGGCGTAACTATAGAGGGGGGCCCAGGAGGTATAGGGGGTCCCATAAGGCCCTAATACATATACAATTTCAATAAATAGTGATATATATATTAATATATACATTTTAATATGTATGTATATATATATATATATATATTTTTTTTTTTTTTTTGTAAATGATTGTGGGAGAAAGTGCATAAAACTTGCAAAATATGCCCCTTTTCTTTACAGTTTGCCCCTATAAGCAGGCAATAGGTACAGTAGTATTCCCTAGCCTTGTGTCACCAGTAGTGTTGCCACCTTTTCTGGAAAAAAATATCGGCCTTCCTATATATTTAACTTGTTTCCCTATTAATAACATTGGGATCAGCCATCATTTTTACCGGCCAGGCGACTAAAATACCGGCCAGGTGGCAACCCTAGTCACCAGGTACTCCCAAACTGCTTCTTCTCAATGACACCATGTGCCACCCATGTCTTGTCCTTTGTATATGCAGCACTGTCAAGCTCCAGCAGCTCCACATACAGTAAGAGGTAGATCTCTTTGCACTCCATTCTGGGAATCCAAAAGTTGCTCTTATAGGGGTAATGCACAATGACAACATATAAAAAAAATGGTGCTTTGCCCTCATTTTTTGCACCTTTCACTTTGCCCCCTCTTTATAAATTAGTCTGTCCATGTGTTCCCTGTGCTTGTGTAGGTTTCTACCCTTAGTAGTACCTCTGGTTTCCTTCAACAGTCCCAGAATATTATTGGTTAACTAGCCTCTGATTAAACTGGTCCTAGCTGGGTCTCTATGTCTCTGTCTGTTTTAGTTTGATTAGACCAGTGATTCCTAACCAGTAGCTTGCAAAAAACATGTTCCTCTCCAACCCCTTGGCTGTTGCTCCCAGTGGCTTCCAAGCAGGTGCTTATTTTTGAATTCCTGACTTGGAGGCAAGTTTTAGTTGCATAAACACCAGGTGTACTGCCAAACAGAGCCTCAGTGTAGGTTGACAATCCACATAGGGGCTACTAAATGGCCAATCACAGCCCTTATTTGGCGCCCCATGAACATTTTTCATGCTTGTGTTGCTTCGCAACTACTTTTACTTCTGAATGTTGCTCATGGGTTCTAAAGGTTGGGGATCCCTGGATTAGACAGTAAGCTCCTTTGTGTCAGGTACGGAGGAGAATGTTTAGCTCTTTCCCTGCCATCTTTGATTTGAGTGAGAGACCGCTCAGGAAACAAAACGTACAATTGCCCTATGAGTCGTTATCTATGGACAACAATAATTTCATTATTCGCTCTGAATTCCTGTACTTGGGCAATGAAGGGTCAGTGTACAACATAAAGAGCAGTGTCACTGGATACAGAACCCTATAAGTCATACTGACTACAGATCCACTTTTTTAAATGAATTAAGATGGCCATAGACGCAAAGATCCGATCATACGAATCCTCGATTTGTACGATTTTTGGGAGACTGTCATCAGCTTTGTCAGACATAACTTTCGTACGATTGCTGTAGGGGCAGGACATCGGCTGATCTGTTCTTTTACTACTTTATTTGATCGGAATGGTTAATGGCAGGTCGTGAGATGTTGAAGTCCAATCGTTCAAGGATTTGAATGATCGGATCTTTGCATCCATGGCCAGCTTAAGGCTACATATATCGCTCTTTGCTGCTTATGCTCTGTCACATATATCCTCTGCTCAGCAAATGCCAGAAGGATTAATAAAGCAGTAATTCCTAAACGCCTAACTGATCACAGTGTCTGACAAGGTTCATGATCTGTTTGTCTGCATTAAGTATGGCTTTTCCTTAGGGAAATAACCAGACACTTTTGTAGCCCTTCAGCTGTCAGTTGGCCACACACTATAGAATGTGATGGCAGTACTCGTGGCAAGAAGCCTTAGGTCCCTTCACATTTAAATCAATGTTCAGCAGTACACGGGTAAGGACAGCTGAACTAGCACACTAACATTAGGATCCTGTTATTGACTTAACCCTGAAAATATAACATTACATAACATAAGGTCATCGGCATTTGCTGTTGTGTCACAAAGACCCGCATGCAGCTATACTGGGTTTCACAGCAGGGTGTACATTTTTTTTTATCTGTCAAAAAAATCTTTGTTAAAAGGTAAGGGAATCATTTCCTCCTCTAGCATGAAGGGAATAAAATACAAATTATCAAGATTATAACCCAAATAGAACTGAAGAATGAGTTGCTGTTCCTTAGTATGCAGCACTTTTTCTAAGAATATTAGGGGCAAATTCACTAACCTGCGAAAATTTGCCAGCGACGGCTTCGCTCACATCGCAACACTTCACCACGCGTAGATTCGCCAGGACAACACTAATTCACTAAAATCCAAAGTTGCATCCAGGGCACCGAACGCTGGCGAAGTTGCGCTAGCGTTACTGCGGCAAGCAAAGCGAAGTTGCGATAGCGTTGGCTAAGTTGCATACCGCGGGAAGTTAAAGTTGAATGGACGTATATGTTGCAGCAAATACATTACACTACAGAAACCCAGGAAACCCTAATAAAATAAAATAGAGTTGTTATATTGCCCTACACATGTGCCCACAGTATAGTTTATGTGCCATATGTTAGGAAATGTAGGGGGGAAGCTGGGTACCCTAGAAAATATTTACAATCTTTTGCAGCCTATCACCCTGAAAAATGAAAAGTCATCCAGCGTTTTTTTGGGAAAAAATGTCAACTATTTTTTGAGGAAGTTCTATCTCCTCTATTGCACTTCGCCTGGTCTGAGGAGAACTTTATTTGTCCATAGTTGCAACGCGTTTCGATTCTCAAGGAATCCTGACGATTCCTTGAGAATCGAAACGCGTGGTAACTATGGACAAATAAAGTACTTCTTTTTCTACATTGCTTAAAAGGTGGATTATTTGATACTTTGTTAATTTTATAATTGTTGCCAACTTGTTCCTAGGTTGTTACTTTTTAACCCATTCATCTTATGATGTTCCATTTCAGGATGTTTTCACTGAAAGAATTTTTCAACACAGATGAAGGATGTTATTGGACATTTCAAATGGGGATTTGATCCAGTTTTGTTATAACACTTTCGACACTAATTATGTTCACTTGGGGAAATTTTCATAATAATAATTTACACTGTTTTATTAACCATTTGCTAGATCTGCTGTTTTAAACACATATATGTAATAGAGTTCTCTAGCTGTATAATAAAAAAAATGAGTAGTGCTTTAAATGTTGTTCCTGTGCGTAGCAGTTTACATTAACCACAGATAGGTGGGATTCTGACTGGGCTCCCCCATTCAAGCCCCCAACTCATACTTCACCCTTGCTCATACTGTTAATATTAGAAAGAAGGGAGCTGTGCTGGAAAGGCAGGAGACTGGAATTTCTTAGCCAGTCCCCAGAATGCCTGGAGAAGAAAAAGTGTAGGTGACAAAAAGTACCCAAGTCTTCCAGGACCTTAAAGGGGTTGTTCACCTTTAATTTAGTATGATATAGAGAGTTACAGTCTGAGACAATTTGCAACTGGTTTTCATTTTTTTATAATTTGTAGTTTTTCAGTTTAGCTTTTTATTTAGCAGCTTTCTTGTTTGCAATTTCTAATATCTGCTATCTGGTTGCTAGGATCCAAACTGGAATATGAATAGGAGAGGCCTGAATAAAAAGATGAGTAATAAAAAGTAGCAATAAATACATTTGTAGCGTTACAGAGCATTTGTTTTTTTAGATGGGGTCAGTGACTCTCCATTTGAAAGCTGTAAAGAGTCAGGCGAAGCAAGCAAATAATTCAAAACTAAAAAAGAAAAAAATGGAAGACGGAAGTGAAAAGTTGCTTAGAATTATCCATTCTATAACATACTAAAAGTTAACTTTAAAGTGAACCACCCCTTTATGATGTAGAGAGGAATATTCTGAGACAATTTGCAATTGTTTTCTTATTTTTTTTCTTATTTGTGGATTTTGAGTTATTTAGCTTTTTATTCTGCAGCTCTCCGGATTGCTGTTTCAGTTATCTGATTGCTAGGATCCAAATTACCCTAGAAACCACTCCCTGATATGAATAAGAGACTGGATTATGAATAGGAGAGGCCTAAATACAAAGAGAATTAATAAAAAGTAGCAATAACAATACATTTGTAGTCTTACAGAGCATTTGTTTTTTTAAATGGTGTCAGTGACCCCCATTTGAAAGCTGGAGAGAGTCAGAAAAAGAAGGCAAATAATTAAAAAACTATTAAAAAAAATAATGGAATTACTTAGAATTGGCCATTCTATAACATACCGAACGATAATTTGAAGGTGAACCACTTCTTTAAAGGCAGCTGTTAAAATTGATACAATAGTTGCTAATACTCCAGAGATGCTGCTGAGAAATGTATCCCATAAAGTTGCAAAATTGTAACCGTTCAGAATCTGCACCTGAATTACTGAGCTGCCAGACTGAAACAAAAGAGACAGCAACAATACTTCAATTTTGGAAAAAATAGCAATTGAAAAAAGTTCTTATTCCTGGTGAACGATCAGAAAACAACTGAACTGCAAAAAAAAAGTGGAAGGAGAAAAACCCCTTTAAAGCTCGTGGACTGAGTGCCCAGCTGGGTTGTTGATGAGCAGTAGAGTTTGTGGTTGCATTTGATCAATTACCTAGTCCCATCCTGACTGGTCATTTACGCAGCCCTTTTGGTATTTAGTACTAATGCTATTCGGCATCTCCAGCAAGGCTGGAGTTTCAGTAACAGTTGTTCCTCCTCTGAGACCATGGCGGTGATCTGGAGTTGTTCAGCTTCTGTAAGATAGACTCCGAACTAAATGCCAATGGTAGTTGGTAAATGTTAAGATCTTTTTTCTGAGATTCCTGTTGGCCATCGGCTAGTACTGAGCACCTTAATAACTCAAGTTGAGTTCTTCTGCTTGCCAAGAGGTATTTCTTCTTAATTTTGGCTATTTTGGTAAGCTGTGTGCACGAGTCATACACTTTCTTGCATCTTATTCAACTGCAAAAATGCCAACACAGACCTGATTGTTTGCCAGACCCAGGCCAAGTAGTACTTGGCAGGTACTTGGCCTGTCAACCTGCCTGCTAATTCCTTCATAACCCCTTTGCAGAAGATGCAAGGCAAACTTATTGTTGCTAAAGACATCCCTGTGTCAAACAGATTCATTCTCCCTGAGGGGAAAAGTTGGGGGAAACTTGCAGAGGAGGCGGAAGAAGATTTGAGGAGACTTGAGAAGTAGGAGGAAAAGGAGAAATGTGCTAAAGAGGTCCCCGGGCAATTTAGGAGGAAGAGGAGTAGGGCAAGTGAAGGGGGTATGTTAAAAAGAAAAAAGAAGGGGATTCTGTTAATGATGAGCGGGAATTGATGGAGAAAGGTGAGGAGGGTGAGGAAGTGACTGGGATGAAGTAGGTGGACAGCCCAGATTTCAGGTTAAAAGGAGGAGTTCTATTGAGGAGGAGAATGGGGGAGGTAAAAAGTAATCCCATACCATGTCCTTAGAAATTTTAACATCGAATGTGTGTAGTAAAGTCGGATAATGCCGTTTTGTTGCATATGAGAGTCTGAAGGATTCAGGGGCTAATATCTTCCTCCAGGAAACAAGACTCACCAAGACTGTTGAGAGAGAAAGAAATTATAGGCATGTATTTCAGTTTTTAATGAAACAATGCCAGTATAGTTGCTTTAGAATGATTGCTTCTAGAAAGGGATAAAGGGTAATCTGCTTCTCTGGATTCTTTTCAGAACTTTAAGGAATCTGTTAGTAAGAGCTGATAAGTGGTCTCTTTAATGCTAGAGGTAATTTGGCTGAGACAAGGGAGGGTATCCTAAAGGTGTTGAGGGGGTATTATGCTACTTTGTTTAAAAAGCAAGCTTTGCAGAGGGAGGAGATGACACATTATTTGGAAAAGACCCCTGGGCCTGAAATTGGTAATGGAGACTTTTCCTCCCTGACAGCAGATATTATGGGCGAAGAGGTGGCGGAAGCTATAGTATAAGGCATTATCTAGCAGAATTAAATCAAAGGCAACTGGACATTTAGAGTTTTTCTTGAAAATGTTTCACCACTCATCTGAGTGGCTTCTTCAGTTTAACTGAATTGGTAGGGAATTCCCCAGCATTTAAACTCTTGATTGTAGTAAATCGTTTAAATGCCGGAGAATTCCCTACTGTGACAAAAACTCACCCTGGTGGTCCAGTGGGGCGGTGGGGACGCCCGCCACGTGGTGCTTCTGTGTTAGCCGGCCGCAATACTCTGCCTTAGGGGCGCACGCGGCGCATACTTCCGGATTTATGTGCACATTGATGCTGGCGTGTTTACGTCAGTGCGCAATGGTGTGAAATTTGAATAGTACTTAAAGGGACTTTGGTCCTGTAATCATTGCCCATTGTTAGGTTAATCTCTTAGAGTTCCTGGGTGCTATTTCGTCTGCTCCTGTTATCTGATTACTGTTTTGACCCCTGCCTGCCTGACTAATCTGAATTCTGTGATCCTGATCTTGGCCTGTTATCCGACTATTTTGAAATCCGTAATCCGACCCATTCCTGTTTGACTCTTCTGATTGATCTTCTGGTTTTGACCCTCGCCTGTCCGACTTCGCTTGTATTCTGCCCGCACTGACCAGGCCCGATTTGACTACGCTTTCATCTGTTCCTTGAACTGTGACCTTCTGCCCAAAAAGACTTTGCTAACAATCGTGTCTCTCTGCTCATCCAGAACCCTTAGCTTGGCTCCTTTCTTAATAAGACCTGGCGGCATCCAATTAGCCGAGGGCTCCTCCCGAGGTGAATGGCGGCTGTTAAAGGCAGAAGCAAGAGCCGAGACCAGGGACCCCGGAATTGGTACTGGATTTTGGGTGCCGATCATGACACCTACCAGTTCAGTTGACGTAATTCTTCTAGATACTGTAAATCATGACCTGGATAAATGAGAATCTTCATAAACATTCAGTATAAAGCAGCCAAGAATAGTTTTGCAATTGACCCTTTGTTAAGAGCACAGCAGGAGTGCGGCTTAGAGGCTATCAGTGTCTCTGACATATCAATTGAGAGAAATTAGAGTTTTTTGGGGTTTTGGCAACTGAACCTGCTTTTAAGTGTGGGGATTTTTCAGTAGCCCCTTCCCAGGTTAATATTTTGGGTATCAAATTTCTGATAACGATAAAGTTAATTTGAAAGCAAAGCTGGTTACTGCCATTTCAAAAATTCAGAGATGGAAATCATGGAGTGTTGTAAAGACTTTTCTGATCTTTCTTTACATATCGTATGTGTTCCCTTTATCAGAAGACTTGTATGCCCAATTTTACAGCCTCTTCTTTTAAATGCTTTGAGGGAGCAGGCTGAATACAGTAAAGAGGGGATAACATTCCTACCGAGGGAATATTTCTTGGCTGGCTTTTCAGTGCAAAATTTTCGTTAAAGCGATACTGACACCAGAAATTAAATTCATTTTTACATATATCATAATATTATCTTTAAAAGCTACTTATAACTTTGCCATAAAGTATTTGCAAAATGCTTTTATATTTCATGTCTGATCCCCCATGTTCCTGTATGAGGGGGCTGCCATATTTATGCTGCAGGAGTCCGTTAGCATTAGAAACTCTAACTGATAGGCTGAGATGGGACAGTCCGGTCAGTCAGGTTTAGGAACTTCAACTAACAATTACTTACTATGAACTATAGGTGACTTTTAATATACTTTCATATTTTAAAAAGTAGCTTTTTAGTGTCAGTATCACTTTAAGGGCAATCTCAGTTACCTGAGTATGGTTGATAGGAACTGCCCATGGAACTGAAGGGAAGCCAAGAAATTTTTTGGTAGAATGTCCAGTAACAAAAGCTTTACATGATCAAGTCAGTAGGAAACTGGGATATGGTTTTTTTTATGTTTCTCTGAAGCTTGAAATTTGGAAAGTGTTCTTAAAGGAAAACTATACCCCCCAAACAATGTAGGTCTCTATAAAAAGATATTGCATAAAACAGCTCATATGTAAAATCCTGCTTCGTGTAAATAAACCATTTTCATAATAATATACTTTTCTAGTAGTATGTGCCATTGGGTAATCATAAATAGAAAATTGCCATTTTAAAAAATAAGGGCCGCCCCCTGAGATCATACAATTCACTGTACTCACAAACATACCAAACAAACCATACTTGTTAGGTCACATGAGCCAATTAACAGACAGAGTTGTGTCTTTTGCTTCCACACTTCTTCCTGTTACAGTTATAGTTGAAGTATTTCTGGTCAGGTGATCTCTGAGGCAGCACACAGACCATCACAAAATGGTGGCTCAAGGCAAGAGATGTAAAAGGGCAATATTTACTTAAATATATATTCCAGTTTGGTAAGATTCTTTAATATGCCACTTAATATGATATAAACTATCTGTTGCTTAAGTTTTCATTTTGGGGGTATAGTTTTCCTTTAAGCTCTGCCTTTGATTAATTTAAGCACAGGTGCATCAATCCCCATTCGAGTTACTTATATCCCGATAGTTATACTTGTAAAGCAGTAATTAAGGAGAGCACTGTTTCTCACGAGAAAGGGCACATAAGGCCCAAGACATACAGTATGTAATTATGCAGTCCTGAGTTAAAGCTTGATCACAGCAGTTCTGCTATCTGAGTGCTTTCCTCAATTACTGCTTTAAAAGTTTCTCTAAAGCTGTATATGGGATACTGAGGAGGAACCGCCTGTGTAATAAGGAAACATTATATATCATAACCATATCCAGTATTATTAGTGGCATTTACGTAGTAAAAAATCAACAGGTCAAGATGTAGATTCCATTGAATATACTGACAATGCTGTGATAAGGGAAAACCTCTTTATTAAAGCACAGGAGGTTAAAATCTCTAAGGGAAATCTTAGGTTATGGAACAATGTTAATATTTCTTTCTTATGTTTCATTCTGGTGATTTCATGTTTTGATTATCTTTGTGTTTCTGTATTTGTATGATATTGATTTTAATAAAGAAAAATTCCCTTATAACCCCTTTCTAGCTCATATCAGAGGGTTCCCTTCCTCCTTCATTGTCCACTAGTAAAGCCTGGCATCATTTGTATTCATAAACTAACTGCAAGAACCTTATCTTAATAATTGGCAGGTATTGTAATTCATTAACTGATGTTTAAGACATCAGAGTCTTGAAATCTTTACATAAAATCATATTTTAATTATACAAATTCAAATTAGAATTGTAGCTGGAGAATAATAAAAGAATATTAAAGAATACTACTGAATTCATGTTTGGTTTTGTTGTGGACTATGTTTCCAGGTTAATGGTTTTTTGTTTTTTTTTAGCAAACACTGAATGACTCACGTCCCATAGAGATGAACTGGAATCTGAACCCTTGCCGCCTCATTGTTCTGCATTGCTTGATACATTATACAGAAAATGTTGGAGACATAGAGAAACAATGTAAACACTGTTAAGGCGGAGGGGTACATTTACTTAGCTCGAGTGAAGCATTAGAATGAAAAATACTTCGAATTTCAAAGGTTTTTTTTGGCTACTTCGACCTTCGACTTTGAATCGTTCGACCTTTCGACCATTCGATAGTTGAAGTACTGTCTCTTTAAAAAAAACTTCGACTACCTACTTCGCCACCTAAAACCTACCGAGCACCAATGTTAGCCTATGGGCCCCTTCCCCATAGGCTTTCCTAGCAATTTCTGATCAAAGGAAAATCATTAGATCGATGGATTAAAATCCTTCGAATCGAACGAAATGCGGTTAATTAACCCTCGATATTCGACCCATAGTAAATGTGCCCCGTAATGTCTAATGTTACTTTGTCTTGGCCCTGGACATTACAATGAGAGTGTTGGGGGGAAACATATATCTTAGTATGTAGTATTATGCCTTCCCCACACAGGAGATGAATAAGAACATACAGGGTGCAAGGTTCAAATAAACGGGGACAATCAACTATGTTTTCTGCAGTTAAACTCCACATGCAAGTGCCTTTTAAATGAGCATAAAGGAGGGCAGGTCTGAAATTGGCTTAGACAAGTACTCAGAGCCCCCACCAGCCCACTAAATAGTGTCTATTGCATCTTACAGCAGCTTCTCTGGCATTTGCCAAAATCCACAGACTGCCAGTCTGGGCATGAAGGAGGGGGGTGAGCTTTTCATGCTCTTGCACTTGTGTCCGTGGTCAAAGTAAATGACAGCTATAATATACTGGGATGAAGAGAAGTCCATTTCCATGGACCATGGTCCATTTACAGTTTGGAGCGGAAGATGTTTCCCTATTATGGGTTAAATGAGAACTAAACCTCCCTGAGGTTAAAAAGCCAACTTCAACTGCCCCCCATCATCCCCCTCACTCTTGGCACAGTGTATTACATAGAAAGGTGCCCCTATTTGGACACCTAAGCTCAAAACACAGAGAATTGCAGCAAAGTTCCCTGGCACCATCTTCTGCCCATTTGCTTTCTCTTGGGGTAAGTTCACTGATACAGAGCCTGCAGGAACATGCACAGTCAAAGCCAATTCCTGACCCAGCCCCAACTGTGTATGCTTCTGCAGGCTCCGTGTTTTACAGACCTGAAGAGGATGCATGCGGGTGCTGGGGAACTATGGTGCGCTGCCAAATAGGGGTGCCTTTCTATGTAATACACTGTAAAGGGAGGGAGAGGTCAGGAGGGCAATTGAGGGCGGTTTAGTTTCCCTTTAAAATATTTTCCTGGCAGTGCAGTAACTGGCTAGAAGATGTCATGACCACAACTTGTGGGGAGGGGGTGTTTACTGTTTTAGAGCTTATGTCATTGTCGCCTTTTTACTGTGGAGCGGGGCCCAGAAAATGTTGTTGTACAGGGATTTCTGATGGCAGCCATGGGGTTATATGATAAAAGACTCTGGTGCTCATTTATCAACACTAGGTAAATTTGCACAACAACAGTAGACCCATTGCAATAGAGCCATAACCAGTGATTAGCTTCTTTTCCAGATAGTCGCAAATATTTGTTTGGTTAAAATGGGTTACAGAACAATCCCGGCAATGTGGAAGTTTGCCTTCAAGAGGTGCAAGGAGAAAAGTATGTTCACCTCCACCTCTAATTCACAAGGATCCTATTCCGTAGTAAAACCAGCTTTATTTTACACATGGCATAGTGATGTTTCAGAGGCAGATAATCCTCTGTCAGCTTGAGAAAGGACCATCTGGGATTGAAATGTTGTTACGCCATATGTGAAATAAAGGCGGTTTTACTACGGTATGGGAGTGTTGCAATCCTTGTGAATTTAAAATGGATTACCGACTAGGTGAAAATTGTGCAGTGTTAAACAATCCTTTGTCCCTGTGCAGTAACCCATAGCAACAAATAAGCAGGTAGCATTTACCAGTCAACTGTTTAAACTTCTTAGTGGTTGCTATGGAAATACTGCATCTGCCTTCTATTACATATGTGAGTTAGACTTTACAGAGCGGATTCTCTTTTTCTCTAGGAGCTGCTTATTGCAACCCATAACTAACTGGAGTAGCAATTTTACTCGAAATTGACGTGTAAATGGGAGGCTGCACCCTAGAGGGAGGAATTCTAAATCTTGCCAAGCCGGTTTAACTACAAAATTCGCAAAGTAATCATTGTTCAGCACAAAGGCCCAAACAAGTGAATTGGCAGTGACACAGCATAGGAAGTGTCACTGGTGTAAAACAAGCATAGAATACATGGCCTCTCCTGTTTGCAGGACTTTTTATTCTTAAGGATATATCAATGGAAAGAAAAACATTACACAACTCTACAGCTATCCAACGGCTCTCAGTGACCAGGAGACAGCAAATAAATAGAAATAGCCTCCATAGATCAGGAGAGTGACCCTTCTGCTCTGAACTGGACTAAAACAAAATGAATGGAATGATGACACCTTTGGAATAAAAAATGAGAGTGGCTATAAGGGTCTGAAATACACATTGCCTGCTACCACATATCAGTTAGGTAGCCTATCGGGAGCATTCCATGCATGGACCAGTAAGCTGCAAACTCAATCTCAATAGGCTGAGTCACCAGCTTGTATCGACCTGTTTATGGAAAGTTCTAGCAGAGGAGACAGCAACAAGAAATACGATTTTTAAATGGCAATACCACTTTAAAAAAGAAAAGTGTGGGCTTGCTCACCTCCCCAGCCCAGGGAAGTTCTGCAGCAGCTGCAAGGAGTCTCAGCCTAAATGAGTTGTAGGGATAATACCTAAAACTAAAAGCCTGATAGGAGGCCAATTAGGGTGAGATTTGGGCTGGGGTGCTGGGTTTGATTCTGGCTTAAGCAGTATCTGCAAGGAGTTTGTATGTTGCTTTTTTGCCCCCCACAAGTATACTGGCAGATTAATTGGCTTGTGATAGTGGGTGTGTTGATTGTGATAGGGACCTTAGATTGTAAGATCCATTGGGGCAGTGAATAATGTGCTACAGTCTGAGGATCACAAAACTGACCTCCCTGAATTGTATCCTTTTTCTTCATCCTAAACAGCCTGGTCCTTTATCTCTTATATCGTGGCGATTAAACCAAAAAACCATCCCCAAAGTAGCTACAGGTATGGAATCACTGATCCTAAAAACTTTATCCAGAAAGCTCAGACTTATGCTATGGCCATCTCCCATCAAGAGATTTCCGTTTTCTATATAATAATAAAACAATACCTTGTATTAAGCTGCATTATCCATATTGGTGTCAAAACAATTGGGTTGACTTAAAGGGGACCTGTCATCCAAAAAAATTATTCCGAATCCTATTTTATCAAGCAAAATAAAATTTAATTACACTATATAATTATTTGAATCTTGTTTCCCTCGGTTTGTGAATTCAGAATTATAGCATACAGGCAGGAGCCATTTTGTGGACACTGTTTTTAAAACAAGCCTTGCATCATCTCAGAATCTTGTTTGTGCATCAGAATGGGGGACCTGATGTCCATCCCCATGCCCTGACTATACAATTAAATGGCAAAGAGAGAGGGGGAATAAGGGCAGTACAGAGAAAGTAAAAGTATGGAAAGTGAAAGTAATTTCCTGCCCCGCCTCTATGCCTAAAACATAGATGAGGGGCAGGCAATATTTGATTGACAGCTGAGATTTTTAAATGAGCTTACAACAGCTATGAATGCTTTAAATGACATGGAAAGCCTACATTTTCATACCATTTATATAAATTGAGCACATTTACCCCACCCAAATGGCATTATTTGTACTGACAACATCCCCTCTGTTTGCCAGCGTCATTTAATTTCCCTAAAACAAATAGCAGCTTTCATCCGGGGGCCATTTTACCTCTGCCACATCATCAGTGCATTTATATCTGCAAACAGCACATGTGATTTAAATTTCATGCAATTAAAGAATGCAGGCATAAACAGGCAGTGTTTACTATGATGACAAGTTCTGCTTAGATTAAGCACTGTAATGGTTACTCTGAGCTCAGGAGAAGGGATTAGGATTTAAAAAATAGGAGCAGACAGCTAGAGCAGAGTTTCTATGGGGACCAGCAATGCCATCTCTTCGTTGGCTGATAGGCTGGAGGGTGTGTTTATTATTCTGAGTTGAGAAGAACTGAGCATGCTCATGAGCCAACAGCCAAAGGAAATTCCTGAGGGAGGGGGCAGAGTAGGTTAGAGGAGAAGAAGGAAATTTACAGGATTAAGAAGATGCTGCAACCTTACTGTTAACCTTGGAACAACCAGAGTGGCAAGCAATTACATATTTCAAAGAGGCTCTTCAGTCATTGTTTGCGTGGGGGGGTTTACATGTCCTTTAATAAAAAATAGAATTTGGATTTTATGTTTAATTTAAAAAGGACTTTTATTATACAGCATTTTATGTCTGGGTAGCAGGTCCGCTTTAATGTCAAAATAATTTTTTTAGCAGACAAGGTATTGTGATCCAAATTATGGAAAGATCCCTTATCCAGGTACCAAGAATTCCAAATACGTCCTCATTTTTGCTCCCCCAGCAACAATGCCACAGGAGGCAAGCTGTGAGGTTTATTAAAAGAACAATTTGGGTTATTAAACACAACTTGCTGATTATTGATTTATAGAGACTGTGGAAATTAGTCCAGTCTGAGCTCTGCCAGAATAAAACCTTGTAAGCAATAAAGTTTTTTGTTTTTTTTTTGTATTTTAAAGTGTGGTCCATAATGTCCCAGTATACCCACCTGGAAGGCAGAAATCAAATGCTACATGTGATATTAAGTTGTCATTTGTCTTGTTTTTTTTTACCAGCCTGGGCAGGAAAACTTATGCTTGTGCAAATAAAATAAATAGGAAAGAAAGATAGATAGAAATAAAGGGAAGGTTTTAATGTTTTTCCAAAAAAGATGGCAACCCTATATAAAAATGCACACCATAATGTATGTGATGCACTTGAAAAGAGCTGTCCAATTCTCCAAAGGTGTGTTGGCAAGCACCCTTTACTGATGGGTCAGTACAAATTTTTTAAATTAGGCCAAAGGCTTCACAAAAGAGTTGGCTGAATATCTTATTAAATATGAACCCTTATTCATATACGGTACGGGATCCGTAAGAATTAATCATTATTGGAAGCAAAACCATCCTTTTGGGTTTATTTAATGTTTACATGATTTTCTAGCACTTAGATGTGTAAAGATCCAAATAACAAAAAGATCCATTATCTGGAATAGTCTCAAGCATTCCACATAACAGGCCCCATACCTGTATTTAAATCTGAGAATGTTTTAAAAGCATCATCTGTGAACTGTAAGATGTCATGATAAGTTTTGTCGGGAAATGTCTTTCTAAAATTTGAAGAATGAATTCTGCTTCTTCAGATTCTATAAAAATATATAGAAATATCTATTAAATAACTTGTGGCTTTTTTTACGTTGTAAAACAATTCTGTATAGAGGATATTGTTATTAATGCAAGATAGCAGTGCTCATTCCTTGGATAAAATTGGAATATTTGAGTTTGTGGTTATAATTCATTCCCCCGGCATGTTACTTTGATGCAACTCTGGCAACAGCAGTATAGGGTTGCCACCTGGCCGGTATCTTACTGGCCTAGGTAAAACACCTGCCAAGGCCGGGTCCAGCATTACAAATTTACCAGCAATGGTAAATTTGTAACAGCCTTAAAGGAACAGTAACACCAAAAAATGTAAGTGTTTTAAAGTAATGAAAATATCATGTAGTGTTGCCCTGCACTTGTAAAACTGATCTGTTTGCTTCAGAAACACTACTATAGTTCATATAAACAAGCTGCTGGGGAGCAATGGTGGAATTTGAAAAACGTCTATATGGCACAGGATAACTAATGGATAACAGATAACACCATTAGACAGACAGAGCTTATTTGCTATCTGCTGTGTAACCTGAGCCATTTCTCCTTTCAATGGCTGCCACCATTGCTACATGGCAGCTTATTTATATAAACTATAGTAGTGTTTCTTAAGCAAACACAGCAGTTTTACCAGTGCAGGGCAACACTGCATTATATTTTCATTACTTTAAACACTTTTATTTTTTGACGTTACTGTTCCTTTTGTTAACAAAAGCTCTTGGCCTCTGCTCCAAACTTACCTCTTCTTCGCCTTCTGGCCATCGCGTGCCATGGCTCCGCCTCTTTTTGTGACGTGACCCCCGCGGCTCCGCTCCCTTTTGCATCAAGGTCCGCCCCTTTTGTGCCCGCCCCCACCACAGCCGGGAAAAAATTCCTGTAAACATGGCAACCCTACAGGGGTATAACACTATTGTCACTAGCCATGGGGCCTGACTTGCAACCCACAAATCAACCCAATTTTCTGTTCTTCAGTGTTAAAAGCCCAACACCATTAAAATACAACACCATTGTTTTGTTTTAATGTTTTTAATTCAATACATTTACACGTCATTAATACAGTATTTTGCGCTTGTTTGAGATAGAAACTGACATTTGTCGTATAATTTCATTTAGTTAAATAGTTGTAAGCAATACTGTGGTGTGACACAATCCATTTGAGTAGTTGTTTAGATAAACGACCCAAAAAACCCAGGCTGGTATAACACAACCAAGGCAGCAGTTTGATACAGACTCTCATTTGGCTGGTTACATAGATTAATGTGCATATTTTAGGCAGATCAGTAGTAGATCAGTAGTCTCAGAATACTTTACCTGGCATCACAGAAAAGAGTTTATTCTTGGCAAGTGGACGTTCAGAACAGCACCTTTATCTTTAATTTATATTAAAATTTCTTGTCTACATTAGAAAGCGAACATCTCAATATTTAATATTTTAAAATAGCAAAATAAATTCATTGCATGCTGAAAACACACCATTCAGGCTTTCATATGTCCCCCCATCCTTCCATAACAGGCAGCACCTACTGCACTAGATATTGGTTGGAGGAGATGTCTTGCGAGTAATGTGTTCCATATGTGCGTGTTCAGATGTGTCCAGGTGGATTTTATATTTTGCGAGAATTTTCAGGATGGGGCGAAGTTTCAGCCACCACTGTTCTTTGGGGAGACGATGACTAAAAATGAAGCAGAGCACGACAGAAATTATAGCACATAGTAAACACCCAACCCCAGTTACCAGAGTCAGTATACAGGGACATTGTTTATGTTAGAAAATACATTTTTTTTAAAAGGTTTTTATTTTGCATTTTATAACAAAAATAAAAAAAAAGAATTTAAAGGCGCAGGCGCGCTGGCGTAATGACGCCAGCGCACAATTTGAACTGTATATAAGGCTCATTGGGGCTGTGAGACCTTGCCCGTTATAGGATTTGTTCCTGGTGCTTCTGAGCTTTAAGCTAAATCTGTCTGAACCTGTTTTGATTCCTGTTGTGACCCCTGCCTGGCTTTTTGACTATTCTGACCTCTGGATCTTGACCCTTGCCTGAATACCAACTACCTCTTCTGCTAAATCCTTTCTGATTGACTTCCTGGTTTGACCCTTGCCTGCCTGACTACGTTTATTCTCTGCCTGCCTCGACCCGGCCTGATCTGACTACTCTATTGCCTAATGCCTTGTACTACAACCTTCTGCCCAAAGACTTTGCTTTACAGTCGTGCCCCTCTGCCTATCCAGAACCTCTAGCCTTGCACCTCTCGTTTAAGTCCTGGTGGCATCCAAGTAGCTGAGGGCTCCTCCGGAGGCCAACGGCAGTCACACTACAGGTGAAGCACGAGCCGAGACCAGGGTGCTTGGTATTTGTTCTGGTGTTGGGTGCCGACCATTACAATAAATAAGGGTTCACCTAAAATTTGACTCAAAATAATCCAAAAACGGAGCTTGCAGGAACATCGAGTCAATATATATTTTCTTAAAATCTCAACTCAATTGGCCTTCACCGTGGTGCCCAAACCCCTGCTCCTCTCTCACCCTTTGCCTCACAGTTTGGGAACCGCTGGGTTAGTTGGATGGAGCTTGTGCATCACAGATCGTCAGTTGGATTGAGATTAGGGCATTGAATGGGCCTTGGTATGAAATTTATTGTTAATCAAATTGTTACTTTGTCATTAATGTCCTGCAGACCTTTCACACAAGCTTCAGATTTTAGCAGGCTGATTGGCTTCTCTTGCAGTTTAGTTCCTGTATTTTGCACTGTTCATGCTCCATTTATTTTAGTGAGTTGCCCAGTTCCTGTTGTTGGGAAGCAGCTCAACGATGCTACCACCACTAAAATTCAATTAATCAGTTATATAATAAAAGTATTAGGTACCTGGACAGTGTTCAGTTATGAAGGTGAATTCATTCAATTGTAAGCAATTCATTTATAAAGTGACCTGTATTGCCTCACTCTAATGAATTAACATGAAAGTTCATTGTCTGCATATAAAAATCAATTGCAATACACACACTGACTGATCCCCAATAAATACATTGTAAATTGCCAGTGCTAAATGAATTGTGAATAATGCTAGTTAAAGAATACAATTTGATTATAAATATTTGCTTCATTTGAATAAAAGTTAGGTGTAGACGACAATTCGCTAGCGAAAGAGACCGTCGTTATCACAGTTTCGCGCCCTACTGGCAGGTGAATTTTCGCTCAGGTGAATGATCGTTACTCCGCAATTTCACTAAAGTGTGAATTTTAATAAAAACGTCCATACGACTTTTATATACCCGACCTATTCAAATTGACCCAAGTGTAAGAGTACAAACAAAGTTTTGCTGAGCAGAAACGAACATTAGCGAAGGTTCGCTATGAAATGCTTGCACTGACGAATTAGAGAAACTTCTCCAGCTTTCGGCTGCTGAGACGCAGCTTTGCATCTGCCTGTGTATAACCAGTTTGTGTGAAACATGGTTCCAAAACACATAGGGATTCTTTATGTTATGGAATTCCCTACCAATACAAGTAGGACAGTGATATTTGAATGCAATTTGTATTCTGTAGGTGGGTATTGGAAAGGTTGAAGTTCACTGAGTAATGTCTTTCCTTTTAACTAACCTTGACTGTCACTGTTGGGAGCTGCAGCTGAACGGATACGTAGGGGCAAATTTACTAAGCACCGAAAATTCTCCAGCGACGGCTTCGCTGGCAGCGCAACACTTCGCCAGGTGAAAATTCGCTCAGACAACGCTAATTCACTAACATGTGAAGTTGCGTTCAGGGCACCTGAACGCTGGCGATGTTGAGCTAGCGTTAATGCTCTGGCGCAAGAGGTAACGTTCAGTAAAATACACATTTTAGTGAATTTGAGCAGTTACCTTCCTTCGCCAGAGCGCAACTACGCCTGGCGATTGAGTGCGAATGAGCGCCAGCATCAGTCTCCTTCGCTAGCAAAGTTATGCCTGCGCCCGTTAGTAAATCGATGAAAAAATGACGTCATGCTGGCGAATGCTGGCCATTCGTCCTTTAGTAAATTTGCCCCATATACGGCAGATATCTAATGACTACTGTTGTGGAACTTCGACATCCGAAGATCATTTGAGGTAAAAAGATAACGTTTATTTCACATGAGCTCCGTGGAGTCTGAACAAAGAAATCATATGAGTTATTATAAACTTGAGAACGTATAACATCAGAACTTATGAGCATTAAAGGGCGTTGCCATTGTGAGAGCATAGAGATAACTCTTCACACCAAAGAGAAACAAAGAACTGCTCAAATAAGGTCAAGGTTATATGACCAAGCCAGCTTGAGAACAAGATCCATCCAAGTAACGGGTGCTGCCGGGGGAATCTGCATACACAGAATTGTATTATTTCTCACTACTATACTCCTATACAGTATACTACACTTTTTGCAGTCAATGTGTTTTCCCAGAAAGGGCCCTTTAATTCTGAGTGTGAAATACCCTCTCTGCTGAACCATAAAACCTGACATTTGCAGCACAGAACAAATTCAGTGATAAGGAATATATGATGGGAATGTAGCACACAAAATAACTAATACAGGTCTACAAAGAAAACGGTACAACTGTAAAGTAACTTACTCAAAATCAGTCTGCTCCTTAAGTTCAACCAGAGGCTGGAAAACAAGACTTCGCTTGCGCATTCCCAGCAAACAAGCAGAGTCTGGCGTATTAGCAAAAATGCGGCCTGCAAGATTGGAAAATGATTCATTATTCAGTATTCTGGAACATGCTATATGATTTCAGAGAAAGTTTTCTTTCGAGATAAATACCATGTCTGGAGAATTCCTTTACTTTCCCTGTCATCCAAAGGACGGCCTTTGCACCCATTTTCGTGCCAAAGTTTCTATCAAAGGGAGTAGGGGTTCCACCCTAAAACAAAATGAAATTATTTGCTTTTAGTTAATTCACAGTCTCTTGTTCACATATTTTCTGCATTGTTGCTCTCATGCAATTGGCCTGATTTATTATAGTGTACGTAATGTGAGCCTTAAAAGACCAGTAACATAATTTTTTTTATTTTTTTCTAAAATGTGTTTCTTTTTAACGAAAAAATAACACCAAGACAGTTTTCACGTTTAATTCGCAAAGCTTTTATTAAGAAATTACTTACCGATCCTCTTCAGAAACGGTGACCGGGCGATGATCCATTGTGCGGCGCTCGATTTCTCCTCCCTGCCTTCTATAGGAGATAGCCAAGGAGAAGAAATCGAGCGCCGCACGGTGGATCGGCGACGATCCACCACGCGGCGGTGGTTTTTTTATGTTACTGGTCCTTTAAGATGTGTGGGGACAGGTCTGTTTAACCCTTTCCTTGCCAGTGATCCACACTACTCCAGAACAACTAGGCAATGTATTTTTCCTTACCAATGGAATTCTGAAACATAGATTCTACATTATTGTCATGTTGTTAACCCCCTTTCCAATAATGAAGTATCTAAGTGATTGCACAGTGCAATCTGATCAGGGACAGACCTGCAACATCATGACCAAACTCATGTTTAATTAAACTAGAATGGCTGAAATTGCTCAAATTGCTGTCAATGCACCCTGAAACTTCTGTCTTAAATCCCATCCCAGCACATGAACCATGCAAAGTTGTTGCAGCCATCCACACACATACAACAATCTGACTGATTATGGTACAGCCAGTAATTTTAAAGAGGAAACTATCACAAAAATTTAATATAAGCTTCGCCATACTGAAATAAGAAACTGTCTAAATACAATCAATTAAGATTTATGTACCGTTTCTGAAATAATCAACTTTAGCTTAACTATTCCTCGTTTAGCAACTGTTTTTCTTCATGCAGGAGTTGGGTGTCAGATATTAATCGACAGTTAGATCCAATATATCTTATAGGGGAGGCTCCATTTGCCTAGAAGATGTATTAGAGCTCACTCTATTAAAATCACCAGACATCATGTCTCTCTACATGCAGGATTTGAGCAAAAGGCAGTTATTTTGTTTGATTTTGTTTGTACTGGAATCAGTTATTTGAGTGAGCTCTAATTCATCTGCTAGGAAAGGAACCCCCCCTATAAGATATATTGGATCATTCATCTGACACCGAACTGCTGCATGAAGACAGAATGAAGAGAAACAGATGCTGAGAGAGGAATAGTAAATATAAACTTGCAGTATTTTCATTTGACTGTATTTAGAAAGTTTATTTTTTTCAGTATGCTGAAGCTTATATTAATTTTTCATTTTCGCTATAGTTCCCCTTTAAAAAGATGCTAGTATGTTTCACAGGGTTTACACGGTCTAATATGGACACTTACATCAAACTGCAATTACAGCAGATATACGAGAATCACTTTTTGGGTGATTTGTAGTTATTATAGCCAGACTGAACTTTATATTCTTTATCTGCCCTTCCCTTAGTTTTCTCCGGAGGCTTGGAGTGCTGATCTAAAATATTAATTCCCCCCAAATAGTAATAGTGTATGTTCGTTTATACACAGCAGACCAAACTTTAAACGTCTTCTAACATTACCCAAACGTTATGAGGTAGAACCTCTGTGACTTTCTGCACAGCACCCCCCATTTCCCATGAATATAAGCCTCTTACTTGCTGCATGTGACCAAGGACATTCTTCCTGCAGTCAAAAACTCCTTTTCCTTCTTCAGAATACAGATTAAATATAAAATCTGTTGAATAGTTGTCATTGCACTTCTCATTCCTTTTACACAGAAAGAAAAATACTACTGATTAGTTTAAAAAATATATATACAAAAAAAATATAAATAGTAATGGGTGATGGAAACGGCAATTTTAGGCACCCCTAGTGAAGAAAGTCGATAACATTTTACCCCAGGCTGGTGTGACTGCTGCAGAGAAAGGTAGCATAATGCTGTAAGGTGTCCCTATGGTAGCTTAAGCTGAGGTATGTGTAATACAATATCGTATCTGTACTGCATATATGCCGACCAAACTGCCGCAAGGACACCCAAAAAGCAAAGTAAAGATGGTGACTCCATATTCTGCAGCAAAGAACACCGTCTGGTTCCGCTTTTTAAAGGGATCCTGTCATCGGAAAACATGTTTTTTTCAAAATGCATCAGTTAATAGTGCTACTCCAGCAGAATTCTGCACTGAAATCCATTTCTCAAAAGAGCAAACAGATTTTTTTTATATTCAATTTTGAAATCTGACATGGGGCTAGACATTTTGTCAATTTCCCAGCTGCCCCTGGTCATGTGACTTGTGCCTGCACTTTAGGAGAGAAATGCTTTGTGGCAGGCTGCTGTTTTTCCTTCTCAATATAACTGAATGTGTCTCAGTGAGACATGGGTTTTTACTATTAAATGTTGTTCTTACATCTACCAGGCAGCTGTTATCTTGTGTTAGGGAGCTGTTATCTGGTTACCTTCCCATTGTTCTTTTGTTTGGCTGCTTGGGGGGAAAAGGTGAAATCACTCCAACTTGCAGTACGGCAGTAAAGAGTGATTGAAGTTTATCAGAGCACAAGTCACATGACTTGGGGCAGCTGGGAAATTGACAAAATGTCTAGCCCCATGTCAGATTTCAAAATTGAATATAAAAAAATCTGTTTGCTCTTTTGAGAAATGGATTTCAGTGCAGAAATTTGCTGGAGCAGCACTATTAACTGATTCATTTTGAAAAAAAAATGTTTTCCCATTAAAGTATCCCTTTAAAGAAGAAATGCACTGGCTGATTTATAGAGTTTGGTTTCTGTGGGTGAATAAAAAACTCTCAGTATTTTTTGTACTTTGCTTGTCCTTTAAAAGATAACATACCTCAATATTAAACCTCGTTTTACTGTGGTCTTCATTTTTTCTGTAAGATGCTCGACATTCAGCTGTAACAATAATAAATACATATCAAGAAGGCGTTATCCTGGGCTTTATGGTTTAGAATCTGGCAAACAGTAAAAATTCTTTCTGTGCTTATTACAATGGATACGCATAAACATGCACGTCCATTTTTATTTTTTTTCAGTTCGCAGAGTCATTTTATATAGACAACTGCGGCAGTTGCAGGTACTAGTGGTGTGTGGGTCGAGAAATACTCAACCCGGCCCGACCCTAACCTGCCCCCTCCCTACCCGCACACGGCCCGGCGTTCCCCCTCTATTTATAGACCCACGCCGACCTTACGGTGACATCACAAAAGGGTCAGACGCGCCAGTGCTAGATTTTGTGCAGGAGCCAGCCCGAACCTGGCCCACCCGTGGCAGGTACCCTAACCAGTAGCTACTATGGCTAACTTGGAACAGCCATCAGCTTCTAAATACAGTTCTCCAATTACTTCTAGTGACCCATCAACAGGGCATGGTCTTTGGATATCCGTACAGTAGTGCAGGTGAATTGATAAATATATGGGAAATTGAGATAGAGGCACTGGTGCAACACGTCAAACCATATATGGTAGAGTGCTGGGGAAATGTGCATAGTATAAGATACAATGCTTCTACATGCACCCAACTGGTTTAAACCAAACCAAACCACCATGGGATGAGTTGCATTTTTGTTTGATATGTTTAATATGTTTGATATGTTTAAATGGCGAAGTAGCTCCTCTCTTTTTTCATGCGCTCTCATAAACCCTGCCCCTTTAAAGGAGAACTAAACCCCCACAGTTAAAAGTCCCTGCTGCCCCCCCCTGCCTCCCCCCCTGCACAGTGTTACCCCAGAATTGTGTCCCCTCTAGAAATACTGACCACACATGCAGAGTCTCACAGACACCATCTTCCGGTGCTTCGGTATTCCTTCCCTTCTTTGCATCACTTTTGGCACATGCGCAGTTGTCACGAACCAGAAGATTGCCCCAACTGCCCATGCGCTAATACGGCACTCACATTACGTAGTATAAGGAAACGCCGTAGATGGCGGCCCTTAACTCCGCTGCGATGACTCTGCATGTGTTGTCATTATTTCTAGAGGGGATACAATTCTGGGGTAACACTGTGCAGGGGGGAGGGAGTGCGGACTTTCGGCCATGGGGGGTTCAGTTCTCCTTTAAGGACAGCCCTGCAGTAAAGAAGGTGTTTATAAGCTCAAAAGCTAAATGATTTCTTTGGTAGAGGTCATGCCAAATAAAGAAAAAAGCAAGTATGGTGTTACTTCCCCCAATGAAAATACACTTTATTTTTAACTTTGTTAGGACTGAAGCATGGACCGGGTGCGTCAGCTTTTACATACTTTGTACAAACCATGTAACCAAATGTGTCTATTTTTACAAAAGGCAGACATTTTCTCTTCAATGTGTGCAGGATTAGGATCTAGTTTTCTCTTAAAGCCATATAGTGGAGTGTTGGGGTAATGTGTGAGGGAAACCACATATATTTATGCAAATATCACTTCCTGTGGTGTCTTTCCATAACAGCCATCTGAGCAGAAAGGTAGAAAAGAAAACACTTCTCATGCCATCTGAATGTCCAAGCATTGTTTTTCAATGTCCTTACTTGTAAATCATGTATGTTGACCGTTTCTTCATAAATATAAGCTGCATCGGCCCCAGTAGCAAATCCTGCCATAGTAGCCAGATAACCACAGTAACCTCCCATAGTCTCAATGATAAAGACTCTTCGCTTAGTTCCAGCGGCAGACTGCTTGATTCGATCGCAGGTCTGAGGGAAGCAGAAAAGATGTTGGTTATTAACATGTTTATAATTACACATGCACCTTTTATGAACAAACCTACATGAACTTTACTTCAGCAATGCTGAAATTCTAATTGGTAATTATTCAATGAATAATATATCCCCCTATGTAAATGCAAAATATTTAGTGAATGAAGTACCCCTTCTTGTAAATTATAAGGATATTATAAGTCACCGAGGAGTTCCATGACCATATAAAAGCACAAGGCCAAAGGCCAAGTGTTTTTATACAGATGATGAAACTCTGAGATGACTTCTAATATCCTCACATTTTGCAACAGGGGGTACTTTATTTATTATAATACACAAGTTTTAGTAAGTCATGTGACAGAAATTACATCACTAAGCTCCGATTATAACCAATTACATCACTAAGCACCATTTATAAGGATATCATTTACAGGATATTCATGGCTCTCTTTTATTATAAGGACACTGTCCAACGAGCTCCCTGATCATATAAAGGTAAAAGGCTACAGTGCGAGTTAATTTACACTAGTTTCAGGGGGATCTATATTATTCTCATATGTTAATACGGGGTGTTATTTTCTTTATAATGCGTGAATTCCAATGACATTACAAAGCACCCATTACAATCGATGACATCACAAAGCACTGTTTAGAAGAATACAAATACAGATTACTTGTGACTCTTGTGTATGACATAAATGCAATGCTCAAGATTTTGTTTGTGTCAAATATTTTTGCCAGCTGCTGGAGTTGTAGGGGGATGGGGGGAACCACAGATTCTATGTTCTGTCTTTTGAATGAAAAGACACGGCATACTTCATTAGCCTCCTGCTAGCCGTTAAAAAGCAGAGAAAATGAAGGAAGGAAATGTTGAAAGAAGTATCTAAAAACAAATGTAACCAACTTTTTTTTAACACTTAATGAATGTGAAATGCTGTTCTGTTTTTTTTTATAGGAACAGAGCGAAGATGCTGTTTATGTACATTAAGGATCACTGGTTCCAATGGCCTACTTTCTATCCTTATGTCTTCATGTCTTATTCTGTAGATACCCACTAATGTTTATACCAACATGATAGGCTGTACCTATGTCATGAAGTGGTTCAGAATGCATAGGTAAGCAAAGGGCATGCTAGTTGTGATTCACATATATTCACTAAGGTAATGCTAAGGGGCACATTTACAAAGCTCGAGTGAAGGATTCGAATTAAAAAAACTTTGAATTTCGAAGTGTTTTTTGGGCTACTTCGACCATCGAATGGGCTACTTCGACCTTCGACTTCGAATCGAACGATTCGAACTAAAAATCGTTCGACTATTCGACCATTCGATAGTCGAAGTACTGTCTCTTTAAGAAAAACTTCGACCCCCTACTTCGGCAGCTAAAAGCTACCGAAGTCAATGTTAGCCTATGGGGAAGGTCCCCATAGGCTTGCCTAAGATTTTTTGATCGAAGGATATTCCTTCGATCGTTGTATTAAAATCCTTCGAATCGTTCGATTCGAAGGATTTAATCGTTCGCAGGATTTGCGCTAAATCGTTCGACTACGATATTCGAAGTCGAACGATTTTAGTTCCTAGTCGAATATCGAGGGTTAATTAACCCTCGATATTCGACCCTTCTTACATCTGCCCCTAAGTGTGCAGCAGAAAGCATCTACAGAAATATAGTTTGGTTTACAGAGGAGGGCTCTTTTGGTCAAATTCACCTTAATTATGCACATTATTAGTTGAGCTACAACACATGTTCACTAAGGGCAGAGATGTAACTAGAGGGGGGCGGGCCCTGGCGCGGGATGTGCAGCCGGGCCCCGCCCCTCCGTACGGCTGGAAACGGCTGCATTTTCCCTTAGAACAGAGTGGCGCGTGAGCTGCCGGGGCCCTGAGGGGTTGCGGGCCCTGGCCCAATCGCACCCCCTGCTCCCCCGGTAGTTACGCCACTGCATACGAGTAGATTTGGGGAGATTAGTCACCCGGTGACAAATCTCCTCTCTGCCTTCCCTTTGGCTAGAAAATCGCCAGTGGGATGGCACTCAAAATGCTTCGTTTTCTGAAGTCGCCTCACGAGGAAACTTCAGGTGACTTTGGAAAACGAAAAGCTCTAATTGGCATCCCGCCAGAGATTTTCATTCTAGCCAGCAGGAAGGCAGTTCCGGAAAATTAGACGCCCCGAAGAAGAGGAGATTTGTCGGTGGGCAACTAATCTCTCAGAATCTGCCCGTGTATCTCTGCCCTAAAGGTTAACTATGAAAATGAAATTTGCATTAAGAGTTGTACCTAACAATATGAGAGGAGCACTGGCAGCCTTTAATTACAGTGTGCAGCTCACACAAATGAAATAGAGCTCACAGGCAGATATTAGATGATAGTGAGATAGATAGTGAGAACTCCGAACAGAACATTTTTATTGTCTTCCCTTCTAAAGACATCACCATGCTTCAGCACAGAAACGTCTCTGAATGGGACATGCCATATTTTTGCCTTGGCAGGGGTAAAGCCAGAACACACCAACTGGTCATGAATATGTTCTTTAATTATTATTATTATTATGTACTTTAATTATTGCAGTTGATGGTGGATGGGCTAGAATTGAATGCAAATAGGCAAAGAAAGTAGCCATAATAAGCTATACTCTTGCATTTTACTATTTAATAATTGTGAAGTAAATGCAATGTAAACACTCCATATACTATGGTACCGTATATGTTCTCTTCTGATAGATAAAGAAACACAAGTAGATATTAACTTATTAAAATGCAATATACAAGTAGATTACAGGCAATGAAAGAAGACAGCAGAATTGAGAAATACTTACAACTGTAATAGTATTGAGAGCAGTATCTGCGCCAATACTGAAATCAGATCCGGGGACATTGTTTGATACAGTGGCGGGAATGACGACAATGGGTATACATAGCTCTTCATACTTGCAACGGCCTTCCATAAGTTCCAAGCTGCCTGTAAATGCCTGAAATAATTGATAACAGTATCAAACACAATTTTAAATCTTATCTTAAAATAGCTTCCCCTCATGTCCTGAGTAGTTTTACATCTCTCTTACATTTGAGAGAGCTAGGAGTATGAAGATACACCCTGGCTACACGCATCTCTGCCCTTATGAAACTGAAGTGTAAAATATGTCTTTTATGGTTTAAGGTACTGGACCTTTAAATTCTCTATCTTGGGAATAAGCTAGAAAAAACTGTTTTTTTAAAACATACCTCAAAACCACCGATAATGATCAGCCCATGTATGTTATAGCTGCTTATGTTATTGCTGATTTCTTCCAGGTATTTCTTGGGCAGAGTCCTGTGTCAAAGATAGATAATTAATAAAACACAGCAATAGGGGTTAATTACTTACTATAGGTGCACCAATGAAGTTGCCAGCAAGAACCAATGAGCAATTCGTTTTTATCAGCATTCTAAACTATTCTAAACTATATACAACATATCAGATGTTTCCTTTCTGCGATTTTTAAGAGTGATTGACATCCAGTCATCACAAGCCAATCCCATTCAATCTGCTAACTGCGGTTTTTTTTTAATTACAGTCACTAGGGGGTTACCAACGTTTTTGAAGTTAGCAAGCTAGCAAGGGTAGATTTAACAGACATCTGTATCTGTATAGAATTAAAATAAATTATATATAGAACAGTTGGGAATTAACAGATAAGTGTCTGTACGCGTTATTCAGCACCCTAATCATTACAGTTTTCCTAGTCAAAAGTGTTTCCTTAAAACAATTATAGGATGGATAATAAGTAATTTATTTGTTTAAGGAATTCAGGTTCCACAGTGAATGTAACTAGTGTCTGATCTCTACCCAGTACCATATAAAAAAAAAAAAGGTGATCAAGTCCTCCATAATTACATATTCAATGCTTCCTTCCCCCATCCTGCCTTTCATTGTGAACAGTGCAGCTGCTTTAGAGAACAGTTCTTGTGCTATAAGTACTTCTAGGGAAGCAGTCTTTGTATATTACATCTAAAATAGATGGTAGAAGAATAAGAAGATTATCGGTGCTACTGGCCAGTGTTCCCTCATCGCTGTCCATGTATCTGCAGGTTATGACTCTACAGCAATTTGTGAAGAGCTCACACAATTTAGTACTTCTAGGCACAAAGTTTTTACAACTGTGCACAAAAATAAGAAATTACAGGGTACTGGCACATGAAAAACATGCTGAAAAGTAGTTATATGTAGATATATACAGTAAGTCTGCTGGTGTGTATTTGCAGCTGGCCATTTCTAATACAAACATAATAGGGAGAAGGATGTCAGAAGTCAGTAGGTTTCTGGCCTATAACACATCTCTCAATGTAAACAGTAAACTATGAGTACAATAGTAACAAGTTATGGCAATGAGGTTGATACACACAAAGAGCACATTATAATTTACCTCTTTGTGCCAAGATGGGATCCTCCTTGTCCAGTCCATCCACCAACACCGCTCCATCCAATTTCTTCAATCTATCAATGGAGGAAACACAACATGAGTCATACCAATTGCAGGGGCTTTAACAATCTATTAAAAACGCACAGGCTTACTGCTATGCTAATATATCAATCATAGGAGAAGAGTTCACAAATCATACCTGTGCAGAAATTTACCAGGCTGTAATCTTATTTTTATGCCTTAAATAATTGGGCTTACGTATATGTATAAAATCATCTTTCAACTATTGTATATCAGTAAATAACTCTCAGTATTTTAGTAAATGGAAAGAACTTCAGTAGTTTCCAATGGATATACTATGCAGAACTGAATATGTGCATCATCCGGGATAAGGCGTAAAACGAAATACATCAGTTAAATAGAGTAACACATAAATGACTACCATTGAAAAGGTGGCAGTTTCTATGAGATGTTTTGGAAAATATTCGTGAAAATTTAGATATGTCTCTCCCAACCTAGACTTTGCCCCAGGGCCACCATCAGGGGGGCACAGGGGTGGCAGCTGCATCAGGCCCAGTGGTTTTAAAGTATAAGGAGGGCCTGGCTGTACTGCACTTCCCAGATAAGCCTGGCCCCCTTGAGTTTCGGAAACAGCACCCGCAAGGAGCCGAAGAAGAGAAGCCAACCAAAAGGGAAATGAAGAAGTCGTGTAAAGGAGAACTAAACCCTAAGAATAAATATGACTAAAAATGCCATATTTTATATACATAGCTTATTGCACCAACCTAGTTTCAGCTTCTCAATAGCATCAATGATAGTGGACTTCAAACTTGTCACAGGGGGTCACCATCTTGGAAAATGTCTGCTACAGACAGCTGATTATTACATTTGGATTCTATGTGTACTGTATATTGTGAGTCAGTCCCTAAGCTCAGTAAGTGACAGCAGCACAGAGCACGTGCAGTGAATCAGCAGAAAAGAAGATGGGGAGCTACTGGGGCATCTTTGGAGACACATATCTTTACTGTTAAAGGGCTGGGGTTGCCTTGGGCTGGTATAGAAGCTGAAAACATAATGTACTGCATTTCTACCTACTTCTTTAGCTAAGTTTTAGTTCTCCTTTAACGGTAAGTTCCATTGAACACCAATGGTCTTTTTTTTCAACCCCTGGCCAACTTTTACGGGGGACCCTGACCACCAATGTTTTTTTAACTTTTGTGAGGGCTGGCCACAATTTTCTTCAACTTATGGGGGGCCCAGGTCACCAATATTCCTTTTTTTACTTGAAGGGGGACCCTGACTAGAACATGGGGAGGAGGGTTATTTATAAAATTTAGCGCTGATGTCTTTGTCGCCTTTATACTGTGGGGTGGGGGGGATCTGAGGTGGTGCCCAGAAAATGTTGTCATACAGGGTCCCATGATTTCTGATGGCAGCCCTGCTTTGCCAATATCTCTCCTGGAACCTAGAACAGATTACTTCTACGTTATCCTTGCTGGACACTGATGTTCCAGGGGATGGAAAGAATGAATGCTATAAAACAGTAATGCTCACAATATGGTGATAAAACTTGCCATATAACATTACTACAATACTGCTAATGTAGAAGCCAAAACCTATCTACCTGTCCTTTTGCAAGTCCCTCAAATCCATCGTGAACAGCAAACATTCTGTGACCTTGAATAATGCCAATTCTCACTGTGGACCTCACTGCTGCGTTCATGCCTGCTGCAGGTGCTCCGACATTCAGAACAGCCAGATTATAGCCACTCTATAGGGAAAACAAAGAGTTTACTATACTTTCACAACAAAAGCTTTCTTACAAAGCTCGAGTAAAACCCTTTGTGTCCCAAAGCATTGGAAGGCTGAAATGCCAGGTAATGTGAGTTTTAGGGTGCCTTCCAATATCTTATGATTTATACAATAGTATTTGAATATACAGTTACCTAGTTAAAAGGCACTGTGGGGGTCTTACTAAATGCTGGATAAGTTGGGAGGGGTTGCACACAAAAAAGTTTTAAATTCCCCTGTTTTTTACCTTTGTAGATTGAGGTTTGACATGAGCCAAGGTTCTATAAACCTTCCAGTTGTTTTCAAAACTCCTGCAAAAATAAAGAAGCTGATTGGAAGTCTACTGGGTGTACCAACATTCCTCAAGATTGTACAATTTCCCTCAGGGTATGCACAGGCTTTTAATGTATTATTATATTATAATGATAATCTATAATATATTATATAATTAAAAATGGTCTAATTATATGTTCTATTCACAGATTGTTACTTATGACTCACATACATATACATATAATAGATTAATATATTAGAAGCTCTTACCTTCCTCGTAATTTCAAGGCTTCTGCAAACTTTTTCTCATTCATCGCTTGTGTCACTTCCTTAGTCTATTAGTATTACAAACATGTTTATTACCAGCCCCATTCAGTTTTCCCTGTTTTCATTTTTTATATACACATATATTATAAACAATTTATAATGAATATTTTTAATGAATTTTGTTTGGTTTGCCAATGGAAAATGCTTACCACTTGTACGCATTCCATCAGTGGAAGTCTAACGGCTTGATTTCCAGACAAACTGACCACACAAGCAGGTGTATCTGGGGTTCCCTCCAACAGGGCCATCACAGCTTCAACACCCATTCGGCTTCCCTAAAGGACAAATGCAACTGTCAGGTAAGGCTAACTACTGACCTGCAGACATGACAGTCAATATGCCACAAATCATAACGAAAGAACATACATTTAATTTCTTCTTACCAAAATTCTGTCGAAGGCGGATGGTGTTCCACCTCGCTGAACATGGCCAAGCACAGTGACCCTTGTGTCATATCCAAGACGTTTTACCACTAACTGTTACATATATAAAAAGAACAAGCATTAGTTTACCAGTTGCAATGAGGGATAATATGTTGACTTGCCAATGCAACAGTTTTAAGTGGTAATGTACCCCCTTAGTATGGCTTGATACAGCTTAATGATGGTAGCTCTTTATATGCCTTATTAATAGCTGGCAGTTTTAGTTTTTACTTTTTAAATATAGAACTGTTCAAAAGACTTAGCCAACATTTTTTTTTAGATTTAATGGCAACTACCATAGTTGTATATTTTGTAGTTATCTTTGGTGCTGTTCATTTAGTTGACGAACCTTCTCCCATGTCCCTATAACTGTATACCCCCAATTATATTGCTACCATTGTCTGAATTCAACTTACATCTTTAATTAAATCGGATGTTATGGGTTTGCCAAGTACATCAATTGCTCCTTCAGCAACAATGATAATGTTAAGTCGTGATCCACGTCCTCTTGTCTGTAAACACACATGCAGTTAGCACTTTTACAAGGAGAGGGTGCTATGAGACACAGTCAAACAAAAACATTTCTGCAGCACATACAGTATTTATAACAGACTTTTTTAAAAATTCTGTTGTACATCGACTGAAATAACTTTCAGTATAAACAAACACAGAAGAGTAAAAAGTAATGATGAATGAGGATTTAGCAATGTGTGGGAAGTCATAACAAAAATAACCGGCAGAGAATTGTCTTAATGTAATGTATAATCCTTAAGGAAGAGGTACTAATTCAAACGACTAGACTATGGTAAATCCTAGAGGTGTTCTAGCCATTATCACGGTCTTAGATATCAATACATGCAGAACAGTAAGTAAGTGGTATATTGGAATTTTGCACAAGTTAGCACAAGTACTAATAATTTCATAATATAATGTCTATATTTTTAGGAAATCTATATTACCTCACTTAACCTTCTACAAAGATGTTCTTCCCAGTTCTCTTCAGGTGGTGATTCTGGAATGAAAATCCAGTCAGCACCACAGGCAAGGCCTGTTACCAAGGCCAAATACCTTTTAAAAAAGAGAGATGCAAGAAGTTAGCGGTGTATCAAATACACAAACTATATTGACAATATTAAGGGGCAGATTTATCAAGGGTCAACTACAGTAGTAAATTCGAAATTCGAATTTTCGAGTCTCAAAACTCACACATTTGAATTTTGATCCTCCTATTTGAATGTGATATTTATCACCCCTCGACCATGGAAACAGTCCTAATTTGAATATTCACCACCTTAAACTTGCTGAGTTCAAGTACAAGTCAATGGCAGAGGTCCGTTGAGCCATTTGAAGATGTTAATAGCCTTCCTGACATTCAAGTTATTTCAAGAAAAACTTGATTCGAACAAAGCAAATGTGGATCGAAATTTTAGGTCGGAACCATTCGATTGAATATTAGACATTCCAATTTTTTTTCCAAAATAACCTCCCAGTCGATTGGAGTATATTCGGATTAAAAAAAATTCACATGAATTCGAATAAATGGGCCTCCCAATGTAAGTTCAATAAAATGAAATAAAAGGAAGGAAAAAAAATACCGGGTATAGCATAAAAATGGCTTAAAACTAGAATTATACTACAGAAGGGTCTCGAGTGCTGCTTCACACTAGAAAAAGATGTTTCTCCAACGGCACTTACTAACTGGGGAACAATAGACCCGGATTCCCATTGCTGGCCTATTGCCTGTGATCACAAACAAGAGAGCACTACAGTTCCACTCAATGTACTCAACTGCTGATTGGCCAGACTGACCCTCCCTCATTAAAACTGTACTAAGGTCTTGCTTACCCTGCCTGTCCCCATCAGCAGAAACCCAATGTGCCTGGCTTCTAACCAATGACAAACCAACGCTCTGCAAACAGAGTTGGCCGTATGCCTTTTAGATGAAGAGAGAAAGTTTTTGGGTTGAGTTTCCGGTATGGTAAAATTTCATATGAATGTTCTGTGAAACAAACTAATATAAAAATATAAGCTGATACATTTACAGTGTATTTATTTGTATATAGTTACTCGCCCCGGTAAACAAAATAAGACAACAAATTCTAGGCAACAATGACTTGTTGCTAGGAATTATTCAGTGTTTATACTGACACACAGTGCAATACATACCCACAGTGTCGACCCATCACTTCAAGAACAAAGGTCCTCTGGTGACTGAAAAACAGTAATAACTGATCAAAATGATAAATTACAGGTATGGGACCTGTTATCCAGAGTGCTCGGGACCTTCGTTTTCCCCATTAACAGATCTTTCTATTATTTGGATCTTCATACCTTAAGTCTACTAGAAAATCATTTAAATATTAAATTCACCCAATAAGCTGGTTTTGCTTCCAATAAGGACTAATTATATCTTAGTTTGTACAAGGCACTGTTTTATTATTACAGAGAAAAAGGAAATATTTTTTTAAAATATGGATTATTTGGATAAGATGGAGTCTATGGGAGATGGCTTTTCCGGATAATGAGTTTCCAGATAACCGATCCCATACCTGTACTAGTATGTAAATATATACTTAAAGAAAATACAGTATTAGCAAAGGGTTATAAAAAATCCATATTGGTGTACTCGATGTATCTCTATGCTATATAATTCAATGCTTAAGGCAATGAATAATAATGAATGACAATGAATATCAGGTCAGCGGTTATAAATCAATGAAAACAACATCACTCATGTTACTTTGGGGGGGGGGGGGGCGGATTGGTGCCAAAACAAGATCTAATAAATGAATAACTGAGCCCCAAAATGAATGTCAAGAATTAAAGTCAAGAGGAAAATGGCTAATTAAATACAATATTTAGTTAGTACTACCTTTATATTTTACCTTTCTAGTCTACAATAAGACAAAATAAGGTGTAATTGCTTACCTTTGTGCAGTAGTTGTGATGGCATCTACTATTTCCATTATTCTATGCAAGGCAGAATCTGTGCCGATTGTCATATCTGTTCCACAGAAATCATTATCGATGGATCCAACCAAGCCAACGATATTCAGGTAACTGGACTTTTTGGCTTCGTCAGCAGTAATTCTACCTAAACAAAACACCCAGGCGTCTTAATTCATATAAACTCATAGAAGAAATTTACACATGTTACCATAGATAATGCAGTATGTGAGAAAGCAAAATCAGCAGCTCATAGCTGTCTAGAGTTAAAAGTTACTGATTCACGTATGCATGCAATAGGCAAGGCACTCATTAAGAAGGGGGCATTACATATTCAGGGGGTTATTTTTTAAAGATCGAGTTGTGTTTTCCAGAAAAATTCGAATTTTTCTAATATATTTCAGGATAAAAAGAAAAACCTCAAAATTTTTGAGATTTATTATGCCCTGAAGCTGCTATAAGGCCAAATCTCAAAATACTCCAGTTAAAACCTGTCAAGGTCATGTAGAAGTCAATGGCAGAGGACCCTTGAACTATTTAAAGATGTTTTTAGCCTTCATGATTTTTGGGTCTTTTTACAGTGGTTTGCTCTCAAAAACTCAATTAATTTGAGCTATTCAAGGTTTTTTTTCCCATGGAAAACTAGATTAATTCGAGTTTTTTGGTTTCTAACCCCAAATTCACTGATTTGAGTTTTTTCCATTTGAGTTTTTTCTTAACTTAGAAACCATTGTGAGTTCTGAGTTCATTCGAGGTATAAGAAACCTCTAAAATTCCACCTTTGATAAATAACTTAGTCTAGTTACCCAGATAATATACATTCAGGTAGAGGTATGGGACCTGTTATTCAGAATGCTCAGGACCTGGGGTTTGCTGGATAACGGATCTTTCCATAATTTGGATCTTCATACCTTAAGTCTACTAGAAAATCATGTAGACATTAATTAAACCCAATAAGCTGGGTTTGCTTCTAATAAGGATTAATTATATCTTCGTTTGGATCAAGTACAAGATACTGTTATTATTACAGAGTAAAGAAATCATTTTTAAAAATTTGGATTATTTGGATAAAATGAAGTCTATGGGAGATGGGCATTCCGTAATTTGGAGCTTTCTGGATAACGGATCCCATACTTATATTCATTTTTTAGCCTACATTTCGATCAATTCAAGGCATTCTAGTTTTTGTCCCTGTTTGCATTCATTATGAGTTTATTTGATGTAGTAAAACCCTCACAAACTTGACCTTACATAAATAACCCCCTCAATGCAAAGTACAGGCTCTTTTCTGAGATCCTGTTATTTTGTCTCTAGATGGAATCAGAATACAAATCTTTTATGAAACTCAGAAAAGTCACTTGCCATCCCTGATTCTACTTTTTATGACAACTTGATTAAAGGGTGTCTAAACTGCAACACTGAAGATGATAAAATACTGCAATATGGTGCTTGACAATGTATCAAGGGTTGAAAGAAGTAGGACACTATAGACATTTTTGGAAACATAATAAAACATAGAACATTCAGGAAGACAGGTTGTAATAAAACTGGCACAATGCTCCATTTTTTTTACATTTTACTCCATCTTCATCACAAAGTGCCAAAGGTCTGTGCACTCAGTTTTAGAGCACAAAGACCTGCAGCTAGCCCAATGAAGGTAGCACACTTACAGCGTTTGACAATGATGTATCATTTACATTGGGTTTTATTGTTTAAAAAATTAGAAAGTATTCACATTAAAAAAAAAAATATTAGTCTATACTTGGACATCGCTCACAAACATAAAACTTTGTAAGAAAACATATGAAAAATGATGAACAAGATACATGAGTTAAAACCATAGTTACCCAGTTTATTTTTCCAAAAAGCCTATATATAGGATTCAGATGGGATTACCTGCTTTCACTAAATCACCCAGCAAGCCGCTCCATTCTAATCTAAAAGTGTCTGCTCCAGTCAAGCTGCCATCTCCACCAATTACGCACAAGTTGGTAATTCCTTTCTTTACCAAATTGCAGGCTGCTTTAAGTCGTCCCTCTCGGCCTCGGAAATCTTGACATCTTGCACTGCCTATAACTGTTCCGCCCTTAAAGAATGAAAATTCAAGTTATAAAATGCAGGCCTTCAAGACATGCTCACATTAACCTCACAATATTTTGAAGAACAAGAGTAAGTATCTTTATGTCATAAACAGTAGGATGCATATCTATGGAAATGATTTTTGCCCAATATGTGCCTCCACTGACTTACTAAAGATAGTTGTAGGAGGTACTAAAAACATTGCCTAAATTGTGACTCATGCCCTGCTTTGAACAAACACCAGTAATACAACTTCACCCAAGTAATCCAAAAGAAGGTCCAAGCTGAGTGGAAGGAATATACTGTAGATATAACCCATATTCTCACTGTAAACAAAGGAGAATAATAATATTGATTTTAATTTTTATTCCAGATTAAGCATTAAAGGGGTTGTTAATCTTTAAATAACTTTTAGTATGATGTAGAATGACCAGTATATATATATATATATATATATATATATATATATATATATATATATATATATAGACTTAAAAGGTCGAACTTGATTGATGTGTGTCTTTTTTCAACCTAACTTACTATGTTACTGTGTAACTCAAAAGTGAACAAAAAGAATGGCTACTTGTATAATTTGTTTCCATGTTTCCCTTTGTTTATTCACACAATTTTTCCTGTTTTAAAGTTATACTATCAGAATTTCTTTGGTAACCCCACTGGCACACAAATGAGCATTGGGATGCATTGAACTATGAGGTCCAGACTGAGATTCAAAATAGGCCCTGGCATTTCAAGCACACAGAGGCCCATATTGCCCCCCACAGGCCCAATAAATACTGTAATGACTGTCTATGGCACATTAAAGCAGGCTCACTGGCATTTGCCAGAATATACAGAATGCCAGTCTGGGCCTCTGTAATAACTTACTTTCTCAGGGTTTGGCATCTCAAAGTTAAACACTCAAGGCAATGGTTAAAAGTTGTGCATTGTAGTGTGAGCCAACTATCTAGAATCTAGGGTTTTTTGTAGATAACAAGTTGTCTAATTCTGGGCAGTGTCATTCTGTGGCTACTAATGCAAATAAAGTTCTGTCTTGCATAAAAAAAGGGCATTAACTCAAGGGATGAAAACATAAGTATGCCTCTTTATAGGTCCCTGGTGAGGCCTCATCTGGAGTATGCAGTTCAGTTTTGGACTCCAGTCCTTAAGAGGGATATAAATGAGCTGGAGAGAGTGCAGAGACTAAGTGCAACTAAATTGGTTAGAGGGACGGAAGACTTAAATTATGAGGAGAGACTGTCAAGGTTGGGGTTGTTTTCTCTCTGGAAAAAAGGCGCTTGCGAGGGGACATGATTACACTTTACAAGTACATTAGAGGACATGATAGACAAATGGCAGGGGACCTTTTTACCCATAAAGTGGATCACCGTACCAGAGGCCTCCCCTTCAGACTAGAAGAAAAGAACTTTCATTTGAAGTAACGTAGGGGGTTCTTCACAGTCAGGACAGTGAGGTTGTGGAATGCTCTGCTGGGTGATGTTGTGATGGCTGATTCAGTTAATGCCTTTAAGAATGGCTTGGATGATTTTTTGGACAGACATAATATCAAAGGCTATTGTGATACTAAACTCTATAGTTAGTATAGATATGGGTATATATAATTTATGTGAAAGTAGGGAGGGGTGTGTGTATGGATGCTGGGTTTTCATTTGGAGGGGTTGAACTTGATGGACTTTGTCTTTTTCAACCCAATTTAACTATGTAACTATTTTCAACCAAGTCAAGTAGCGGCAGCAAAGAGAAAAATAAAGAAGAGTAATGATGAACTAATGAGGAAACAGAGCTCCAGGAAGGTCTATATAATCAAAGAAACCTGTTCTTTCAAGCTCTAGAGCAAATGCGTTTCAGAACCAAAAAAAAATCCTATGGTAAATGCACAGAAATTAAAGGTATTAACCCGTGGGCTGAAGTTTTCTACAACTTTCTTTTTTTGTTCTTAGTCATAAATATAAACTGCACATATCAAAAATAATGGTTGCTTTTATAACAAAATTGATTTAAAATTAAATTAGGTTTTCAGATTATTGATCTTTAAAAGCATGCACACATACTGAGTGGTAAATGGAAAGGTCAAGAGTATCACTTATTTATAGATGGTATTTGAAACTAGACACCAATTACAACTTTAAACTTGTGTATTTTTGGCACAAGCACGACAGGTTATTTTTTGTCTTTGAACCAGTGAGTACAACTGGCAAGTCTCCAGGCCCAAGCAGCCTATCCATGGCAAATGGCAACCTTAAAGGAAATGTCAAGATATCACAGCCCATCTCCATAGCACACGCCAATAAACTGTAATGCAAGAGGCGCATGAGAAAGCACAATGCATTAGCTGTATAAGATGACACAGAATTATAGTACATGCATTATAAAATGATTTCGAGGATTGTTTTGCAACTATTTTCTAATGCAATGTAAAGTAATACAGGTATGGGACCTTTTTGTCCAGAATGATCAGGACCTGGGGTTTTCTGGATAACAGATCTTTCTGTAATTTCGATCTTCATACCTCAAGTCTACTAGAAAATAATGTAAACATTAAATAAATAAACCCAAAAGACTGGTTTTGCTTCCAATAAGGATTCATTATATCTTAGTTGGGATCAAGTACAATTTACTGTTTTATTATTATTATTAGAAAAAAGAAATGGCTTTTAAAAATTTGGATTATTTGGATAAAATGGAGTCCATGGAAGAGCGCCTAACCGTAATGTGGGGATTTCTGGATAATTGGGTTCCGGATAACAGATCCCATACCTCTGTTTATCAGCTTAGCATCTATACTCTTTTTTGTTCATTGTATAGGTGATCAGTGCTGCCATCAGGCAGGCACAGGGGGTACAACTGTACAAGGCCCGGGCCTGAAGAGGGGCCTGGCTGTGCTGCAGTTTTTGAAATAGCCAGGTCCCCCTTGGCAGCACCGAAGCCTTGCCGCCTCTTCATAAGTCCCCTTCCGAAAAGCCTAAATCCCGAACTGACGAAGTCACAAATTGACAAAAAGAGCTTATCTTCTGAAGTCCCGAAGCTGCGAAAAGACCCAAAGTGACGAAAAGAGCCTAACTTGACTTCTCGAAGCAGGGAAAAGGCCCGAAGTGACAAAAAGAGCCGAACTTGAAGTCCTGAAGCCATGAGTTCAGTTCTACTGAACACCAATGTGTGTTTTTTTCTATTTTTAAAGCCCTATCCACCAATGTATTATTTTAATACATGTTTTTTTTAGAGATTTATTATACCACGGTGCTCAAAAAGACCGAAATAAACCCGGCATCTCAAACCTGTCGAGATCATGAGTGTTAATGGCAGATGTCCCTATTCCAATTTGAAGATATCATGGTAAAATAAGATAAAATCACAGATGGGAGTTTGGTAGAGTTTGGTTAAATAAAAATTAAAGTTAAGTAAATAACTCCTTAAAAAGGAACCTGTCACCCAAAAAAAATATATTTTATCATGTTAGTCGAGCAAAATGAACTTTAATTACACTATATAAATTTCAACCAGTCCACTTGCTGCAGGGATGGAAAAAAGTGAGTTTGACCATTGTGAGCTATGTGGAGTTTAGCTGGAAAGAGCATTGCATACTTGAGGTTTAACTGTCGCAGTCTCCATTTGACATCCATGAGCTGTGATCTGAGCTTTCTCACCTCCATTAAGAAGTCTCTCGTAGAGCTGTGTCGCGGTCACTATAGTTCAGCAGGCATGCCATTAGTGGCCTGGACCCTGACTCAGGTGGAAGTGGTCTAGCTGGAACCCGATGCATACGTTCCACTAAAAACATGTTGGAGAAAACCTTGTCACTCTATTGGGAGAGCAAAAACTGTTCCATGAAGGTCTGGTGTGTTGCCCTCTGTTTTCTCTCTGGCACCACTACCAATCTCATATTGTTGCGCTGCAGCCGATTTTCAAGATTATCCCCCTTGGCCTCTGTAATGCGTCTTGATGCGTTTGTGATGCCAGTCAATAGTGTGCAGGTATACTCAAGCTCCCCAATCCTGCCATTGCATAGTTTGCAGATATAGTTTTCCACAATGGCAAAAATTATTTTTAAACTATCAATTTTAATAACCAGAGTCTAATGGTTCTGTTTCAGAATATGCACAATCTCCAAGAGAGATGGTTCTGCATCACCATCATGGCCTACACTGAAGTGTGAAAGGGAGCCAGGGATGGGGGACTGTCGGCTGGAAAAAACACTGAATCAGCAGAGGAACAGTCAGAGACATGCAGGAAAGGTTTGTGCGTAAAAGCTTATAATCTTTTGGCTAACGAGGTGCTAATGGCCAACTTATCACTGCTCACCTTAGCAAAGGAGTAGGAACACTCTAATGCGGGGTCATCGCCATCTTGGAGTCAAGCTGGGGCTTTGTGGTCAGACTGTTTAGAAGCACTTGCCGGGGTCTTTGCTGCAGAATGTTTCCCCATGTTAGTGAGGGTAGGTTCACCAATATTTGGCATAGATTTCCTGTCAGTTAGGATGCCAAAAAAGCACTTTAAAGCAGGATATTCACAGGATAACAGCGGGAGCGACAAAAGACAAGTCTTACCATGAGCGCATGCTAGCCACGCCCCCTGCCTGTTCTTTTAGTCACAAAAATCTAGGGGGGTTTGTTTTCTCTTAAGCGAAACAGGGCAAACAGAAACTGAAGCTACCCCACAAAAAAGTCAGCAGTCACAAAAAAACGTCCATGAGTAAAAATAAAATCCATATGAAATATCAACACACTATTCTTGTGACAGAGAAGGCTGCAGCAGCAAGGCCAAACTCCTTACACCCCAAGAAATTAACACCAGCAGACACAGAGTCCCTTTTAGCAGTTGATTTATATTGTAAATGAAAACCTTGATTCTGGTCATCCTTTGGTTCGGTCTATGGTCGTTTCATTCAAGAAATGGTGCTGCCACACCATTAGCCATTTGTTTATTCTTTTACATCCTGATACTGATTTATATTGTTGCAAGTCATGTACCTGTAGGTCCAATGCATTCCAGATAATTGGTACTGTGATAATAAAACAGTCCCTTGTGCTCAGTGTTAACCAAGCTAACATAAATCAAGTTTTGGCAAAAAAAATCCTGTTCACCTTTAAATTAACTTTTAGTATGATGTAGAGATTGACATTCTGAGACAATGTGCAGTTGTTTTTTTTTTTTAGTTATTTAGCAGCTCTCCAGTTTGCAATTTCAGCTATCTGGTTGCCAGGGTTCAAATTACCCATAGCAACCATGCATCAATTTGAATAAGAGACTGGAATATGAATAGGAGAGGGCTGAATAAAAAGATGAGTAATAAAAAGTAGCAATAACAATACATTTGTAGCCTTATAGAGCATTTGTTTTTTAGATGGAGTCTATAAAAGCTGGAAAGAGTCAGGCGAAGATGGCAAATAATTAAAAAAACAAAACAAAAAGAAAAAATGAAGGCCAATTGAAAAGTTAATTAGAATTAGTCATTCTATAACATACTAAAAGTAAAGGCAAACCACTCCTTTAAGTGAGGACCCCTTATCTGGGAAATTTCTAGTCTTAAGAAATCCAGATAATAGATATAATACCTAGATATCAATTCAGTAGAAAAAAGTAACCACAATGCTAGAAAGTTGAACAAGCTGATAATATTTTGGGATATCCACAAGAAATAACAGCTGCTCTTTTGGATTTCTTCTTGTTTCTTCGCATACATATAGTCCTACAGCTCTCAAAACAAGGCCATGGATTAAGTTTTAACCTGAATATTAAGTGATGCATCAACTGGTGTGTTTTTATTCCTTTCTTTTTTATTTTCAAATGAATCAATCAAAATAGAATTCATATGAAAACATAGTTGTATAGCTGAAGAAAACTCTGAAGGGTAACAAAGGGATAAAGTAAAACATCCATCATAGTTCAGGTATTCAGATGATATTGTACAGGGCTGCAAAATATGTCAGGGCTTTTTAAATATGTGTTAATGAATAATAATAAATGTACACTCTCCGTTTACAAGAATGAGGACAGAAATTCACCTGGTAAAAAAAAAAGAGATGACAATGACACTTACCAACTGCAGCATCATTGAAACACTTTCCCATGAAGCTTCTTTGATGTTGTCAGCTCCATCAACCAATCCTTGGTATCCCTGCAAAACCAGCCACAGTATATAACTAACCTGAATAAGTCAACTTTTGGAGATCGCAATATTGCAGTCTGTTAGTTCTTATATACCCACCTCATGTACAAAGTAGACTTTGGCACCTGTGTATATTCCCACTCTCACCACTGCTCTCACAGCGGCATTCATTCCTGTTATAATAGACAAAGTGTATACGATGAAACATGTACAGAGTTAAGTAAAACTGGAAAAATAAGCCAAAATATTGTTATTCTGGCACCTGGCTGCATATGTGAAAACATTTATTTGTTATCGATATTCCTTCTTTTACTACAACTAATGTATTTGTTTAATAACATTGTATTCTGAAATAACAAATCTGTATTCACCCTATATTATCTGGGTAACTAGACTGGAGGCTTATATTTGCAAGTATATTAATGCAGTTATTTATCAAAGGTGGAATTTTAGAGGTTTTCTTATACCTCGAATTAACTCATTTAACTAATTTAAGAAAAAACTCAAATGGAAAAAACTCAAACCGGTGAATTTGGAGTTAAAAAACAGAAAACTCAAATTAATCAAATTTTCCGTGGGAAAAAACTTTGAATAGCTCAAATTAATAGAGTTTAGAGCGAAACCCACTGAAAAAACCCCCAAACATCGTGAAGGCTATTAGCATCTTCAAATGGTTCAAGGGACTTCTGCCATTGACTTCTACATGACCTCAACAGGTTCCAAACTATTTCCAGCTGCAGCGTATAATAAATCTTGAAAAATGTTTTTTTTTTAACCCAAAATTCAAAATTCTAAATACTCAAATTTTTCGGGTAAAAAACAATCGACCTTTGATAAATAACCTGCTTAATGTTTACAGGCACGTGGATAAAGGCATTTTTTATTAGAACAAAACTTTTCAGCTGCTTTAGTTTTATTGCCATTCGAAAGCGATAGTGATTTACAGTCCTTTATTCTTCATCCTGTCTTCCAGTGTATCCCAACAGGTGCTCAGTTGGAGCTAATAGAGCAGGGGTAACTTTAAAGGCTCCATGTTCCTCCATGACTGGACCTTTGATGGTGGTATTACAGTATACTAAAAATAATAAGGGGAATGAGGACAGGTTTGGCATAACTGTATAATTATTAGTACCTTCTAAGTAGGGTAACAGGATTTGGTGTCTGGACAATGCAACTCAAAGGAGATGTTTTTTTACAGATAGCAAGAAGGGATGATTGTCCAAAGCCTGGCAGTTGTAAGCAAGAATAGTGCGGGTGCATGATAGCATGTCCAGCAAGATAGCAACAGTAGGGCAAAATGGCAACACAAAGTCACATTTCAGTTTATTATATTTTTTGAAGGTAGGGTTTTGGCTATGGATGTCAAATCATCAAGGTTAGAATTCACCTGCACATATCATTAAAGGATCAGTAACACCAAAAACTGAAAGTGTTTTAAAGTAATGAAAATATCATATAGTGTTGCCCTGCACTGGTAAAACGGATGTGTTTGCTTTAGAAACACTACTATACTTCATATAAACAAGCTGCTGTGTATCAATGGCGGAAATTGAAAAACGGCTAAATGGCACAGGATAGATAATGGATAACAGATAACACCATTAGACAGACAGAGCTTATCTGCTATCTGCTGTGTAACTTGAGCCTTTTCTCCTTTGAATGGCTGCCCCCATGGCTACACAGCAGCTTATTTATATAAACAATAGTAATGTTTCTGAAGCAAACACAGCAGTTTTACTAGTGCAGGGCAACACTGCATTATATTTTTATTACTTTAAAACAATTAAATTTTTTGATGTTACTGGTCCTTTAATGATGTGTGTAAAGGAAATATATGAGAATATCATTTAACATGGTTATACAGGTATGGAATCCGTTTATACAAAAAGCTCCAATGGGAAGGCCATCTCCCATACACTCCATTTTAAAAAAAAATAATTCACATTTTTAAAAATGATTTCCTTTTTCTTTATAATAATAAAACAGTACCTTGTACTTGATCCTAAGATATAATTAATCCTTATTGAAGGCAAAACCATCCTACTGGGTTTCATTAAATGTTTAAATGATTTTTTAAATGACCCCTTATCTGGAAAGCCCCAGTTCTCGACCATTCTGGATAACAGGTTCTTTAATTGTATAGACTATTAATGGGGCAATATATTTCTAACACCATTTGGCCCCATCTGATTTGTTTTGACTGCCAGGCAAGCCTTAAAGGAGTAGTTTACATGTAAGTTAACTTTTAGTATGTTGTAGATTGGCCAGTTCTAAGCAACTTTTCAACTGGGCATTATTTTTTTTATTTATAGTTTTTGAATTATTTGTCTTCTTCTTTTGACTCTGTCCAGCTTTCAAATGGGGATCACTGACCCCATCTCAAAAAATGCTTTGTAAGGCTAAACATATATTGTTATTGTTACTTTTTATTACTTATCTTATAGACCCCTTCCCTATTCATTTTCTTTTATTCAAATCAATGCATGGTTGCTAGGGGATTTTTGACCCTAACTACCAGAGTGTTGAAATTGCAAACTGTAGAGCTGTTGAGTAAAAAGCTAAATACTTCAAAAAACAAAAATAAAAAAAATTGAAAACCAATTGCAAATTGTCTCACTTTCTACATCATAATAAAAGTTACCTCGAAGGTTAACAACCCTTTTAATTATAACTTTACAAGATTTATTATTATATAAATGTGTTGCTCATTAGTTTGTATTACCTATAACTAAATGGAAATATAGATAGTTAGAGGGCACAGACAAATCACTATGCCTTGTCAGCTCAGTCTCAGACAGATGGGCAACCCAGTAGAGCATGAAAAGTGACAGTATTTAATTATAATGTCTAGCTAAATCAAATTTTGTGGTATTCATTTAGTAAGTACTGCACAGTATTACATTTGATATTTTTGCAAACAAAATTACACCTATACTTTTTATTATTCAGAGCCAAGCAACATTTTCTTATTTTATATTATTTTATGGTATGGTATTTTATTTTTCTTATTTTGTGGTAATGGAAAATTCACTCCCTAGCTCAAGATTTAGGGGTAGATTTATCAAAATGTGAGTTTAGAGCTTAAAGGAGACATATGGAATAAATGGGAAAAAAACTAATTTTGTAGACAATTATGATTAATATATGGTGTTGCTGTTACATGGTGCTAAAAATTTATATTATCTTTAAAAATTGCCCCTTTATTGGAGCTCCCTATAGATGTTCACTGGTCCCTGTCCATGTTTCAAATGAGGGGGGGGGTCCTAATGGTCCCTGCCCAAAGCACAGTAGGGGGTGGACAGCCAATCACAGCCCTGCAGTCACACAAGCACAGACAGGCTTCAGTTCCCTATCAGGTCCTGCTAGCTGCTGATTGGTTCCTGTCCTACAGTGCAGTAAGCTGAGTGCCGCCGGCTCCCCTGCACAGCCTGGGAATTCAGGAAGGAAGTGGAAGAAAATACAACTAATTATTCCATGAATTGTAGCAAGACACAACGTGTTCACAACATCTATTATGTTATTGCACATCAATAACAATTCAGATGTAAACTAACTGCAATACTTTGTTGCTGGGATGTTTAATCCATAGTTACCCTAAGCGATAATTCTCAGTTTCCTGTTGAACTTAACCGAGTACTCAAAAGACGGCCAAGATAGTACTGATAAGTTGAGTTCTGTAAGTTGATTCCCTAAAACTACCAATTACATTTCATGCGCTGAAATAACATGATGCCAGTATGGACTTACTTGTTTCTTCGAGTGCTCCTCCCATTACACACAGTGTCAGACGTCAGAGTCTTGGATCACTTATAGATTTACACTATACTGTCTATACTACATAGGGGATACGGTCTATTGATATAAATAAGCCTGTACATGGATGGGGATTAGTATATATTATTTATGAATATCTTTTGAGCATGTTTAGGTTCACTACTACTTGGTTGCTATTTTATTTCCTCTTTTACTTGCAACATTGTTTTTTCCCTTTTTATCTTTTTACTTTGCCCTGGAATGTATTAATCTCCTCATAATGATGCGTGTTGACTCCACTCACTGCACTTTCCTGCTGCTTAGAGTTTATAAGACTCACTTTTTGTGTATGGCATCACTTTGATAAAGGCTAGATTGCCAGCTGAAACGTTAGTCGCCCACAATAAATCTATATGTGTATTTCATAAGACCTGCAAATGTGGACTCCTGCTTACTTCCACGATTTAGATAAATAGCAAGGGCCACTATAAGAAATTTAGGCCACCCTTAAACTTAGTCAGGCCCCCATGTGCCCAGGACCAGATATTGCTTTGCTTGCTAGGGAGTGGGTTGAACTTTTACTGCTTTGTCATCTTTGTAACCGAACATAACTGTAAATATATATTTTGTTTATTAGTTGTTCATCCTGTCTGTATTATTAGTGTATTTTAAAATTGTGCTGTGCTGTAGAGACCTACATGATTGTGCCTGGGAAGACCTGTGTTTGTTCTAGACCTATTAACAGACCTGGACCCACTGGTCTGCATTTAGCCCCCAATGATCCACTACCTGAACCAACTTGTAGGGAGTTTAGACATGATCAGAGTCATTACATGAAACATTTAACATAACCTCAGTTTCTGGATTTTCTGCAAGTACTCATAGCAACCCAACCTGGTGCAGGACTCAAGCTATATGTGCATACAATCAGCACGATACACTGATAAATAATGATATTTAAACATATAAAATAACTGCTGCGGTGTATAAGGTAACTAGACTGGAGACATAGGGGTAGATTCATTAAGGGTCGAATTTCGAAGTTAAAAATACTTCGAAATTCGACCCTCGAATTGAAATCCTTCGACTTCGAATATCGAAGTCGAAGGATTTAGCGCTAATCCTGCGATCGACCGATCGAAGGATTTTTCGTTCGATCGAACGATTAAATCCTTCGAATCGAACGATTCGAAGGATTTTAATCCAACGATCGAGGAAAATCCTTCGATCAAAAAAAGGTTAGCAAACCTATGGGGACCTTCCCCATAGGCTAACATTGACTTCGGTAGGTTTTATCTGCCGAAGTAGGGGGTCAAAGTTTTTTTTAAAGGGAAAGTACTTTGACTATCGAATGGTCGAATAGTCGAACGATTTTTACTTAGATTCGTTCGATTTCGTTCGAATTCGAACGAATTTAACCAATTCGATGGTCGAAGTACCCAAAAAATACTTCGAAATTCGAAGTATTTTTCATTCGAATCCTTCACTCGAGCTTAGTGAATCTGCCCCATAGTGTTCATGTGTTATGATAGTTAAGTGTTTATTTGCCACAGAAAATACCAATACCCTTCCAGTATAGTAATGGACATATATGAAGGCTAAGTTTGTGCCCTAGCCTTTTGTACACATTCTGATTATTTTATGCAAATGTTGCATCACGTGCACTACTAAAGAAATGTAAAACAATGCTCCTAAAGTGATCGTCTAGGTCCATAGAAACCTGCCAATATTACTTATAAGGTTGGACAACATTTTAATCATTTACAAAATTGCCTCCCAAATTAACCCCAGCCAACACTCTGCCACTGCTTGATGTTCCCATAAGAAAAGAGATAGCTATGTCAATCACACTGGGCTGTAGGCGATGTGATCCTTCAATAGGCTAGAGCACTGTTTTCATTTGTACTCTAGCCTATGGAAGGATTGTCCGACCCCCAGCATGACAGAAGGATGAGTACCTGCTGCACTTCGTCCCAATCATTTTACAAGTACAGCTGGGCTGGGGAAACTTTGGGTAAACTTTCTGGAGGAAAAACATAGGGCACATTGTTTTCTAGTAATGCTGACACGTCCCTGTGTATTTTTGGAGGAACGTGTTAATATTACTTTAACCCACATGATACAGCACAAACCGTTTTTTACATCTATCATGACATTGTTGTTATGCTTTCCATCATTTTTCCCATAAAATAATTTTGCCTAGTGCTTTTACCTATCTGATCCCTCATGTTCCTCAATGAGGGGCTGCCATGTTTGTGCAGCAGTGTTCTGTTAGCATTAGAAACTCTGACAGTAGAAGGGACAGTAAGATTTAGGAACTTCAAGTAAAAATTAATTACAAAAGCAGACGTATCAGCCCAACCTATAAGTAACTTTTAATGTACATAAGGTACTGAATATTACAAAGTGCTGGGAAAAAAGGTTAGTTATTCCAAGGTAATAACTATAAAAGGGAGTAAGCATAGCCTTCAAAACAACAATCTACTCTGTGTACTCTGTCCTTGCTCTGTAACAAACTGTATATATATCAGCTCCTGTATTCTTCTCCCTGGGCATGCATAAAGGCAACCCTGCACATGTCGTCTGAGGCTGGCCAACTACTAATTAATCAATAAGGCATATTGGTTTGTTATCACTTTCATTATAGGGTACTTCTAATACTAGTTATTACTTACTGCCAGCAGCTACAACACAAGCTACGAAACTCCCCCATGTACTGATATTGCTGTAAAATAGCACAGCCATAAATACATGTGTAAAATGTATCTAGTTCATCGTAACCTGTAGCTAAGAAAATAGTGGACGAGGCAAGGTCTTGAGATGCCTGAAGTTGCAAGGAATCAGAACAGTAATCATTGCATATCCTTGTAACCAAATCCCAGTTGTAATAAAAAAAAAAGATAACTATTTTAAAACAACTGCATTTTTGTATCCTGCTTAAAAAAAATCTGACACTGGAAGTCTAGTAAGGATAGGGAAGATACATCCATGTCATTGGTAAACACTATGCTCTGACAGGGAATCAGGCAATTTGTCAATGTAGAGAGCCATGGCAGATAAATGACATGGTGACAAAACAATGGGCAATGGACCGAAGCTGCATGAGAAGAATGGTTATATAACGGTGGATAAAGGAGAATACAGAAGTCTGTGAGTGTCCCCTTCTAATTTCAAAGCAACCACTCGCAAATTTTTTGGCTTATTATTATTTTTTTTACCTTGTGCATCGCCTCCTGATGTCAGTACAGCAATGGCTTTTCCGATGCCCATAGTTTGGGCATCCTGATGTTTCGATCCTGCAGCCAGCATTGTTTTATCTGTAGAGAAACAAGACAGCCAGCGTGAAACCTCCGACCAGCTGCCTGCTCCTCTCTTGATACTTGAGTTCTAACACAGGCTCAGACGAGCAGGCGTGTTTTGTAGGTCACACTGCCCTGAACTTAATACTCCTCAGTAAATGACAAGTCAAAATGTCACAGAGGGCTCCGTTTTATGCATTGTCAGCCGCATTTAATACCTTGTTCTGTAAGGCCGCTTCGTTTGTGCTTATTGCCCGAGTGAGAGGGAATGCAATGCACTGATCGGATTTATTCTCTCACTGCCAGTGAAAAAGGGGGGGGGGTGCAAATCTGGGAAAATTCGGTAAAATTGCAGCATCATTTATCCTGCTGCCATTCAGAATAATTTCTATGCGTGTTTTCTTTTCTTTCAAAGACAAATAAGATTATTAAAATAGAGGTAAAGAGCCAATCTCTCTTTCATTTAAGAAAGTTTTACCTTTTATTTAAAGAAAACAAAAAATAAATACAGTAGAACAGGGATCCCCAACCTTTAGAATCCGTGAGCAACATTCAGAAGTAAAAGGAGTTGGGGAGCAACACAAGCATGAAAAATGTTCCTGGGGTGCCAAATAAGTGTTGTGATTGGCCATTTAGTAGCCCCTATGTGGATTGTCAACCTACATTGAGACTCTGTTTGGCAGTACATCTGGTTTTTATACAACTAAAACTTGCCTCCAAGCCTGGAATTCAAAAATAAGCACCTGCTTATTGGCCCACTGGGAGCAACATCCAAGGGGTTGGAGAGCAACATGTTGCTCACGAGCTACTGGTTGGGGATCACTGCAGTAGAACTACAATTCTACGATTCCAGGGGACTGCGCCAAAACGGTGGAAATTTTGGGAAATCGCAAAATCTGGGAAAGTAGAACAGAGTCTAGTGTGGGAAAGATGGTGTCAATTTTGGGAAAATGTAAAAAAAAAAAAAAAATCGAAGGTACAAAATCATGGTTCTTCTGTAGTAAAAAAACACTATAATGCAGTGAATATACCAGGGCTAAAACTAGGGTAAGCAGAAGAGACACAAGCTTTAGACACAACTACACCAATACTGCTTGGCCGAACCCAGAAATATACTGTAAGATTTGCTAGTTTGTGACACTGCCAGTCAAACTGATCAGTGCACAATTTGTACATCCAGGTGGTTGGCCAAATCAGGTTGATCCCATTATTTAGCCTCTAGGGACTTTAATGAATTCAAATTAAGGATTTGTGTGGACCCTTTAAGAGGGGACCACATCAAGGCAGATCTGTCAACTGACAACTATTTTCAAGAGCCCTTTAGATCTAGATTGGTCTTTCAGCCAATGGCCCAAACCAATCTAAACCCAAAGGAAACTCCAGGTCAGTCAGATTAGACATTGGTTGGGATTGCCCATAATTTTGTACACAATAAGATAATGACTCAGTCAGAAGAGGCTAGTCGGCATAATAATCTTGTTTTTAAAAAGAATGATACTTATCTTTATTTGGGAATGAGTAGTTTGCCAGCCAGTAGTTTAGAGATACAGGTATGTTAATATAGAAACACAGTTTTCCTTTATCTGTGTGAGGATGAAAGTTAAATTTAACAAAATTCTGGAGTCTTTTCAGCAATGCCATACTCCACTTTTCTTTAGTGCTGCATGTTCCATTAAAGGTCAGAATGTAGAATTAATTTAAAAATAAACAGTGGGTCACATGGGTTGGATTACAATATATATATTTGGGTAAATGCTACTCTAAATAGAACCGAGAAAAATAATACCATCCGGCTTTATTTGGGGATTATAATGTGCACTCACATCAGTTTATGTAATATAACAAAAAACATTATAAAAATGGTATGCTTGTATTAATTTGGATTTATAAGGTAAACAAGTAGTGATTTACTCAGTGTAGTAATGTGGGCAAAAATAACACACTGACAACAGTAAGCAAAAATAAATCCAAAAAAAGTATACATTTTTAGCTCTGTAATGGAAAAACTATATATATATATATATATATATACACACACACACACACACACACACACACACACATATAATTACAATTTATATAAAGTCTACACCAGCTCTAGTGACCCATAGCAACAAGCATTTATTGATCATTTGTTTGAAGCAAAGCTTTGATTGATTGATTGCTAGGGGTTACTAAACAGTGTAGAAGGGGGTGATTCGCAGAAGTGTCTGTAAATGAAAATGTTAGAAAAATGTTGCATAAAAATTTGTTGTCATTTGTCGACAGTGATAGAGTTCTATTAAAGGGGTTGTTCTCCTTTAAATTAATATGTAATATGAGGTAGAGAGTAATATTCTGACACAATTTGCAATTGGTTTTCATTTTTTATTATTTGTGGTTTTTGAGTTATTTAACTTTGTATTCAGTAGCTCTCCATTTTGCAATTTCAGCAATCTGGTTGATAGGGTCCCAAAAACCATTCTATAACATACTTTGGGGCCGATTCATGAAGCTCGAGTGAAGGATTCGAAGTAAAAAAACTTCGAATTTCGAAGTGTTTTTTTGGGCTACTTCGACCATCGAATGGGCTACTTCGACCTTTGACTATGACTACGAATCGAACGATTCGAACTAAAAATCGTTCGACCATTCGACCATTCGATAGTCGAAGTACTGCCTCTTTAAAAAAAACTTCGACCCCCTACTTCGGCAGCTAAAAGGTACCGAAGTCAATGTTAGTCTATGGGGAAGGTCCCCATAGGCTTGCCTAAGTTTTTTTGATCGAAGGATATTCCTTCGATCGTTGGATTAAAATCCTTCGAATCGTTCGATTCGAAGGATTTAATCGTTCGATCGAAGGAATAATCGTTCGATCGAAGGAATAATCGTTCGATCGAAGGAATAATCGTTCGATTGAAGGAATAATCATTCGATCGTTCGATCGCAGCATTTGCGCTAAATCCTTCGACTTCGATATTCGAAGTCGAAGGATTTTAGTTCCTAGTCGAATATCGAGGGTTAATTAACCCTCGATATTCAACCCTTAATACATCTGCCACTTTAAGTTAACTTAAAGGAGAGCTAAACCCTAAAAAATGAATATGGCCAAAAATGCCATATTTCATATACTGAACTTATTGTACCAGCCTAAAGTTTCAGCTTGTCAATAGCAGCAATGATCCAGGACTTCAAACTTGTCACAGGGGGTCACCATCTTGGAAAGTGTCTGTGACACTCACATGATCAGTGGGCTCTGAGCAGCTGTTGAGAAGCTAAGCTTAGGGGTTGTCGCATATTATCAAGCAGAAAATGAGGTTTCTGTGCTGTCATGTAATAATTATCTGTATTATTTACATTATCAGCCTTATATTGTGACATTTCTATTCTATGTGTACTGCATATTGTGAGTGGGTCCCTAAGCTCAGTAAGTGACAGCAGCACAGAGCATGTGCAGTGAATCAGCAGAAAAGAAGTTGGGAGCTTCTGGGCATGTATTTGGAGACACAGATCTTTACTACTAAAGGGTTGTGGTTACCTTGGGTTGGTACAGAACCCCAAAACATCATGTACAATGTTGATAATTTTATTGCTATGACCTCGTTATATGGAAGGCAAAACATTGAGATAAGGCTATTTCAAATGGAATGAGGTTTATTGAGTTTAACAAAGAATTTTTAATGGTTTTGCCTTGGGAAAATGATCATGTTACACCGAAGTGTCCCACGAGCATTTTGCCAAAGACACTTCCCTTTTCACAAGCTTTTATAGATTAAAATGGGAGTACACATACATACGTTATATAACTTAAACCCTCCCATAATGGAAGAGGACTGAATGTTCTTAGCTACAGATATTGCACTGAAAATAGTTTCCCACTTACAACTGTCCCTCAGCCTTGCAGTTCTTTATCTGTTAAAAGCAGACACAGGGAGGAACTCAGTAAATGAAGAAAGCACTTCTGTAGAAGGGGCCTCATCTACTATCTGCTGACACTCTAAATTCTGTCAGTAACTTACAAAGTGAACTCTCATCACTGGGTGTCATTAATAAGAGAAATAATAAATGGGGGAACATCACCCATCCCTTCACCTTTCCTGCCTTGGGCATGTGGTTATTGCTGAGTCAGAATGATAGGGGCATTTGTTATTAGACTTTATTATTCTTACACTCTGACACATAACCATTTGTCCGTCATTGGAATAGGCTGTTCTCATATAAATGTGGTCATATAAAAAATATATTATCAACAACATTTCTAGCCTTCTTCTTTAGTTAAGTTTTACTTCTCCTTTAAAGGTGAACCACCCCTTTAAGCTAAAATTACACAGTGATTGCTGTTTTTACAGACTGGCAAAATATTTAGAAACACTAAATTAAAAGCGTGCCGAGTGTACATTTTCTTGTATTCACATATAACTTAAGAAAGAAATAACATATACCGTACATCTTACCAGTCTTATTGTATGAGGTATCAGGCCTCGTTTCCAGTTCGTCAAAGTCTTCATGAAGATGCATTACAATTATAACAGAAAAAAAGAAAGAATGAGTTTACTGTTCCATCCTAGTGAAGAGTGACCATTACGCTCATTTTATAGAAGTTACAAAGTGATGGCAATAGCTACAGAATATAAAATAATTGGCAGTGCTTTATGCTTTAAGATATAACAATAAAGTTTAACAATAAAACGGGGTAAATAGATAGTCTGTGCAAAATAAAAAAATGTTTCTAATATAGTATGTTTTCAATATAATGGAAATCTCTTAACCAGAAAGATAGGCCCAGGTTTGATTGTGTCCACAGATCCCAGCCAGCTCCCACTTGTATCCCTTCAAGTCCGCAAATTCTGTTACTAAAATAAAAGAGCCAGCGCCAGAGGCACGGGAGACAGACAAACAGGCAAATAGGGTAATATCGTTTTGCAATGTTGCCACCTCTTGTGTAGGTGGCAACACAAGAGGTGGCAACATTGCAAAACGATATTACCCTATTTGCCTGTTTGTCTGTCTCCCGTGCCTCTGGCATGTTTTCAATATAGTTAGTTAGCCAAAAATGTAATGTATAAAGGCTGGAGTGACTGGATGTCTAACATAATAGCCACAACACTACTTGTTCGACTCTCTAACTCTGAGTTAGTCAGCGACTTGAAGGGGGGCCACATGAGACATAACTGTTCAGTGAGTTTGTAATTGATCCTCAGCATTCAGCTCAGATTCAAAAGCAACAGTTATGGCCCATGTGCCTCCCCTCAAGTCACTAATTGGTTACTGCCTGGTAACCAATCAGTGGAAACCAAGAGAGCTGAAAACCAGAAGTAGTGTTCTGGCTATTATGTTAGACATCCAGTCACTCCAGCCTTTATACATTACATTTGTGGCTAACTAACTATATTGAAAACATTTTTATTTTGCACAGCCTATCTATTTACCCAGTTTTTATTTTTACACTGAACAATTCCTTTACACTAACAAATCACTGGATCATATTCAAAACCCCGCCCACCGAACATCACATCTAAGAAATAATCAATAAACATAGCAGCAAACGATTGGTTTATAAGACAGGCTTGCTTTACAATATAGGTCATTACAAAAAAAAAAAGCAGAAATAGCACTAAATTAAGAGCATTAATAACAACAAACTAAATAGCGAATATATTATTGTTGCATAGAGCTTAAGCAGTGTTATTGTTATTTAAACAAAAATGTCCCAATACTCATGAAAAATAAATACTCATTCAAAAGTTTATTCCATCAATATCAAAATAAAAGTACATACATACTGACCCTGTATGATCCACTTTACGCGTTTCGTACCCTCCAATACGCAATCATATTGGAGGGTACAAAACGCGTAAGGTGGATCATACGGGGTCAGTATGTATGTATGTACTTTTATTGAGATATTGATGGAATAAACCTTTGAATTTTATTTTTCTTGAGTATTGGGGCATTTTTGTTTAAATAGCAGTTTAATGGTGCCTTGTAAACTGGGGCAGGTCCCCGATACTCAGCCATCTTTATTAAGGACTGGCAATACAGATCCCCCGGGTCTATTTAACTTTCCAATGTTGTTGTTAAACAGGGTAGCAATGCAAAAACAAAACATAACAAAGGTGATACAATTATTGGCTCATCAAGATTATAATCATAGCAGTTCCCTTTTCAAGCAGATTAATATAATATAATAGAAGTTATATGGTGGTTCTGATAATCATACTGAGCTAATGATATTAACACAAAGGAATATACATTCATGAGTACAAGCAGGGACATACATATGGGGAGGGAGACTACCGCAAATGACCTACATTCAGAACTGTCTGTACAAATTTAGAAATACAAACATCTGTGGAGATGCTAGACTTCCCCGGTCCATGTCAGATGATAATCTATCCATTTCACACTTCAGCTCTAATTTCTGTTCAGCCACCTGGATCCTAATTAAATTCTAGCTTGTCTGTTTATCTATTGCATGGCACCCCTTTCTGTATGTATATTTCTACTTATACCTCAGTTCATGTATAGGCAGAGGAAGCTGCATGGCAGTCCCCACATATAAATCAATACTCATCTGCAGGACAATAAAGCTCACAAATAACAGGAAAGAATGTTACAGCAGGTATGGGATCCGTTATCTGGAAACCCATTATCCAGAAAGTTCAGAATTACTGAAATGCCGTCTCCCATAGACTCCTTTTTATCCAAATTTTAAAAAATGATTTCCTTTTTTTCTGTAATAATAAAACAGTAGCTTGTACTTGATCCCAACTAAGATATAATTAATCCTTATTGGAAGCAAAATCAGCCTCTTGGGTTTATTTAATGTTTACATGGTTTTCTGGCAGACTTAAGGCATAAGGATCCAAATTACGGAAAGATCTGTTATCTGGAAAACCCCAGGTCCCGAGCATTCTGGATAACAGGTCCCATACCTGTATATTAATGAAACAAAGTATTGCTAAGATAATTGTAAAATTGCAAATTTCTTCTTATTAATGATTTTACTTTTCGTTTTTTTTCAAAATACAAACAATTACAATTTCCCGTTTACAGGCTATAGCTATTCTGTAAAATTCTATAAAAAGTAAAGAGGATTTTGTATTTAGAATCATAGAAAGTGATCTTGTTTTGAGTGAAGATGTAATAGAAGGTTACCAAGGATACAGCCATAATAAGTCCCATTTGACCAATTTGAAATGCTGCATTCACTGTAGAGTTGCTACTGAAGCCACCATCAAGGCTTGGGAAATAGTTAAACATATTCTGGGAAGAAAAAAACTAGGGATGGAAGATTTCCCTTTGTATCATAATGCAGACAGAATGTTTAGTAGGCACATCAGGTACACAATGAATTAACAGCCAGTCTGTATGACAAAAGGAAAGAAACTATTCAGACATCAGTCTGCCTGCAGCTCTGTTACATTAGTTCATGTTATGTTGCTTAGGAATATTTTGCAGCTAGTTTAATAACCAATAAAAGAACAGATATGGAATGTATAGTATATTGTAAGGAATATAATGCAGCAATAAGGGGGTTATCAAAGTTCGAATTTTAGAGCTATGTGAACTTAAACTTCAAATGAACTCACAACTCAGATGGTTTCTTATTCTAATGTAAAAAACTGGAATCAGCGAGTTTGAGTTGACCAATCCGATTTGAATTGATGGAGTTTTCATGCGAAACCCACCAGAAAAACCTTGAACATCATGAGGGCTATTAAAGGGATCCTGTCATCGGAAAACATGTTTTTTTCAAAACACATCAGTTAATAGTGCTACTCCAGCAGAATTCTACACTGAAATCCATTTCTCAAAAGAGCAAACAGATTTTTTTATATTCAATTTTGAAATCTGACATGGGGCTAGACATTTTGTCAATTTCCCAGCTGCCCCCAGTCATGTGATTTCAGTGCAGACTTCTGCTGGAGCAGCACTATTAACTGATTCATTTTGAAAAAAAAAATTGTTTCCCATGACAGTATCCCTTTAATATCCCTTTAATATCTTCAAATGGTTCAAGGGACTCCTACATGACACCGACAGGCTTTGGCTAGTGTATTTTTGCATTCGAGCTATTGTCAGGGTATAATAAATCTTGAGAAATTCAAGTTTTTTTTTTTAACTCGGAAAAAAAAAAAAATCTGTTTTTGACTCCAAAATAACCTGGAAAACTAAATTTTCTTGTGGAAAACAACTCGAACCTTAATAAATCTGCACTTAAGTGTATTCTTTTTTTATTCTACAAATGTAAGGTCTCTTTTGCAGAAAAGGTTAATGAATGTTATTGTCATTAAAACAGATAAAAAATCAATTACATATACCACGTATACTTGTTTCATATGCAAGCAACCCTATGATGATCATATTCTACAGTTAAGCATATTATCTTACTACAGGCATCCTCAACCTTTTTAACCACATTTAAAGTTAAAAAGTGCTGAAGAGCCATATGAGCGAGAAAAAAAATCCTCTTTTTTTTTTTTAAAGTCAGAAATGTCAAACTAAGCACCTGCTTTAAGGCCACAGGGAGCAACACTAAAGGGGTGGTGAACAACATGTTGCTCGCAGGCCACTGGTTGGGGGTCACTGTTACTTGCTTCCATAAGGAGATCAGCACTACAGAGTTTTCCCTGTCACTGGATAGTGTCACTAGGGAAATTGTCTGCAACAACTGCATAGTTGACAAAGGCCCATATGACTCAGTGATTGTATTTCTTGTTCACTTCCTCAATGCATTTAGATTCCATGAGAAGTCCCATCTAAGTTGGCCACACAGGGAGCTACGGGGTCAGATGTTTCTGAATTCTAAAGGCTTCAATGAACAGATCGCCTGCCCAAGGATGGGTTTGGAACACAATCAATGTTTTACTTTTTCTTAAAGGAGAATTCAACCATTAACTAAAAAACCCCTACCCTATGTAGACCCCCCTCCCTCCTCCCCCCAGCCTAGCTGCCCCCCCCAGGGGAAATGCCCCTAACTTTTTATTTACCCCTCGGTGCAGATTCAGGGATCGCAGTTCACGGCAGCCATCTTCCGGGTCTTTGTGTCTTCTTAGGTGCTTCGGCAATTTCTGTCCATTTCGGCACATGCACAATTGTCGCAAACCGGAAATTGCTCTAACTGCACATGCGCCGGTTCACCGGTCTCAGTCCCAGATTACCAAAGACCCGCAAAATGGCTGCCATGAACTGTGGGGGTAGGGTTTTTTTTTTAGTTAAAGGAAAACTATACCCCCCAAACAATGTAGGTCTCTATTAAAAGATACTGAGTAAAACAGCTCATGTGTAAAACCCTGCTTCATGTAAATGAACCATTATCATAATAATATACTTTTCTAGTAGTATGTGCCATTGGGTAATCATAAATAGAAAATTGCCATTTTAAAAAATAAGGGCCGCCCCCTGAGATCGTAAGATTCACTGTGCACACATACAAACCACATGTAAGGTCACATGAGCCAATTAACAGACAGAGTTCTGCCTTTTGCTTCCTCACTTCTTCCTGTTACAGTTAGTGTTGTAGTATTTCTGGTCAGGTGATCTCTGAGGCAGCACAGATAGAGTCACGAAATGGTGGTTCAAGGCAAGAGATGTAAAAGGCCAATATTTATGTAAATATATATTCCAGTTTGGTAAGATTCTTTAATATGTCATTCAATTTGATATAAACTATCTGTTGCTTAAGTATTCATTTTGGGGGTATAGTTTTCCTTTAACAGTTGAATTCTCCTTTAAAGGGGCAGTAATGCTCCGTGTCCATTCTGAGTGCAATGAACATATATTTTGACTATTTTAATAACAAATATATCTTAGTTTTTGTTACTTCTTCAGAAAAACAGGGAAATTGAATTTACTCCATGTTTGGCCCTTGTGAAGCAGATAATTCCAGTATACAACTCTTTCCCTTCACCACTTTGTTATGACTATTTTGTCTTACAGTTATGCAGGAGTCCATTATGCACTGGTAATCTAATTATCTACCTCACAAGGACTGAACATGAAGCAACTTCGATTTCCCCGTTTGCCCCTTTGAGCCCAATAAATAAAACCCATGCATTTTTCATGATTCAAATAGAGAAATATATATGTTAAGCACAAGCAATATTCATAACTCATGTTAAAAAATGGGATATGGCCCCTTTAAGTAGGCAATGGCGTTTCTATGTCTGAATGCGGTTTCATTTACAAGTCATGGATTGGTAAAAATCATGTAAGCATTTTATCATTTCAAGAACACTTGGCTGCTAAAAGTCTTTGGCTAAAATCAGAGCTTTAAATGGGATGTAAAGGCAAAAAATAAAATTCCATTTTTACTTTCTTTAATGAAAAAGAAACCTATCTCCAATATACTTTAATAAAAAAAATGTCTACCGTTTTTATAAGAAACCTGACTTTATACAGTGAAATTCCCCCTTCAATTTACTTGCGCTGACTGATGAGGACAGAAAATGTCAGACGGTCCCTAACTGCTCTGCAGGGAAACAATCATACTTTCAAACAGCAAGGGGTACCACCTTTCTTCCCAGAACTCAAGCAGCTCTGTTTGTTTCCCTATAAAGCAGCTGTGACTGTGTAGAGATTTGTATCTGCAGACCCAGTACAGTCTGCATATTCTGATTATTAATCAGTCTTGCTGTTTCGGCTTCTATGGCAGATATTATTTGACTTGTGCTGTTTTGATAATTTATGATGATCCCTAAGCGTAACCTCCCAACTGAAGCCCAGACCACACTGAGCATGTGTGTGGTCTTGGTCTTGCAACGATGTTTAACAAAGGAAAAGATGACAGCCCCCTGTGGCCAACTTTGAAAACATCAATCATTTGTTTAATTAGGCTTCTGGTGCAGTAAGCTCATGTTTATATTTAGTTTACAAAATACCACATTTCTAGCATTATTCTATTTTAGACTTTAGTTCCCCTTTTAGGTATGAAGATCCAAATTATGAAAAGATTAGTTATCCGGAAAACCCCAGGTCCCGAGCATTCTGGATAACAGGTCCCATACCTGTACAGGCATTTACAGAGCAGAACTAATCAGCCCTTTGGTCATGAAGTGTGCAGCTGTGGGACCTGTGCACTAAATGGTATAAACTCAAGCACTTTCATTACAGTCACAATATATTTGTATAGGTCCTGCAGCCGCTGTGTTGTATGAACCCTCAAGTATCAGCAAAAGTGAATATAAAAGCACCTTTTGCACACACCCACCAATGTAAAATGGTACACCAAACCTTTTATTTGATATAATATTTTATTATACTAAGCCTTTGTTAAATGCAACTCCACATTAGAAAATGGCATGCCACAGTTATAAGGTTTAAGACCAACAAAATAGCATATCCACTGTTAAAGAAAATGATGCACAAATTAGTATGTAATGTCTGAGCAATGCAGACTTTAAAATTAAAGCTTGTAAGGGAACAATCACATCACCAATGTACAGGCAAAACAAAACAAGTTAGATAATACTTAGAAAATGAAATTTGCATTTATATGTGTGCAACCTGTTCATGCAGGACATTTGTTCTAAATACTGACCGCTAAAACCTGGCTTTTTCTTTTTCAGCTGAAAAACAGTGAATAAAATGAAGATCCCGGCTGAGATAGAGATTGTAATGAGCAGTTTGATTAGAATCCCATCAAAGTCATCAGTAGCACTCATAGCCTGTAGTTACAATCAATGGCTCCTGATATTTATAGATGGAACTCATGAAGCTGGAAACAGCTGCTAAGAAACCCCCTCCTACTGGTGAAGAGTGAGCATAACGTAATGATGAGAAGGGCATGACTGAAATACCATGGGTAGCCGAAATAAACTCCAGCAGAGGAGAGCAGGGAGGCCATCAAAGTGATACAGCATTTTGTGGGGCTGCACTTTTATCTAGGCCTGTGAGCATTTATATACAGGTATGGGCCTGTTATCCAGAATGCTCGGAACCTGGGGTTTCCAGATAATGTATCTTTCCGTAATTTGGGTCTTCATGCCTTAAGTCTACTAGAAATTCATTTAAACATTACGGGGCCCATTTACTTAGCTCGAGTGAAGGAATAGAATAAAAAATACTTTGAATTTCGAATAATTTTTTTGGCTACTTCGACCTTCGACTTCGAATCGAACGATTCGAAGTAAAAATCGTTCGACTATTCGATAGTCGAAGTACTGTCTCTTTAAAAAAAACTTCGACCCCCTAATTCGCCACCTAAAACCTAGCGAAGTGCAATGTTAGCCTATGGGGAAGGTCCCCATAGGCTTTTTAATGTTTTTTAGGTCGAAGAAAAATCGATCGATGGATTAAAATCCTTCGAATCAAACGATTCAAAGGATTTAATCGTTCGATCGAACTATTTGCGCTAAATCCTTCGACTTCGATATTCGAAGTCGAAGTATTTAGCTTCGATGGTTGAATATCGAGGGTTAATTAACCCTTGATATTCGACCCTATGTAAATCTGCCCCTACATAAACCCAATAAGCTGGTTTTTTTTTTCCAATAAGGATTAATTACATCTTAGTTGGGATCAAATACAAGCTACTGTTTTATTATTACAGAGAAAAAGGAAATCATTTTTTAAAAATTTGGATTATTTGGATAAAATGCAGTCTATGGGAGACAGCCATTCCGTAATTCAGAGCTTTCTAGATATCGGGTTTCCGGATAAGGGATCCTATACCTGTACTAATGCTTTATTATTCTAGTTAGTTATTTTAGTTACCTATTTAAAAAAAGACTAAATTGCAAAATTCTTTTTGGGGTTTCATGTATTTTATGCTTTTATTTCAGCCTCCGCTCTAGGGCAAATGTATTTCAGTTATGATTTTGGTGCAATAGCCATTATGGGCCAGCAATTGAATGCTTGCTCTGGTTGAGGTGGTGCACATGGTTATAAGAAACTAGTACAAACTAGCCTGAGACAAAGAGTTACAGGTATGGATTTCAATAACCGGAAACCCCTTATTCAGAAAGCTCCAACTTACAGGAAGGTCATCTCCCATAGACACCATTTTAACCAAATAATTAACATTTTTAAAAATGATCTCTTTTTTCTCCGTAATAATAACAAATAACATTTTATTTGCTCCTAAGATATAATATTGGGGGCAAACAATCTTATTGGGTTTAATTCATGTTTAAAGGAACAGTAACATCAAAAATTAAAATGTTTCAAAGTAATACAAATATAATGCAGTGTTGCCCTGCACTTGTAAAACTGATGTGTTTGTTTCAGAAACACTATTATTGTTTATATAAATAAGCTGCTGTGTAGCAATGGTGGAGAAAAGGCTCAAGTTAAACAGCAGATAAGCTCTGTAGAACATAATGGTGTTATCTGTTATCCACTATTTAACCTGTGCCATATAGCCTTTTTTCAATTTCCCCCATTGCTACACAGCAACTTATTTATATGAACTATAGTAGTGGTTCTAAAGCAAACACATCCATTTTACCAGTACAGGGCAACACTACATGATATTTTCATTACTCAAGCTTGATAAAAGGCTGCATGGCCTGAAACGTTGCGGTGATGCCCACAAAAGCATAAATAAAGGCTTTTTAAATACTTCAAGAGTTGATGGTGCTGTTCAATTTCGCATTACAGTTTGCCAATGGGAAGTGGCCATTGCAGAACATGCACCATCCCCAAAGAGTATCGAGAATCGATGTGCTGACTACTCTTTCTCTACGGATTTTAACCTTACATCCAAATCCTTCAGCCTTCCATAGTGTTTACTTTCTCATTTACTTTGGTCTGTTTGTCTACCAGAAATAATAATATATGTATCCATAGCAGTATTCCCTGTCATGGCTGAACACTTGCTAATCTTCCCTGGTGTCCAAGTGATTGGCCCACAATCCATTGTTACAATTGTAATTGCTGGATGTGGAAAGAAGCTGTAGCTCCTCCATACATGGGCAGTATGGACACATTTGGGCAAACTGTCAGATCAAACTATGGCCAGCTTAACTTCATGCAGCTCATGTGCACAAAACATATCTTTTGTTCGCTTAAAAATCTGTGTGATCAGATGGGTTTCTCTGGGCCTAAGATTTCCATAATGACTGTTGGACATTACCCTGGGGCCAAGAGCTCCATGGAAGCAGAGCAATGACATACCTACTTACCCACTATCATAACTAATATGCAAAATATTTACCTGGGCCCTAAAACACATCACCACAAATGTATCAGTTATATCTCCTCTTTCCCCCCATATGCTCCAACCCTTGCATGTACTATGTTGCTTTGCCCTCTACATGTTGAAAATTTTATAACTATTTTGTTTCTTATCAACCCAAATTAACCATGTAACTATTTTGTCTTCTTCTGTAGTATCTTCTCCTTATAAAACGATTAATTCAATTATACAGTATATAGGTAAGAGATGCTTGCTTCGTCACATTAAAATAAGAAACTTTCTAAATACAATCAATTAAAAAATCGGTACCGTTTCTCTTCATTTTCTCTTCATGAAGGAGTTGGGTGTCAAATTTTCATTGACATTGAAATATATAGGAGGACTTGCTTTCCTACCACAAACAAAATCTAACAAAATAACTGCCTTTGGCCCAAATCCTGCATGTAGAGAGACATGATTTCTGGTGATTTTAATAGAGTGAGCTTTAATACATCTAATACATCTTCAAAAGGAGCTCCTCTATAAGATATATTGGATTTGACCGTCATTCAAAATCAGACTCTCAGCTCCTACATGAAGCAAGAATGAAGACAGACAGATGCTGAGAGGGAGATGAAAGAATATTTAACTGATTATATTTAGAAAATATCTTATTTCAGTGTGATGAAGCTTATATTACATTTTATTACATTTTTGGGGAAAACATAGAATTAGCTTGAACTTATGCAGGTTGGACTGGCCTGCTGGGACATTGAAAAAATCCCAGTGGGCCGCAGCCCTGATGAGCCTCTCCACATCTGGCCCATTGCCAGCCAAAGATTTTTTGGGGCAGAAGGAGGGGCAGAGTAGAAGTACACTGCCATGGTGAAAAAAAAGGCATACACAATATTAAGGAGGAGGTGCACAATAGGGACGTCAGCAATGGGGGGGGGGCTTTGTTCTTAGATTGCCAGTGGGCCCAGATACCCCAGTTCAACACTGAACTTATAGGATCGCCAGTCTACATTTCTAGCCCTGCAGAAGTTGGTTGATGTTACATCTTCTCTATCCCCATAAAACAAGTTACTATTATGACACATATGCATTCAGTAAGTGCTTTGCCCACCGGTTATTCTTCTGGGCATCTGCATGATTGTCAGATAAGATTTTCCTCCTTATAACAGAAGCACTCATTCTGAAGATACAGCAAACTGACATACTGAAAGGTCACTTGCTATCAACTGTGGTGAATAGTACCCCGTGTTTTCCTTGCTAATGGGAATGGCACATAAAACATTCTCTGGCATTTTGCCTGTGGCAATTTTCCTTGCTTAAAATGCAGCTTTAAACTCAGAGCCACACATCGTATCAAATGCTGTGAGAGACTCACCAGACAAGTGTTACCAGTGGTATGCAGAGGAAAATGGGTCATAGAGTAGGGAAGCATTTATCTAAACTGGACATTGTTATGAAGGAAAAATTTGTAGTGTTCTGATACTATGCAGGCAGTAAAACTAAGGTTTGCCATACAAGGAGGACCTTTAATTATGGATTGTGTGTTGCACAATGGTAGCTGGATAGTCTCTGGTTTTTATTTGTGTTCAAGGAGTTGGCTTCTGGGAATCCTGATGGCTCTGGGAATGTATTGATCCACAATCCTCAGGTTGTAGCCTCTGTAGTAATGAAGTCTGTCCTAAGGGTTCTGAGGTGCAGTGATATTGTAGGGCTTGGTCGTATATATTTGACCACTTTGTATGTTCAGTGTGGAAACTACCCTACATCAAGGTATAATGGTTTGTTTGTGGGGTTTCAATATATGATGGTATGAAAAGTATTGTTCAGCAGCTATAATACTTTGTCTGTGTATCCTCTGCATAGCCCCTTCTATATGTTGAGTTGGGAGTGAAGGCAAAGCATGGCACATTTGGTAAGATACAATCATAACACATTTTCCTTTCATTCTATCATTATTGCAGGTACATAGTAAATACCATGCACCACAGCTTGTGTGCAAATCTGGTTGCAAATTTGTGGCTGCTTTGGTAAACATTTCTTGTTGCATGTGTGGTGTCTTTTGTCTAATTCACTGGACACCATCAGTTGTGTGTGTAGACACAACACAATAAATGATCCTTGGAATGATTGGCAGCTCAAAGTTGCTGTTAATCCCAAGGTTTACTTGTATCAATTGAGCCTTGTACTTGTGCATGAGAGCAGGCCAGTGTTCACTCTATGCTGTGCACAAATTCTGTGACTGGCACACGGCCAGAACACACAAAGAATTTTGTGTGAAAATATAATTTTGTATTTTTTCGTGCACGCACAGCCAAGAATAAAATATAGGAAACATTGGGGCAGGCTGAATGGGCACACTGGTCCTTCCTGCAACATGCAGTTAAACGGTGCAGTACCTATGTCAGTAGTATCAAAGGGTTATATTTATCAAAGAGTGAAGTTAGAAGTCACCACAGTCCTCTAGAGTGAAATTCCAACACTCTCCATTCATTTCGATAGGGTTTTTTGAAAAGTTTTTATCAATGGGTGAAAGTGAAAGTTCATCCTTTGATAAATACACCTTTCAAAATCCGATGGAAATGAATGGAGAGTTGCGGAATTTCACTCTAGAGGACTGTGGCGATCTACAACTTCACTTTTTTTTATAAAAATACCCCAAAGAGTACACAGTTTAGCTTCCATTTTTTTTAATGTACTAAATCTAGATTAACCCAAATTTTTAAAAACTGATTTATCTTGCTGATTATGGGCTCTGAAGACAGGTCACACAGTGAACTGGCTCTCTGCAGCTAATATCTACAACAGCCTGCCCAATTAAAAGCAGAACTGTAAAATTATATTACATTTTTTTTTTAAATCAAAACTGTACACAGAGAGAGTATCTTTATATACTAAAAACCCCTCCTGTTGGTCCCGCAGTCAATTATTTAGTAGCGCTCTCCCTCAAGGCAGTAGTCATCAATTTGATATTTTCCAAACCATGGTGTTAAGAGGACCAGCGACACCAAAACATGTAGGGAGTTATGTAATAAAAGACACTAAGTTTGTGCAGGTACAGTAATTCATAGCAACCAATTAGCATGAAGCATTTCCTGGTCACCGGTTTAAAAGAAAGCATCTTATTTGTTGCTATAGCAAATGGGCAAACTTAGCACCTTTTATTACATATGGGGGATAGAAGATTAATTTAAACTGGCACACTAGTCATTCAGAACTAACGAGACAACAGAACCAGCAGTGACAGGTGCATCACAAGTATAGGAGTTATAGAAGATGCATTATTTCAGTACTTTTGTGTAAAACAGATCCTCTTCCAGTCTACTGGGTGTAAAAGGGACAGCATCATTTTTGTACGATTTTCTTTATTCACTTACAGTACTACACAACACTATATGAATGACTCAACAGATAATAAATATTTAAGTGATTTTACATTATGCCACTAGGTGGTGCATGAAGTGAAAACTAACTACAGAAACACTTGGACAGCTGTAGGTCTCCACATTCTTGTCACTCCCCTATAAAGGGAATGTCAACCCAAAAAATAAATTTTCGCCTAATAAAAGAAAACAGTTCTAAGCAACTTTTATATTTTAGAAGTTATTTGTATATGTAATGCTACTGAAACTAGTGTTTGTCTGTCCCTGGTCTATTCTCTGTCCTGATGGCTCAGACTTGATACAATGAAACACAAGTCAACTGATTAACAGACCTGTCTTTGCCGGGGAACGGAGACTTTTGCAACAAAAAGTAACAACCACAATTTTAGAAAATACTGCTTTTAATAGCAATTGTTTTTGCAAATAACTTTAAACGCACTGGAAATGTTTAATGAATGTATATTGGTGAGTTGCTTAGAATTTTGTTTCTTTAATTATGCAAATTTTTATTTTGGGATTGACTTACCCTTTTTATAAACGATAATCCTTGGAGCAGATGGCATCCATAAACTTTGGGTTTTTAGCCAGTGAGTTTTTGCAACTCAGGAGATAGCACAATATAATCTAACATTGAGGGACCACCATTTGAAAGCTCGAAAAAGAGTCAGAAGAAGAAAGCAAATAATTAAAAAAACTATAGAAAAAATACGAATGTCAATTGCAAAGTTGCTTAGAATGGGGCATTGTATTACATACTAAGAGTTAACAAAGGTGAACTAACCCTTTAAGGCGACAAACACCTGATGAGCATTTGCACAAGCATTTAGACGTACGAACTCTAGGAATTATGTATAGTTTCTAGAAAGTTCCAGCTTAGTGATTATGTGAACAGAGTGAATTTTACTTTTGTGGAGTGATTGTGCCTTTAATGCTATGGTATGCAAAAAAAAATGCATCTATGACTTGTGTAACAAGAATGCAGCACCTTGTTCTTTAAAACACTGTAAAAAGCAGCAGGGTGTGAAAAAATAAAGTCAGTCTGGAAAATATCCGCACTCTCAGACCGAGTCGGCAGCTTATTGGCCCGTGTATGGGGCCCCCCGACGGGCTTCCCCGATCGAGATCTGGCCGACTTCCCGACGGATCGCGGCCACATCTGTTAGTCAATGCGGTCCCGCGATATGACCGCCCGTTAACATTTGTTAGGATCCGATCATTGGGCCCTAGGGCCCACGATTGGATCAGCCCGATATTGCCCACCTCAAGGTGGGCATATCGGGGAGAGATCCGCTCATTTGGCTTCATCGCCAAACGAGCGGATCTCTGAGTGTATGGCCACCTTAAGGCTAAATTGCCATATATCGTCGGGGTGCACAATTAAAACATATAAGAGCTGCAATTTAAGAAAACGACACTTTATTCAAGTCTGTATTAAAGATCTTTAATGTGATCAGTGAAAGCCTTTCTAGGCCATAGTTTAGTAAACAACACAATGTCAAGGTCACAAGATAATTAAACCTAAACATAATGAAATTCATGCATAGTGAATATAAACACAAAAGGCAACAGACTACAACAATTTTTGACCAAACAGAAGCCCCATGTGATTAGCAGAAATAAAGGAGAGTGCCAACATGGTTTGTACAAGTGGACTGTAATTCCCCACTTTTATTAAAAAGGAAACCAGAAAAGGAGAAATGACAGTGCTGGCACCTTGGTGGTGACTGGAGAGCCAGAGCCACAGATTCTACAGTGTACAGCACTTGAAGGGTTAAAGTAATGCTAACTTTGTTATCATTATTCTGAGTTACAAGTACGTCATCATTGTATTGGTACATAAAAATGTATATGCAAGTTGCTGTTGTTCAACTACAACTCCTCACAGTTCTCCTCATCAACTACATCTCCTCACAACAGATGTTCAGCGACAGCTGCACAGCAAAAAGCTGAAGATCACTAAATCTTTAAAGCTGCTTGCTTATGGGCAAAGCACATCTTCACCCAGATACAGTAGAAGGGTCTGATGATGTGTTTTTTTTTTGCAGTGCTTAGTTCCTCTTTAGAGCACTGACAAATTAAGGGCAAGGAGCATAAATGAACAATGCAATATTTATAGTGCAAAAATGGTTGCCTCTCCCTTGAGTGCCTATTTGTTGCTTTTAGTGGGCAAACCCAGTCATAAATAGGGCTTCTTCACAAATAATATAACAAAGTATTAGTAAAAGGGGCATTTGTCCAGTAAATAAAGGCATCCATGTCATAAAAGAGCTTAAACAAATAACACAAGAGATTCTTATATTTAGAGCATTTTTTGGCAATAAAGTTCAGCAGAATGTTGCAGTTATATAAAAAAATAGCAATATCTAAATAAATTATATTAATGGCTGTCTTTTCTTGCCTCTTATTGACACAATGACCGGGGGCAGATGAGATGCATCCAACCGAGTAGTAAAAGGGGTAGTGTTACCCCCAATAAAGCCTTCAATGAGACATTGGTAATTACAAATGACAGGCTCCTGACCATTCTGGGACTAGCGCTAACCAAACATGCTCAGAGACATTGTTCACATACTGAGCTACACAGATGCCTTTCACACAATCAATGGCGTCCTACAAACTGGATATAGAGGAAACTACATATTTATAAAGGCAGTGTAAAAAGTGTTACAGAATTACACAGCGGCAAAATGGATTTTAAAACATTTCACCGTACACACATTTCCAAAATGATACAGCAGAGTTTAGCAGAATTTATGCGCAAAGGGAAACCTGGTGGAAACCCACTGCAGCTTTACAAATACACTAAAGTTTTTTTTTGGCTGATGTTTGTATTGTATTTGTATTTTTTTTAGTGAATGACCAAGTTCATGCAATTATAAATATATCCCCTTGTAATTCTGTGATTAAAGGGAAAGCTAAGCAGCGAATAGAATAAAAACGTATACACATATGCATGCACATACTATCCGATTTTGACTAAGAGAAAATATTGCATCCGACAAAAACAAACTTTGCTTGTTTATGACAGAATGAATTTTGTCCCATGCCACACCGTGCTGATGCAAATTCTGTAGAGGTTGTGGACAAAACAGGCTCAAAAACCGCAGATACTTTGCTGCAAGGTTTATTCAACACAACATGTTTCGAGCATTGTGGCTCTTTATCAAGTGTTCCATTTGCACACTTGATAAAGAGCCACAATGCTCGAAACATGTGTTGAATAAACCTTGCAGCAAAGTATCTGTGGTTTTTGAGCCTGTTTTGTCCACAACCTCTACAGAATTTGCATTTGCTTCTAAGTGGGACAGAAGCAGTGGCACGGGCAAGATATTGTGTAACTGGTACCAACTCTTATTATTTCCACACCGTGCTGATGATGGCCATCCACAGAAATGAGAATGAAGCACACTGCCTTCAACATGGATGCCAGAGTACAAAGCAACATTGAAGCAAATACAGTTTGCATGCACAATGATACAAAACTGTCAGTTTACATGAATAATGCAAAATAAAAAGTACAAAAATATGTAAAATATTAAATCAATAGAATGAAGCAATGGCTGAAGCAATTTACTGTAAATAAATGTTGATGAAGGTTAATAAGCGGCATAAATAAAATGAAAGTTTGCATGTGTTTCCCATTATGCACAAACAAACCTAAATGCACAACATTAGTAAATTGCACAGATCTCTCTCATGTATATAAATCTGTCTTGCTACTTTGCATATGTCTCTAAACAGCAGGACTTCCCAGGTCAGGGCTAGCTGGAAGACTCACAATAAAGGCTGCTGATGGGTGTTTAAAATAACCTAGATTATTCTCATTGGGTTTCTTAAGCAACTTTCCCAATATAAAGATGTAAACATTGAAAATGATAAAAATTATTTTTCTTTCGTCAAATCTAGCGGTTTTGTTGCGGACTACAACTCCCATCATTCACCGCCAGCCTTTGCGACTCTAAACATTGTCTTTGAGCGACGGTCTGGAAAAATCAGTGACTGGAGAATTCTACAGAAATACATTGCTAGAACAGAACGGATAACTGTACAATTCATCACCTTCTAGATTTAATAGGGTAGTCATGGTCCTCGGCTCCTGTTCGCCTCAGTGTAGGAAAGTGGAGTAGAAGTTTAACTGGCTGACTGCCACCACTTTGGACTACTCTCATTAAGCAGCACAGCGCCTTCTACTGTTGACCATTTGGGTGAACACACACACTCGGCGGACATCTTTGTTTTGGGCAATCCCTTTCTTGCCAAGTTTAAATGCAACAAAAACAAACTCCATAAATGCCTAATTGTTAAATAATGACGCAGTCAGTGCTTCTCAAATCCTTTCAGACTTAATTTAACTGACCTATACATTTCCCAAACACGCTATGACGCCATTGGCTTCAACTGTAGTCACGTGCCTACGCTTTTCTAGGAGGACACACGCGGAAAAGGAACTCTCCCAACGGAGGGCTTATCCGTTTCAACAAGCACAACTTTATTAAAACGCCGGCGAACAAACAACACAGGCAATTTCGGAGCGATCAATATTATGACACTTTGCTGATGTGCGTAAGTCCCCGTCACCCTCTGTGTATGTTGGGAATAAGTTGAGGTATATGCGCTCTAGTTGTCTTCCTTTCTTGAGCTCGCCTCGACGTCCTGTCGCGAAGGCAGTTTCCAGCAAGCCGACTACTAGCGACTAGCGACTAGCGAGAGGTGAGTCTGCGCGCCAATTACCCAGCGTGTTGTGAGTGAGTGAGGGAAGAGTGAACTTACAATCAGAACTAAGGGAAATTGTGTCATCCATTGCTTCCTTCTCGGTCCGCATTCATCATGAAACAGATGCGATGGCGGGAACTGCAATGTTTATCGGCGTCTCTCACTCGTATCCAAGTCCATGAGGGAATGACCCTCCCCTTCCCCAGCCGGGTCTCTGTAGCACAAGTGCATGGCTATTTCATAAGTTAATTTTACAGTCAGTACTTGTGGAGATACATAATGCCTTCCCCTCTCTGGATACAGTTGTATATAGGGCAGCAATAAACAGTGTTCAAATGCAACTCTCACACTGACTGAACTAACCAGCCCTGGCACTACCAGAGCAGCCAAATAAATCTTTCAACTTTACACCCACCCCAACTGGCTGACAGGATGGGTTCCAGTGCCTCAACTGGGTTCTACAGCTTCAACTGACCGAAGACTCACATTTTATCCCTTCTACAACGAATGTTCGGACACTGATCGCTCATTTCACTGCCACAATCTCAAACAAACCATTTAGGTTTAAATTGTAGCTTTAAAGTAGGACAAATAGCTAATCAGACGATGTTCTGGTCATTAATCGACCGACCGCAATCATACGAAAGTTATGCCCTGGAAATAGCAGATGTCACCCAATCATGTCCATTGATTACTCAGCAAGTCCAGTTTTTTTTAGATTTACCTATACTAGATATACCATGACCTGGATGAATGAAAATCTTCATAGTCACACCCAATATGTGCAATACATGCAGAGGTGTTGTCTGTATGGGGAATTAGCAGAGCAGGCACTCAAATGAAGGCAATATTCCACCAGGCAATAAAATGAAGACAAAATGTTTATTATGTCCAGGGCCAGGCGTCCCAGGCAACCCGGCCGGCCGCGCTGCCCCTCCACTGAGCGACACAACGTATGCGTGCTGCCAGACACGTCACAGTGCACACCACCCTCCTCTAACTTAGGCGCACGCATACGCAAAAAACAGCAGGACTTCAGACCGGACTAGGGTAGGCAGCAGTTGAAGGTACGTGCCAGGCACCCCCCAAGCCTTCCACTCTAGGCACGTGCCTACTCTGCCTACCCCTAGTTTCAGCCCTGATTATGTCACCCCTCTCTCTCTCTCTCATATATATATATATATATAAAATATTTCAATCAAGAAAAACCAGCACCAGGGGACTTCAAGTATGCAAAAAAATTGTATTTAAAACATATGTATCACCGACGTTTCGGTCCCTGTTGGGACCTTTTTCAAGTCCTTGAAAAAGGTCCCAACAGGGACCGAAACGTCGGTGATACATATGTTTTAAATACAATTTTTTTGCATACTTGAAGTCCCCTGGTGCTGGTTTTTCTTGATTGAATTATATACTAATTTTTTCCGTGCACAGGGGCAGCCACAAAATGGCTTACCTGACATGAGGTGCTGTCTGCTTCGAAAATTTATTTATATATATATATATATATATATATATATATATATATATATATATATATATATATATATATATATATATATATATATATATATATATATATATATTTCATGTTACAGACACTTCACCAAATCAAACAGCAAAGTTCTATCCTCTGACCTATCACCATTGTACTAAAACAGGACAATTATTCCAAGCTGACAGACAATCCAAAAATCGTACAAAAGGAAGATTCGTATGATTATATATGTGCATCTATGACCAGCTTTAAGCTGGCCATAGATGCAAAGATTTCATCGTACGAATATCCATTTGTTTCTCTCAGTCAAATTATTGAATATCCTTTAGGTTTCTTAGTTGTATTATTAAACCTGCCAAATTAAAATGCCCTGCTGCTTGTCTTCTTAACTTTTTTTCAGGAGTTAATTATTTCTGGAGCATACCAGTGATGTAACAGACATTAATATGGGTAAGATATTTTAATTTTAACTGCTATAGAAGATATTTGTAAATAATATGAAGATGTAATGTGGTCTTTTGTCCCCCCAAAATACTAATTATCAACATTTTCCTTTTTCAAACTATTTCAAAGGAGAATAGAATATATACTATGTACTGTATCATATTGTTTTTCTTACAGATGATGATGTCAAGGAAATGATTTGGGAGAGTGAAAACAACTCTACATTTAAAGTGCATTGTAAAGAGACTGCACGCAATTCCTCTTACAATTTTCAGGTTTGTTGTCCTTTTTTTTTTATGGGATTTTATGATTTTAAATGGTAAACATGCATACTGTACACAAGATATATATTGCCACTCAACACAAAGAGGCTTCAAAGGCTTATGGCATATTTAGATTATTGTCTTTGAACACAGTAGCAGCAGTAAAGACTTCAAGACCACCCCAACCCACTTTCCTTTGAAGCAAGTTCCACAGGTCGTCTAGAATAGATAGCCAATTGTCAAACAAGCATGTTTTGTTATAAACATCACCTGCTGAGGTCCACTTGTATATCGTTTGTAAGTGACCCAGGTTATATCCCCCTTCTCTACATCTGCATAAAAATATTTATTTGGAGTACTTTTTTACTTGTACTCTTGGAGCTGATAGTTCAAGATTAATAGACACTTGGCATTTGCAACATTGTAATTGGTCCTCAAGGGGAAAGGAAAATGGACTACTCCAACACTGGGTTGAAAGTTCAAACCGATTGTAAACACAAAAATAAAACTCTACAGTTACAGAAAATGTCATTCTAAACAACTTCCCCAATATACATTAATTACAAGAATTCAATGATTTTGAAAGTTACAACTATGTATAGAAAAAATAAAAAAAAAAATCCAAAAAACACTCATATACAAGTTAATGGTGAACTGGGCTGAACACTATTTTCACTCTCGTATTAATATTTATGCTCTAATGTCAGCATCCTAACAACAGAACAATGGGAAGGTAACCAGATAGCAACTCCCTAACATAACAGCTGCCTAGTAGATTTAAGAACATCACTCAATGGTAAAAATCCAGGTCCCACTGCGACACATTCAGTTACATTGAGTAGGAGAAACAAAAGCCTGTCAGAAAGCAGTTCCACAATGCAGCACTGGCTTTTTCTGAAAGCACATGATCAGGCAAAATTACCTGAGATGGCTGCCAACAGACCAATATTACAACTAAAAAAAATACACTTAATGTAATGAAAGGAATGACATTTTATATGGTAGAGTGAATTATTTGCAGTGTAAACAGTGTAATTTAAAAATAAAAACAACACCATAAAAATTATGACAGAATCCCTTTAATATATTCTCCTATTTCCAGCCTTTGCTCTTACAAAGTGTAAATTATACATCTAATTAACATTGATTTGTTTATTCTTACAGTTTTCTTCTTTGCAACATAAACATTTTGAGATAACTGGGATGAACTCCATTCATAAACCAAATTTTGTCTCAGGTAAAATGTTTTTGATGTTCTTAAGGATTGCCAATCACAGATATGACCCATACTCCGTTTTTCCTTTTCCCCTTACATGGTAAATATTATTAATTAGAATTCACTAACCACTTTCAGCATAAGGTATAGGTATTAGGTTCCTAAAACTTGTGTTCTCAAATGGCGCAATTATTTTCTTGGAAAAAGAGCATTGGGGAACAAAGGGTTGATTTTAAGATGCAATCATAGTATTTAAGCACTTTCATTTCTGCAAAACGTGTAGTTATGTATTATTTCTGTACTAGCAGAAGTACAGTTTTTGAAGAACACATTCAAGGCTGTTGAGTGCCTGGGGTTCAGTTTTTTTGGCAAAGGAGTCTAACCTGCTAAATAAATGCTATACTGGGCTCTATAATAACTTGGGATTAGCATATGAAATGGTTGTTAATATTTTGGATATTTGCGTATCAGTTAAATGTTGTTTTTTTTGTTTAATTCCACACAAAGAAAAATATGAGAGAGCTATGCCTCCAAGAGACAAAATGATGCTACATCAATCCTCTGAATTTATAAAAGTAAAGCAAAATGGGAATGGGTATGCTGTGCTTCCTGCAAAGGGAGTATTATCTCAGAAACCAAGAGTACCCAGGTCTGCCCACGTGGAAGCACGAAAATTGAGGTAAACTTTTATTGAAACTATGTCCATTTTATGTAACACAAATTTTAAACCTTAGATGAAGGACTTGTGGCTTAGATGTGACAAAACTATTATAGCATCCTTACCAATCCCATTATATTGACAAGTTCTATAATCAGGGCCTGTCATTTACAGACAAATTTACTAGTTAACTACATGTTTGTAAATTTGTTTTGTATTTGGTTTATAAAGGTTTTGGTTTTAGCACTCCAGCTCGTATAACGTTACTGCTCATACTTCTCTCCTCATCTGATTGGGTGCTCACAATTAGGGATGCACCGAATCCAGGATTCGGTTCAGGATTCAGCCTTTTTCAGCAGGATTTGGATTCGGCCGAATCCTTCTGCCCGGCCAAACCAAATCCGAATCCTAATTTGCATATGCAAATTAGCGATGGGGAGGGGAATCGCGTGACTTTTTGTCACAAAACAAGGAAGTAAAAAAAATCCTCTTCCCCTAATTTGCATATGCAAATTAGGATTTGGTTTGGCATTCGGCTGAATCTTCCACAACGGATTCGGGGGTTCAACCAAATCCAAAATAGTGGATTCGGTGCATCTCTACTCACAATAGACTCTTGTCAACTGGTAATAGTTAGTTAAAGATCCTGTTCAGTTTCTTTTATTAGCTGGTTGCTGGTATACAATGCAGAAACTGTTTCATATACAGGGTGTTAAAAAGCATCTGATGGAAGAATCCGTTATGCTGAGTTACAAGGGGACCTGAATTTGTTATTATGATCACTGTATGCAGTACAGTTTATGAAAATATTTTATAACAATTTGTGTTAGTGTAAAGGCCATTTAAGAAGAAAAATATTTTCCATAAGGCAGAAAAGGTGGACTAAACTCATTATGATAGTGTAATTGAACTCGAGGTTTATGCTTTTTGCTGTTAATGTATATATTTTTTCTCCCAATCCAGTGGAGCTTTAAATGCTGTTTCTGGAAAACCAAATCATACTCTCGCATCAGCTTATGAAAAGTCCTTTCCGTTTAAGAACATTGCATGTTCAGCTTCGTTGATTGGACCTTGTCGTCGAAGCCCTAAAAAAATACAGAGGCGGTTTGTCAGTACAGTTGAAGAAGTAAGTAAAAAAAAATCTTATATAATTATCATGTAGATGCTAATTGCACATCAAAACTTATATCAATACATACACTTTCTTTTACATATTATAATTAATTAAAAAAAAATAGAATCTTATATCCCAGTGTTTGATTGAATGAGATCCATTATTTTTCTGATTAATTTTTGTAAATCATTTCTCACCATTTGTCCTTGTCATTTGCTTTTTTTATTTTTTCTTCTTCCCTTCAATCCATAACAGACAGTACGTGAGGAAGAAAAGGAAATATACAGGCAGCTACTTCAAGTGGTGACAGGAAAAACCTTCTTATCCACCAAGTCTACATCCATTTTGCCCCCACAGGTGTAAGTGCGCTTTTAAGAAAACATTTTGCTTTACAGCCTATGTAATAATAATAGAACACACAGGTTTTCTTAAAGGGATCTTGTCATCGGAAAACATGTTTTTTCAAATGCATCCAGCACAATTCTGCACTGAAATCCAGCAAACAGATATTTTTATATGCAATTTTGAAATCCGACACGGGGCTAGACATTTTGTCAATTTCCCAGCTGCCCCTGGTCATGTGACTTGTGCCTGCACTTTAGGAGAGATGCTTTCTGGCAGGCTGCTGTTTTTCCTTCTCAATGTAACTGAAGGAGTCTCAGTGGGACATGGGTTTTTATCTTGTGTTAGGGAGCTGCTTTCTGGTTACCTTCCCATTGTTCTTTTGTTTGGCTGCTGGGGGGGAAAAGGGAGGTGAGTGATATCACTCCAACTTGCAGTACAGCAGTAAAGAGTGTTTGAAGTTTATCAGAGCACATGACTTGGGGCAGCTGGGAAATTGACAATATGTCTAGCCCCATGTCAGATTTCAAAATTGAATATAAAAAATTGGGTTGCTCTTTTGAGAAATGGATTTCAGTGCAGAATTCTGCTGGATCAGCACTATTAACTGATTCATTTTGAAAAAAATGTTTTTTTCCCATGACAGTATCCCTTTAAAACTGGCCACACCTGGGCTCCTATTAGGGTTGCGTGGACATTTTGATCATGGATGGCAAAACTATTGATCCAGTTGTTCAGCCTCTGTGACAGATAATCAGATTGCTTGGCAGGTGCAACCCCTTTCCAAAGGGGTTGATAGGACTGAGCAGAAAAGGGTCATGAAATGCTTCCTACTTTAGAAACTTTAGTTTTTGCTGCTCTGTAAAGACAGCCAGAACATTGAGGATGTGCCTGTAAAAAAATGTTAGTTGCTAAAGCGCTCAGAAGAAAACTTTACATTTTGTCATTTGGGTGAGTATATGTTCCTTTTAAATATTTCATTCTATCAAAGTTTTTTTTTTGCAGGTCTAGATGTTTGAGTTCAAATAACAGTATTTCTGGGCAACCTGTTGCTTCAAGTTTGAGTTCTGTAGAGCCCAGTAGTTTGGATACAGAATCTTCATGTCGAACATCATTTAGCTATTTGCAGCCATCAGGTCAAATTTCAGAACCGCTTCTAAGCAACTCAACAAATTACAAAGTCATTTCTGACACACAAGGAGCAAGTAACCAGCAGCCTCCTAAAGAAAAGCTTGCTCCTAGATCACAACAGTCTCGAGGTAAAAAAAATAAAATTTTCTGTTTTCTTTGTGCTCTGTTTCTGAACTATATCCACGTTTATATATTTTCACCTATTTCAGGGGAGTTGTAATTATAATGAAATTCAGCTCTATATACTGATCACAAGTATTCCAGTCTACAACTTCCAAGTTAGAAGTCACATGCAATTCAAGGATAATTTGTTAACCTGTACTCTTCGTGCATGTAACAAGAACCTTGTTTTTACCTTAGTTTGTGCACTGAATAGTCTGAATAATCCTATTTCATGGCCATTACAAAACAACAGAACCAAGGACAATATTAAATATCTGGAATTGTATTTTTGCGTTGCTTAAACTATTAGAGGGCATGGTTGGATAAACCAACCAATAGAATTGTCAACCCTGAAAATCGTTTATCTACATTTCCTACTTTTCAATGTCCTAGACTATTGAGCTACTGATTTTTGTTGTTGGGTGTTTTTTTTTTTTTTTTTTAAACAGACGTTAGCAGTTTCTCTAACCTTAGGTTAAGTGTAGAGTAAATGTGGGTAGCACTGGTAAACAAAGACTGAATTACATACTTGGCTAAGAGTAATCAATATTTCCAGAAGTGCTATTACTATTTCAATTTATATTATTTTTATTTTGCTTACAGGTTCAGATTCACCCATTGTTCTAGATCCTGTTATCAAACCTCAAGAACCCGCTAGGTAATTTTTGTACTTCTCATTTTGGTTAATGATGGGCAGAAAAGGACACTTTGCTTATATGCTCTCTGCACACAGGTGGACATAAAACGTAATATGTGTTATTGATGTTCAGATGAAAGGAAAATATCAACAATGAGTGGGAAACCTATATCATAAGCTGTAAGGATGATATAAATGATTATGATGTTGACCATAAGGGACAGTATACCCCATTATTCAACATAAGTTAAATGAATAAAGTTTTTGCTGAACATACTTTTTGCCTGTTGTTTTAATCAGGACAAAATTGTGATTTTTAATTTAAACAATACCAAAATTTATGTTCTGACACCCCCTATTCTGTGCACTCATGTTTTCTGGAATAAAAAGAATTTTAAAGGTGAGTGTTACTCTGCACAATCACCAATTTTATTATCGTGCACATCATCCAATGTGTTCTGCCTCTTAAGCAGCTATCAACTGGCAGACCCCTTGCTTTCTGCCCCTGTGGATCATAAGTACCCGAATTAGACATTGTAACTGCCTCTGCTTGTGCCCTTTACTAAATAATGTTAATCTTTTTTAAATAATGTCTTTTATTCATTTTCTTAAAATAACAATGTCTGATTTTACATTTTTTAAAACGTATAATTCGTAATCTTGTTTTTTACTTTTTTCCTCTTTAGTCAACCTTTCTTTCCTGCAGAGCTTTGGATTAAGGAACTGTAAGTAATAAGCAATCTCTTTATTTCTCCTGTAAGTGGAATTTACTGGTATTTATCTTAATTAGCCACTGATATTCTAATCCTTTATCAGCACCAGTTTGTTTGATGCAAGAGCACGAGAAAGAAGGCGTCAAATTGAAGAACAGAAGGCCCTTGCCACACAACTTCAAAAACAGGTAGCCTTTTTCATGCAAATTTCATGCATATTTATTCAATCCACTTAGTCAGTGCAAGTTTGGCAATTTCACAGACTTGCAGCTATAAGGAATCATACACCCTAACCATCCAACAATCATAGAATTAGTTGTGGTTGCTGTCTAGTTGTCACTATCTAGGACAGGGGTAGGCAACCCGCGGCTCCGAGCCTCATACGGCTCTTCATCCTGCTTGCTGCGGCTCGTTCTTGCCTGTCACGCCATCTATACAGCCGTCACACTTGCTGGCGGCTTCTTGAGTACGCAACCGCGGTAAGCTAACGGTTAGAGAGGGAAGATCAGCATAGAGCAGGGGTGTCCAAACTTTTTTCACCAAGGGCCATATGCGGTAAAATACACAGACAGCCGGGCCACTCACTGTGGCCACGCCCATTTTGTGGCCACACCCCCTGATTACCATGTTCATTTTACAAATTGTAAATAAGTAACACACACATACAAACACACATACAGACACACATACATACAGTGACACATACAGACAGATACACACATACAGACACACACACACAGTGACACACACACGTGACACATACAGATACACACACACAGTGACACATACAAACAGATACACACACACAGTGACACATACAGACAGATACACACACAATGACACACATACAGACACACACACACGTGACACATACATACAGACACACACACACAGTGACACACAGACACACACACACACGTGACACATATAAACAGATACACACACAATGACACACATACAGACACACACACGTGACACATACAAACAGATACACACACACACACAGATACACACACACAGTGACACACATACAGACAGATACACACACAAGTGACACATACAAACAGATACACACACACACACACAAGTGACACATACAAACAGATACACACACACACAGATACACACACACACACAAGTGACACATACAAACAGATACACACACACACAAACAGATACACACACACAAACAGATACACACACAGTGACACACATACAGACAGATACACACACAAGTGACACATACAAACAGATACACACACACACACACACACACACTAACTCACACACTGGATCTGTAACTGACTCCCTTGCCCGGCTGCAGCCTCACTAAATCCACCCCTCCCCCAAGCCAAGCACGAAGCAGTTACTCACAGATCAGATGCACGAAATCCAGCCCAGGTTAGGCAGCAGTGTAGAAGGGGAATGGAGCCATGCTTTCAGTTGTTTACCGCCCCCCTTCCTCCCCGCACTTCACTAAACTTCAGTCACGGGGAGGGGAGGGGAGGGCGGAGTTTAGGACAAGTTCTCAGAGTCTACACTGAAGCACTGTAGGTTCCGCCCCCCAATGACACCGTGTGGTAGGAAAAAAAAATTTCTGGATGCTGAAAGACTTTTAGGGGGGGGATTTTTGCATGCTGCGGGCCAATTAAAAATGGATATCGGGCCGCATTTGGCCCGCGGGCCGTAGTTTGGACACCCCTGGCATAGAGCCTCAGAAACAGAAGTCACATTAAACAGATGAGACCACTAGCATTTAATAGGGCTATTCAGTGTTTAATTTATTTCAACGTAGGCCTACACATACACACTGAACTTCTGTTTGTTGTATTCTGTTAAATTAAAAAAAAGGTTAAAACTTTTAAAAGTTTAAATGTTATGTTTTGCGGCTCCAGACTATTTTTCTTTAGTGGAAGAGGGGGCAAAATGGCTCTTTTGATAGTAAAGGTTGCTGACCCCTGATCTAGGTCAATATCTAGAAAGTAAGCACCAAACCAGTCATACGATACAGTTTAAATGCAATAAAAAATGTTACTTTTTTGTGAAAGAATTTACCTTTGCGCTGCAAAAATAAATAAATAAAAGACCTATAGCTCTTGGTAGGGATTAGTTGAGTCTCAAACAATTGCCGAATACACAGACTTGCTGCTTTACCTTTCTAACAGGGCTCTTGGTATATCTTCAGCATGAATGGACCAGAACAGTTTTTTTAATCTTTTACCCATTGAAATTTTTATTTGTAAGCACGTGCACGCACAACTGGCAAATGTAAAAACTGACATTTGTTTTTTTATAAATCCAAAATGTTTAGAGGCTTCAAGAATGTTCAGTACAAGACTCTATAGAATTGCACCTTCGTGTACCTCTTGAAAAAGAAATACCTGTTACACTAATTCAGAAGAAAGAGCATGAGTCCCCTCAGCCTGAAGAAATTGAATTCCCTGTACTTACAGAGGTAATTTCTTACCACATTTTCCTTGTTATTAACATTTTCTGCTAGAGCAACATGGCCTCTTTCCTGTTGATCATGATTTCTGGCTTTGTGTTTAACCTAATTTTTTTCATCCTTTTGCTTTACACAATTATGTGCAGTGTTATGTGTTTGAAAAAACTGGATTTTTTGTTACTCACCATTAAATCCGTTTCTCTGTAATCGAAAGGGGGACACATGGAACGATGGGGTTAAGCTCCACCCTCCAGGAGGCAGGACACTTGATAATATTAATTAAGGGGCGTGCCATACTTGGCTTAACCCCACACACTGTGCTGAATCTTCAGTTTGTCCCAAAAAAATTAACAAGAATATAACTGATACAACTATGACAGAATGCAAGCCAGGGATTATCCTGGACACGACCTTCTGGTCAACGGCTCGTCCTAGGACGGGAAGCTCTGTGTCCCCCTTTCGACTACAGAGAAACGGATTTAACGGTGAGTAACAAAAAATCCAGTTTTGTCTGTCGTCTAAGGGGGACACAGGGAACGATGGGGACTTAACAAAGCAGTCCCGAAACAGCAGGGTGGGACGAGTCAGTTTGAACAATTAATGTAAAGCAGACTGCAGCACCTTGCAGCCGAGGGAAGCCTCAGCTGAAGAAGTTGTGACGAGTCTGTAAAATTTGGTAAATGTATGAACTGAGGACCAGGTAGCTGCTCTGCAGATCTGATCCATTGAGGCAGAGTTGAGGCATGCCGCTGATGCTCCCGTAGCTCTTGTGGAGTGAGCCGTGACAGTCTTTGGTGGCGTTTTTCCTTTGGACAGGTAAGCTTGCCTGATGGTTTGCTTGATCCACCTGGCTAGGGTAGTCTTAGAAGCTGGAAGACCCTTACAAGGTCCAGCAGGTAGTACGAAAAGAGTTTGGAGTTTCGGAAAAGTCTTTGTCCGATCAAGGTACCACCGAAGTGCTTTGACTACGTCTAAATTGTGGAGACGTCATTCCTTGTCATTTTTGGGATCTGGACATAGTGATGGAACTATGATTTCCTGATTAATATGAAAGGAAGATTCCACTTTAGGTAAAAATGATGGGACTGTTCGTAATATTGCCTTGTCTTTGTGGAACACCAGAAAGGCCGGATCAGAGGATAGAGCACTCAGTTCGGATACCCTTCTGGTTGATGAAATTGCCACTAAAAACACTGTCTTGTAAGTGAGCCAGGTATCGGAAATAGAACTTATTGGTTCAAATGGTGGGTCAACCAATGCTTCAAGTACTAGTTTAAGATCCCAACCTGCGACGGGTGGTTGAAAAGGAGGAATTACATGTGCCACACCTTTCAGGAATGTACGTATGGTGTCCTCCATTGCTAGTCAATGTTGGAACAAAATAGACATTGCTGACAATTGGACCTTTAGGGAACTGAGCTTTAGACCTAACTGTAGACCTTGCTGTAAAAATGATAATAGTCTAGGTATGTTGAGTTCTAGAACTGAGACATCGAGCTCTTGACACCAGTTATAATAGGAACGCCACACTCTTTGATAGGACTTGGAAGAAGTGGGTTTACGTGCCTTAAGCAATGTCGCAATAACTTCTTCTGCTATCCCCTGTCTTCGCCAGATGGATGCTTCAATAGCCATGCTATTGGGGGGGTGTCACTGGACCCTGGCTGAGCAGGTGTGGTCTGCATTGTAGTCGGACTGGATGGTCTATTGACATTTCCTGCAGATCGGAGAACCATGTTCTTCGAGGCCAATAGGGCGCTACTACAATTACTGTAAGCGCTGATTGCCTGATTTTCTTGAGAACTCGAGGTAACATCGGAAGAGGGGGGAAATGTGTGCTGGGTCGAATGTCCAAGATTGTGTCATGGTGTCCACCTCCGCCAATAGTGGATCTCTGGCTCGCGCGAAGAATGCGTGGCCCTTTCGGTTTGTTTTGGATGCCATCAGATCTATCAGTGGCTGGCCCCAGAGACCCACTAGCTCCGCGAATACTTCTGGATGAAGTTCCCATTCGCCTGAAAGTACTTGGTTTCGATTTAGGAAATCTGCCTTTATGTTGGACACTCCTGGAATGTGGATGGCCGACAATCTTACTTGGTTGCCTTCCGCCCACTCCAATATGAGATGTGCTGCTTTGCTGTGTGTTCCTCCCTGACGATTTATGTACGCCACTGTGGTGACATTGTCGCTCTGGATGCAAACCGGTTTTTGGTGCAGGAGACGTGACCATTGAAATAGTGCTAGTTTTTCTGGCCCGTAATTCTAGGATGTTGATGGGGAGTTTGGACTCCCCGTGAGACCATTGACCTTGTGCAGATAGATTGTTCCACGTTGCTCCACAACCTTTTAGGCTGGTGTTCGTGGAGATGACATTCCAATACAGAGTCTGCCAGGATTGTCCCGTGGTCAGGTTGTCCGTCCTCAACCACCACTGTAGAGTCTCCCTTGTTGTCTGAGAGAGAGTGATCACTCAGACATGGGCCCTCCTCTCCATGATGATAGTATGTTTGCTTGTAAGGCTCATAGGTGAATTTGTGCAAATGGTACAGATTCGATGGTTGATACCATGAGACCCAGAACCTTCATTGCCATGTGGACAGTTGGCCTCTGGTGGAATAGCAGTAATCGCACCTGAGTCTTGATCTTGTGTTGTTTCTCTTGTGGAAGGCATACCAGCTGTGTCATCTTGTTGAATTTCAGGCCTAGAAACACCATCTGGTAGCTGTAGGTTGGATTTTGACCAATTGATGGTCCAGCCGAAGCTCTGCAATAGCCGAATTGACTTGTTTAGGTCCTCCTTGGCCTTCTTTTCTGACCTGGCTTTCAGGAGAAGTCCGTCCAGATATGGGGTCACCGATACTCCCTGAAGCCATAATGTTGCTGCTGTGACCGCCATAATCTTGGTGAACACCTGTGGGGCCAGACTGAACGGAAGTGCCACAAACTGGAAGTGTTAGTTCTCAAATGCGAATCTGAGGTATTTCTGATGAGGGGTCCAGATTGGGATGTGGAGGTAAGCATCCTTGATATCTAACGACATCATTAGCTGTCCTTGTTCCATTCCACGAATCACAGAGCGGAGTGTTTTGATCTTGGAACGGATAAACTTGTTTAGGATTTTGAGATCCAACACCGGTTTTAAGGACCCGTTCTTCTTTGGTACTATGAACAGATTGGAGTAGAACCCTGAGAATCTCTCCTGTTGTGGTTCATGCATCTGAGACACTTGAAAAACTGAAGATTTAGCACAGTGTGCGGGGTTAAGCCAAGTATGGCATGCCCCTTTAATTAATAATATCAAGTGTCCTGCCTCCTGGAGGAAGGAGCTAACCCCATCGTTCCCTGTGTCCCCCTTAGACGACAGCGCAAGTTGTATTACCAGTAGACTGACTCTTAGAGGGTTATTTATTAAGGTTCAAGTTGTGTTTTCCACGAAAATTCTAGTTTTCAAGGTTATTTTTTTTGGTCAAAACAGACATATTTTTTTTTTTTTTTTTTTTAGAGATTTTCGAGATTTATTATGCCCTGAGCCTGAAAATAGCTTGAATCTGAAAATACACCTTCTAAAACCTGTCAAGGTCATGTAGGAGTCAGTGGTAGTCAGTTGAACCATTTTAAGATGTTAATAGCCTTCATGATGTATACTTTTTTTTCAGAGATAAATAACCCCCTTAATGATATCCAAGAAACTTGCCTTTTATTAAGATTCCCATTGCACCCACTTCCCTTTTGTCTTTTGTAAGTCATTTTTCTAAAACATACTACTTAAAACATTTTATTTTGATGTGTCTTTTTAATACTCCTGATATAATATCCTTTGTCTGAGTTTGCATCCTTTTGTTAACATTATTAGGTTATGGAAAGAGAGATTAAACGTGCTCTGTTTGGTGGGAGCCAAGATCAAACTTTAAGTGAAGGATACAGGCTAACAATTACGCGAAAAGACATCATGACTCTTCATAGTTTAAACTGGCTAAATGATGAGGTATGTATCTGCTCCTCTTTTCTGGCAATGGTAATGTTTTTATGGTGATATTTTTTATGTATGTTCACTCTTATTGCTTATACTATTGGGCAAGCAAAACAAATTAGATTGTGTGTGATCATTTTGCTAGCCATTTGCCATTTTTCTGTCAAATTATTTCTAATTAAAACAAGGTTTTTAATGTTATTTGGGTAGAGGAAATACCCTTTTATAGCTGTATATTGACCTATTTCACAATATTTTGAAATTATTATTATATGTTTCTTGGAATATTGATTTTAGTATGTAAATACATTTTTTCATAAACAATTCAGATTTTGTTGGAAAATACTGTGCTTTCAAAATTGTGCAAAACGCTGCAAAGTGTAAACCCTTCCAAGCAGTGAATATTTCTGAAGGTTTGTGTTTGTATTTTCTGTGAAGGACAGCTAACGTGAGCTTTCGGTAATTGCAAATGGAAAACATACTTTAGACCGAAAGCAAAGTAATACTGCAGTAAACACAGATATATTAAAAATGAGTCAAATAGAGAAGTTATAGACCATTTCCCTTTAAAATGATTCATAGATAAAATACTTTTACTTTTTGTAATTAGCTTGTGCTTACAAAGTTAAATACCCTCGGTAGTCCGTGTCTAGTGTAATTCAAAAGCAGCAATTATCTCTTCTATTAAAGCAGAACTTCTGCAGCCTGTATATTTGGCAACTCCAGTGAGATCTTGTTTGCTGAGTAATGAGTCAAAAAGTCAAAACATAATTTGTGCTACAGGTATGGGATCCGTTATCTGGAAACCCATTATCCAGAAAGCTCCAAATTACGGAATAGCTGTCTCCCATAGACTTCATTTTATCCAATTAATCCAAATTTTTTTTAAAAAAATTTATTTTTCTCTGTTATAATAAAACAGTACCTTGTACTTAAACCAAGCGAAGATATAACTAATCTTTTTGGAAGCAAAACCAGCCTATTGGGTTTATTTAATGTTCAAATGATTTTCTAGTAGACTTAAGGTATGAAGATCCAAACTACAGAAAGATCCATTATCCATAAAACCTCAGGTCTCGAGCATTCTGCATAACAGATCCCATACCTGTACTTTGATCCTTGTGTAATTGCCATTGTCCTAAGTTATTGTTTTCTGTCTTTGCCACAGATAATTAACTTCTATATGAATCTTCTAATGGAACGAAGCAAACGGAAAGGCTTGCCAACAGTTCATGCTTTCAATACCTTCTTTTTTAGCAAGTTGAAATCTGCTGGATATCAAGCAGTGAAGAGATGGACAAAAAAGGTGGACGTATTTTCAATGAATATTTTATTGGTGCCTATTCACCTTGGAGTACACTGGTGTTTAGCAGTAAGTTATACGTTCCCGTGAAATGTCATAATTTGATTTTGAAGTTAAATGCTTACAACCTACGATCCACTTGCAGAATTGCTTTATTACAGTTCTTCAGTAGACCGTCCCAACTTTAAAGGAGAAGGAAGGCTACCAAGGCAGTTTGCCAATATATTAGCCACAACAGTACAAGCTAGAATGCCATTTTTATTCTTTATAATATTTTTCTGTATCTGAGTAAACAGTTCTAAACACAGTTTCTGTTTGTGTTTAGGATGGCAGCTGCCATATTCGCATGCTGTGACATCACTTCCTGCCTGAGTCTCTCCCTGCTCGCGCATAGCTCTGGGCTCCGATTTCAGTAGGGAGGGGAGGAGGGAGGGGTCGAGGAGCAAACTGAGCATGCTCAAGCCCTAGCCCTGGAGGTTTAAACTGAAAACAGGGAGTCTGATACAGAAGCCCATGTATATACAATAGAAGGAAAGAAATGCTGTGTGCATCCCTAGTTTGTTTTGACAGAGGACTCTGAGCAGCATTGCTTTGAGGGTTTACTGGGTATGCATATAGACCTTTCTGATAAAGCTTACTTAGTGTTAACCTTTCCTTCTCCTTTAAAGTGTATACGTTTCCTGATACTACAGGTGGCACTGTGGTTCAGAGAAACTGCTATATTTTATGCGCAGAAAAAGAAATACTGTAAGGCACAGTTCTGCTTGCAGAAAATGAGTAAGGCATAGAGGCTTATTTATTAATAATAGAATAAAGAAACAACCTTTATTGGTAATGACTGGATAGATGGGGGTTTGTTTAGGAAAATGATGCAAGTTGTTCTCAGACAAGAGAAGACTGTAAATTGTCCAAAATGCAACTCATAAATGCAAATGGGTACTCTCAGTAGCTACTATTGCTTAATAGTTTTATTTTTGTTGGCAAACAACTTACAACAACGGCTGTTTCTTCAGAGACTTTTTCATCTTTAAACTTAAACAAAGCTGGAAATTCCTGTATTATTTCATAATTTATGTTAAAAAGTCTGAACACTTGTGTACACCCAAATGAAAAAGAATTCATTTTGTAATGGCATTTTCTGTTTTGATAGGTTGTAGACTTCAGAAAAAAGTCCATAACGTACTTTGATTCAATGGGTGGATTAAACAATGAAGCCTGCAGAATCTTGCTGTAAGTAAATGTGTATTTAAACACTGCCATATATAACTATGCATGTTAAGAAAGCCTTTAACTTGTTTGTGGCAGCTTGTCCATGCCACATCAGTGCAGTGTAATTTACTACAGGTATGGGATCCATTATCTGGAAGCCTTTTATCCAGAAAGCTCTGAATTACAGAAAGGCATCTCCCATATTTACTATTTTAGTCAATTTATTCAGATTTTTAAAATAGATTTTTGTTTTCTCTGTAATAATAAAACAATACCTTGTACTTGAACCAAATGAAGATTTTTTTATTAGAGACGAAACAATTCTATTGGGTTTATTCAAAGGGGTTGTTCACTGTTAAATAAACTTTTAGTATGATGTATAGAGTGATATTCTGAGGCAATTTGCATTTGGTTTTCATTTTTGATTATGTATGATTTTTAAGTTATTTAGATTTTTATTTAGCAGCTCTCCAGTTTGCAATTTCAGCAATTTGGTTGCTAAGGTCCAAATTACCATAACGACCATGCATTGGTTGGAATATGAACCTGTAATATGAATAGGGGAGGGCCTGAATAGGATGATGAGTAATAAAAAGTATCAATAACTACAGTAGATGTGTAGCCTTGCAAAGGATTTGTTATAGATGGGGTCAGTGACCTCCATGTGAAAGCTGGAAAGAGTCAAGATGGCAGCAAATAATTCAAAAACAATAACAAATAAATAATAAAGACTAAGTGAAAAGTTGCTTAGAATTGGCCATTCTATAACATACTAAAAGTTAATTTGAAGGTGAACCACCCATTTTATGTTTAAATATGCCCCAGTAGCTCCCCATCTTCTTTTCTGCTGATTCACTGCACACGCTCTGTGCTGCTGTCTTTTACTGAGCTTAGGGACCCACTCACAATATACAGTATACATAGAATATAAATGTCACAATATAAGACTGATTAGTAATTAATACAGATAATTACTTCATGCCAGCACAGAAACCAGTGCAATTAACATGATAATTTAATAATCAGCCCTGTAGCATCAGCTTATATTACAGACCAACCTAATTTTCTGCTGGATAATTAGTGACGACCCCTAAGCTTAGCTTCCCAACAGCTGCTCAGAGCCCACTGAGCATGTGAGTGTCACAGACACTTTCCAAAATGGTGACCCTCTGTGATAAGTTTAAACTCCTAAATTGCCGCCATTGAGAAGCTAAACATTTAGGCTGGTGCAATAAGTTCAGTATATAAAGGCATTTTTAGCCATATTAATTTTTAGGGTTTAGTTCTCCTTTAAAAATTTCTATTTATGAAGGGTATATACCTTTTTAATTTAGAATTTACTATTGCGATTTGCAAGCCAGGCCAAAGCTCGCACATTACTAGTTTAAACTATTTTAAAACAGTTTTGAGTAAATTATATTGGTTTAAATGATTAATAGGTGATTATAGGGGCCCATTTATTAAACCTCCTATTTTTTTTCTTGGAAAAATAAAAACTAAAATTTTTGGAGATCAATCATATCTCAAAGCTGCTAAAAAGCTGAATCTGAAAATACTCAAACCTGTTGAGGTCATGTAAATGGCAGTTGTCCCTGAAGCTGTTTCATAACATAGTGATCTGAGCTGTATAATCCGAAAAGTTTGATAAAATAGAGTGTAAATCGTACAATATGAATTGACGCTCGATTTTGTCACAACGTTTTGTCTCCACTTTTGTTGCTTCGATTTCTTTTCAAGAAAAATTATTGGTAAACGAGTTCAATTCATGGAAGGGAGTTTGGTCAACTTTGTTTTTCATAAAAAACTGAGATGAATTAGAGTTTTAGAAAATCAGCCCCCTAGTGTTGAACTGCAATGAGGCAGTGCCTCTAGTGGATCTTTTCTCATGAAATGGATTTTCTTTTCTCTAAGAAAGAAAAGACAGCTATTCTGTTGTTACAACATTTTCATGGGAAAAGCTTTCTGCTTGACAAAAGGACCAAATAAAATACTGTTAATGATAAATCAATAATTTTTTTTGTTTGTTTTAATTTGCCTTTGTTAATATTTTCCTGGTGTCGTGAAAATTATTTGTGACCACACCTCATGCGCGTTCATTTTTTTGGGTTTAATTTTTAGATGAGCAACTTGTTAATTTGTTTTAGGACATGCTTTAATTATGCCTCAAATATTAATATTGCAGACTATACCTGAAACAGGAAAGTGCTGACAAAAAAGGAGTTAGTTTTGACTCAAATGGTTGGACCCTTACCAGCAAGACAAGCCAGGTAAGCTTTTATCCCAAACTGGTTTAGATATGGATGAACACATTTTCTTAAAAAATGTAATTTGTAAAGTTCTGTTGGTTTTTTTTTTCCCCTAGCAAATTCCACAACAAATGAATGGCAGTGATTGTGGAATGTTTGCCTGCAAGTATGCAGAATATATCACCAAAGATAAGCCTATCACCTTTACACAGGTATGCTAACTCATCTGCCTGTATACTTACTATAGTCGGATTTAGGGACTACTGTATGTGATACCTTTTATTAGGAATTTATACAGGCGTGGGATCCGTTATCCGGAAACCTGTTAACCAGAAAGCTCAGAATAACAGAAAGCCCATCTCCCATAGACTCCATTTTATCCAAATAATTCAAAATTTTAAAAATGATTTCCTTTTTTTCTGTAGTAATAGAACAGTACCTTGTACTTGATCCAAACTAAGATGTAATTAATCCTTATTGGAAGCTAAACCAGCCTATTTAATGTTTATACGATCTTCTAATAAACTTAAAGTATGCAGATCCAAATTACAGAAAGATCAGTTATCCGGAAAACCCTATTTTTCTAAAAAGGTTTAAAAATATTTTCTTTAATCTTGAAAATTGAAGAAAGCTCAAATTTGAGAAAAATGGAACTCCGTAACTAATTTTTATAAATGGGCTCCCTAGAGCCTATACTCATGGCACAGAGGAATTGTTGATCTCCTCGGTCCTCTCAACTAGTAAAGCTCAAATTTGAAAAAAATGGAACTCTGTAACCAATTTTTATAAATGGGCTCCCTAGACTCATGGCACAGAGGAATTGTTGATCTCCTTGGTCCTCTCAACTAGTAAACTGGAGTGATGACCTGTTACTGTTGAATCTTTAAAGGGATACTGTCATGGGAAAACGTTTTTTCCAAAACACATCAGTTAATCGTTATGCTCCAGCAGAATTCTGCACTGAAATCAAATTCTCAAAAGAGCAAACAGATTTTTTTTATAATCAATTATGAAATCTGACATGGGGCTATACATAATGACAGTTTCCCAGCTGCCCCCAGTCATGTGACTTTCTGTCAGGCTGTTATGAATATATGAAATAGTTATATATTTGCGAGCCCAATTTTGCCTTGAGAAACGCGTGTCGGGAATCCTCCGCTCTTATTTTTTAAAAGCCTAATTTTAAAAGCTTCAGCACTTTTGCGGCAACCTCTAGCCGCACAAAGGTTTGAATAATTTTAGCAGCAATCATTCTTCATACCTATTTTACTCCTTGGCTCTAGGTACCTCTTTTACTCCTTGGCTCTAGATGGCTCTTCCACAGATTAGTTAAAATATCGAGACCACAGTCCTTAGAGTCCTGCCTTTCTCTCCGTGTGGTGTCCCAGGGCATTAGACAGAAAAAAGCCTTATTTAGGAGATTTTGGGACAACTCCACCTCTAATCTATATTCCTTTTCCATTATTTTTATTCATGAATTGCTGAGATATATAGAATTCTCTTTTTATCACATTTTTCAATGAATTTTTTATATTTATTAGCACTAGCACTTTAACCAATGAATTAATAATCAATGAATTCTTAAATTAATTGATTTTATATAAGCACTTGCACTTTTTGAATGAACTATAACTGATGTTTTAAATGAATTCTTGAATTAATTTTGGTATAATTAATTGGTGGTGTGTAGGAATAGAATTAACTCAACAGCACATAAAGCACTAAGCACCTTTTCCAACTGTTGCACCTTAAGGGTAAATTAATTAGTGAATTAATTCTACAACATATATTTTTAACGATATTGTGGGGTTACTGCTTTTCTTTCAATTTAATCAAGTGATCAATAGTAATTATACCTCTACATATCTGGATCTAATAAATGTGATAAATAAAACTAACTATAAGAATAAATTTTGGTTTCAGATAGCGGATCTTTCCGTAATTTGGATTTTCATACCTTTCATACCTTTCATACCTTTAGTCTACTATAAAATCATGTAAACATTAAATAAACCCAATAGGCTGGTTTTGCTTCCATTAAGGATTAATTATATCTTGATTTGGATCAAGTACAAGGTTCTGTTTTATTATTACAGAGAAAAAGGAAATAATTTTTTAAAATTTTTGATTATTTGGATAAAATGGAGTCTATAGGAGATGTTCATTCCGTAATTCGGAACTTTCTGGATAACGGGTTTCCGGATAAAGCATCCTACACCTGTATTATAGAAACATATATTATAAAATTCATATCTATTAACCCTTTAAGTGCCAGCAGAATTTCACATTTTGGTTACGCGAAATGCCAGCCGTTTTTGAAACATTTTGTGCTCTCTCACTTTAGGGGCATTTTCTGAGGGGAAACCTATAGTTTACCTAGGAAAACTATACATTGTTTTTTTCGGTAGAAACTGAGCTTTCTAAATCTGCCTGAGTTTTCATGTATTTCCACCTGTGCAAAAAAATTTATAGTGCTAAATACCAAAAAAAAATGAAAAATTACCATTTTTCATCGTATATCAATTTATACCAGAAAAATATTTCATTTTACGGATGAAAATCCAACTGATTTGGAAAGCCTTATGTCTCTCGAACGTGCCAATACCAGATATGTATAGTTTTAGGGAGATTTAGGACTTCTGTACCTCAAAAACTCCCGGCAGTATATTGCCGAATTTTGAAAGCACTAAGGCAGAAAACGGCATGCTTTAGATTCCAAGGCAAAAACTCCTGAAACCGTAGGTTTACCCCAGAAAACCATACATTTTTGAAAAGTACACATTCTGCCGATTACAAAATGGGTAACTATGTCTCTCTAATCCCAACTACCAAACATAAAAGCTTGTCTGAACATAGCGGTTTTTCAAAAAAAAATTCAAAATTCTGAAAAATCATTGCAAAGGTTTTATTTTGCTGCTCCGCATATCCCAAACTATATTAGGTACCAAGAAAAAGCAGGGGTCCACTGAACAGTTTGATACCCATTATGCATAGGTTTACCAAAGTATCTGGCATTTAGAGACACCAATATGAAGTTAGCACATCCAAATTGATCAGGACTTTACTTCAGCTACTGAGAAATCAACACATTGACTGCATTTTTTGTGGGGTAAAAACACAGAAATATATGTTTACCCCCCAAACCCATATATTTTTGGAAAGTACACATTCTACAGAATCTAAAATGGGTACCCATGCCTTTCTGCTCCAAACTACTGAGTCGCAAGGCTTTCCCAAAATTGTCGGTTTTGGTGAAATATGTGAAAATTGCCTCAAACCTTCAACTTCCCAGCACCATATCACCCATGTATCATTATGTACTAAGAAAAAGCACCCTAAATATGATTGCCAGGGTTCCTCTGAACATTTTGGTGGCCATTGTTCATAGGTTTACCAAAGTATCTGGCATTTAGAGGCCCCAAAATGAAGTTAGCGCATACAAACAGTCCCGTGGGTAACTTCAGCTAATGAAAAATCAAACACATTGACTGCATTTTTGTGGGGTAAAAACACAGAAATATATGTTTACCCCCAAAACCCATATATTTTTGGAAAGTACACATTCTACTGAATCTAAAATGGGTACCCATGCCTTTCTGCTCCAAACTACTGAGTCGCAAGGCTTTCCCACAATTGTCAGTTTTGGTGAAATATGTGAAAATTGCCTCAAACCTTCAACTTCTCAGCACCATATCACCCATGTATCGTTACACACCAAGAAAAAGCACCCTAAATATGATTGCCAGGGTTCCTCCAAACAGTTTGGTGGCCATTGTTCATAGGTTTACCAAAGTATCTGGCATTTAGAGGCCCCAAAATGAAGTTAGCGCATACAAACAGTCCCGTGGGTAACTTCAGCTAATGAAAAATCAACACATTGACTGCATTTTTGTGGGGTAAAAACACAGAAATATATGTTTACCCCCAAAGCCCATATATTTTTGGAAAGTACACATTCTACCGAATCTAAAATGGGTACCCATGCCTTTCTGCTCCAAACTACTGAGTCGCAAGGCTTTCCCACAATTGTCGGTTTTGGTGAAATATCTGAAAATTGCCTCAAAGCTTCAACTTCACAGCACCATATCACCCATGTATCATTACGTACTAAGAAAAAGCACCCTAAATATGATTGCCAGGGTTCCTCTGAACATTTTGGTGGCCATTGTTCATAAGTTTACCAAAGTATCTGGCATTTAGAGGCCCCAAAATGAAGTTAGCGCATACAAACAGTTCCGTGGGTAACTTCAGCTAATGAAAAATCAACACATTGACTGCATTTTTGCGGGGTAAAAACACAGAAATATATGTTTACCCCCAAACCCATACATTTTTGGAAAGTACACATTCTACAGAATCTAAAATGGGTACCCATGCCTTATTGCTCCAAACTACTGAGTCGCAAGGCTTTCCCAAAGTTGTCGGTTTTGGTGAAATATCTGCAAATTGCCTCAATGCTTCAACTATCCAGCATCATATCACCCATGTATCATTACGTATCACAAAAAAGCACCAAAATTGTGATTGCCAGGGGTCCTCCAAACAGTTTGGTGCCCACTGTGCATAGGTTTACCAAAGTATATGGCATTTAGAGGCCCCAAAATGAAGTTAGCACATACAAATTGTCCTGTGGGTAACGTCAGCTAATGAAAAATCAGCACATTGTCTGCATTTTTGTGGGGTAAAAACACAGAAATATATGTTTACCCCCCAAACCCATACATTTTTGGAAAGTACACATTCTACAGAATCTAAAATGGGTACCCATGCCTTTCTGCTCCAAACTACTGAGTCGCAAGGCTTTGCCAAATTTGGCGGTTTTGGTGAAATATCTGAAAATTGCCTCAAAGCTTCAACTTTCCAGCAACGTATTGTCCATGTATCATTACCAGCATAAAGCATCCTAAATATAAACATAGGGGTCTACTAAATAGTTTGATGCCCAATGTGCATAGATATACCAAACTATGTGGCGCACAGAGACCCCCAAATGACAATATGTATAGACATTTTCACGGCTGACGCGCTGGCTGCTGCAACATAACCACCCGGTGTGTGTATTATGCGACATTAGACCACCTAACAGTACAGAGACCCCAGAAAACCATATATTTTCGGAAAGTACACATTCTGACGAATCCAATATGGGTAAATAAGTGTTTCTACTACAAACTGCCAAACTGCAAAGCAATGCTGAACATAACGTTTTTTATCAAATTTCTGAAAATCGTCACAAAGCTTGAATTTTACCCCATTATATGCCCCACATTTTGTAACTTATCAGCATAAAACATCCTAAATATGAACGCCAGGGGTCTACTGAACACTTTGATGCCCAATATGCATAGATATACCAAACTATGTGGCGCACAGAGACCGCCAAATGACAATACTGTATATACATTTTCACGGCTGACGCGCTGGCTGCTGCAATATAAGCACCTGGTGTGTGTATTATGCGACATTAGACCCCCCTAACAGTACAGAGACCCCAGAAAACCATATATTTTCAGAAAGTACACATTCTGACGAATCCAATATGGGTAAATAAGTGTTTCTACTACAAACTGCCAAACTGCAAAGCAATGCTGAACATAACGGTTTTTATCAAATTTCTGAAAATCGTCACAAAGCTTGAATTTTACCCCATTATATGCTCCACGTTTCATAACGTATCAGCATAAAACATCCTAAATATGAACGCCAGGGGTCTACTGAACACTTTGATGCCCAATATGCATAGATATACCAAACTATGTGGCGCACAGAGACCCCCAAATGACAATAGTGTATATACATTTTCACGGCTGACGCGCTGGCTGCTGCAATATAAGCACCTGGTGTGTGTATTATGCGACATTAGACCCCCCTAACAGTACAGAGACCCCAGAAAACCATATATTTTCAGAAAGTACACATTCTGACGAATCCAATATGGGTAAATAAGTGTTTCTACTACAAACTGCCAAACTGCAAAGCAATGCTGAACATAACGGTTTTTATCAAATTTCTGAAAATCGTCACAAAGCTTGAATTTTACCCCATTATATGCTCCACGTTTCGTAACGTATCAGCATAAAACATCCTAAATATGAACGCCAGGGGTCTACTGAACACTTTGATGCCCAATATGCATAGATATACCAAACTATGTGGCGCACAGAGACCCCCAAATGACAATAGTGTATATACATTTTCACGGCTGACACGCTGGCTGCTGCAATATAAGCGCCTGGTGTGTGTATTATGCGACATTAGACCCCCCTAACAGTACAGAGACCCCAGAAAACCAGATATTTTCAGAAAGTACACATTCTGACGAATCCAATATGGGTAAATAAGTGTTTCTACTACAAACTGCCAAACTGCAAAGCAATGCTGAACATAACGGTTTTTATCAGATTTCTGAAAATCGTCACAAAGCTTGAATTTTACCCCATTATATGCTCCACGTTTCGTAACGTATCAGCATAAAACATCCTAAATATGAACGCCAGGGGTCTACTGAACACTTTGATGCCCAATATGCATAGATATACCAAACTATGTGGCGCACAGAGACCCCCAAATAACAATAGTGTATATACATTTTCACGGCTGACGCGCTGGCTGCTGCAATATAAGCACCTGGTGTGTGTATTATGCGATATTAGACCCCCCCCCTAACAGTACAGAGACCCCAGAAAACCAGATATTTTCAGAAAGTACACATTCTGACGAATCCAATATGGGTAAATAAGTGTTTCTACTACAAACTGCCAAACTGCAAAGCAATGCTGAACATAACGGTTTTTATCAAATTTCTGAAAATCGTCACAAAGCTTGAATTTTACCCCATTATATGCTCCACGTTTCGTAACGTATCAGCATAAAACATCCTAAATATGAACGCCAGAGGTCTACTGAACACTTTGATGCTCAATATGCATAGATATACCAAACTATGTAGCGCACAGAGACCACCAAATGACAATAGTGTATATACATTTTCACAGCTGACGCGCTGGCTGCTGCAATATAAGCGCCTGGTGTGTGTATTATGCAACATTAGACCCCCCTAACAGTACAGAGACCCCAGAAAACCATATATTTTCAGAAAGTACACATTCTGACGAATCCAATATGGGTAAATAAGTGTTTCTACTACAAACTGCCAAACTGCAAAGCAATGCTGAACATAACGGTTTTTATCAAATTTCTGAAAATCGTCACAAAGCTTGAATTTTACCCCATTATATGCCCCACATTTCGTAACGTATCGGCATAAAACATCCTAAATATGAACGCCAGGGGTCTACGGAACACTTTGATGCCCAATATGCATAGATATACCAAACTATGTGGCGCACAGAGACCCCCAAATGGATATATAGTAGATAAAATTTACAAGGCAAAACAAAATAAGGCAGTAAAGAGTGAAATGAAAAAAAATCCAATAAAACCACAAAAATCAATGTTTTTTTTCCAGAATAGTGTTATCGGCCGTCAGAATCACAGTTTGAATATTTTAGCTGGGCCAAACAGGTTATACGGCTAGAAACAAGTGAACACAACATATGCAGAGCTGAAAATGCAATAAAATGGCTAAAAATTCAATAAAATGGCTAAAAATGCACCAAAATACCCAAAATTGCAATATAATCACCGAAATAACATACAAAAGATATTGCACAGTACGGTTAGCGAATACGCTATTCGTAATGGCAATAAAACATTTTTTCAGCCAAAAAAAGAGACGATGCGATAAGAAAAAAAAAAAAAAGCCACAATGCCATGTATGTGCGTGTGTACAAATGGTAAATTACATGTTATGTGCGCGTGTGTGCACATGTGTGTAAGTGCAGTGAGTGTAAGTGACCCCCCCAATCCCCAAAAATGTGTGTGTAAGTGTGAATCTAAGTGTGTATTACTGTAATAAGTGTGTGTTGGTGTGTGTAATTGTTGCACTAACCTGAAAAAATCGCTGGAGACTGTTGCACACGATGTGGAGGGGTCCCAGGAAGACATCTGCGACGATCCTCGTGTTCCTGTGCTGTGGGGGCGGAGATCAACGGCGCAGTGCAGGCTGCAGCAGCAGGACACGTAAGTAACACGTGCCTGCTGCTGCTTTTGGGCCCCTGGGCGATCGCGCCCCAGGGGCCACTCGATCCCCTGCTCTGCTCGTTGCCTAGGGGCAGGGGATCGAAGCGGAACGGAGCGAGCGGCTCTAACAGCCGCTCCTCCGCTCCACAACCCGGAAGTGCTGCAGAACGTAGAATCTACGTTCTGTGGCATTTCAAGTTACTTTTCCACAGAACGTAGATTCTACGTTCTGTGGCACTTAAAGGGTTAATAAAAGTTCACATTTTAAATGTATACAATTTTTGCATTCTTCCAGCATCATATGCCCTATTTCAGAAAGAGAATGGTTTGGGAGATCCTTCATCAGAAATTGCTTTGACATTTATTTGGAGGGACTTTGGAAGCTTCGCCATTTTGGTGGTTACAGCTTTGGCAAGTTTCTCAGAGCAGAACAAGGACCAAGAACTGTTGATTTCTCTCCACGCACAGGTTTACAACTGTAAAAATAAATAAATACGTAAAGCTTGTACTGTTATGAATACTTATTTGTAAACATATTTGCCAAATTTTCTGATATTTTTTTCTTTAATGTAAAAGAAAAGAAAAAAACTCTTCAAAGAAGAACTATTTTATTTATATGACTGATAGGGCTCAGAAGAGAAGAACATTGAGTTCATTTTTGATATAAACTGTTTGCCATTTGACCGTTGTTTGCTGTTTGTTTTTTTTCAGAGGAAAGTTTTCAGGCTCTATATTATAACCAAGGCATTTCCTCTGAATGTCATTGTTTGTGTACTATTTGCAGCACTGTTTGCTCTGTTCATGAGCTGTCGTTTTGTACTTTGTAAAAACAAAAAAAACTTTTATATTTACAAGAATGTCAACATTTTTGTAACCTATTCTATTCACCTATAAAACCACAAATGGCTTGTTGATTCCTACTTTTTTTGTACAGGCGAAGACGATTATTTCTGGGATTTTGTATGGAATTTTTCTTTTACAGATTTATCCTAAACGGAGTAATGCATACTAAAAGTTGTATTTTAATAAGCTGGGTTAAGTTTGTAGACTTCCTTTCCCTGTAATTTATCAATTCATCTTCCAGGCTACCTCAATTGGTCTCTGAAAATGTACCTGGGGACAAAATAGGGTTATCTCAACGCAGATGAATTTATTGCGGTTTAAAGTGCCTCCTGAGAGGCCCCCACATGGATGCACAGTAAAGCAGTTGTTTTGACCAATTGCTGTACATGTTTTGGGACTTAGTTCCAGATATATATTTACTTCTCTGGCGGTCTTGCAAAGGCCTACTTCAGCCACATGCCTAATAACAGGGGAGACTAACATGGAGGCATATTACATTTTCAAAAAAAACCCCACATATATAGCGTTCTTTATACCATTTTTATAGGATAATTAGTGAGGTCACAGAAACCTTATGCACATCAGCTCTGTTATTATAGGTTGTGGGGTGGAAGTCTAATAGTGGCCATACATAGGCAGATCTTCTTGTTTGGAGAGGTTGCCAAATAAGCGGATCTTGCCCACCTTGAGTGGGCGATATCTGTCTGATCCTGTGCCCTAGGGTCCAACAATCTGATCACAAGGACTGCATCCACGAACTGAGGCAGTCCTAAAACCAGCAGAATTTTTTTTAACCTGCCCGATCCGACATCTGCCTGATTTTCAGCAAGATATTGGTTGGAGAAGCCCACTGGAGGGCCCCATACAGTAGCCAATAAACCGCCACTTTTCTCTGTGGTCAGCTTTCATCAGCCTGTGTATGGCCACCTTTTAATATGTACGTGTAGCAGAGTAAGTGATGTACACTTCAAAAATTTGTAGAGCACTTGGCAAAAATGTGAACCTACTTCCAATTCATCTAAACAATTAAATAAAAAGCCAAACCCAACAGATATTTTTATGTTGGAGTGAAGAGTGCCAGCACCCAGGAAATCTCATTAGAAGTATAGCGAGAGTGGGTTATTGTATCCTATTCTCCAAATTCTAAACTGCCATTAGATCTTAAATGGCATGGCCCGATAGAAGACAACTGCTTTTTGGTGGAGCAAATTCACTAGAAACACGAGTACATTGATTCAAAGAATTGGTTCTATTTAGTAACTTGGACTAATAGATCAAGGAATGGAAACTCTCAAAATGTATCTTGGATTTTCTTATTGTATGGTTTGTCTTTTTTTTTTTCTATACATATTTTCTTACAGTGATGTGGTTGAAGAAAAATATTTTATTTTATATCTTTCATGTGTTTATATTGACTTTTTATATTTAAATAAACCAGTGAATAACATTCTTCCATTGCAATATGTTTATTTTGTTATTTTGTACACAGGTGTTCACTAATATGCCCCGAAAGCTCATTGTGTTGTTATCTGTAATAGAAATATGTATGAATGGTATAGAACAACTGGAGTGTATTTATTAGCACATTGAAAGCTGTCTATATACATTCTGTCAATTAAAATATTGTGTTCGTAAAAAAAAAAAAAAAATCACATGGTTTCATTAGGGCTCACACACAACCTGCTCACATAAAGCTAGTTGCTCAATAATGCCACTCAGTATCAAACCCAAGTGACTTGTGGTTTGCTCCCTGTAAATCTGGTTTAACTGTCTATATACACTTGAGGGGCAGATTTATCAATGGTCGAATTTTAAAAACTTTGAAATTCAAAAAGACCAACCGAAATTAAATCGAAGGTTTTTTTGACCGAATAGGTCAGTTTTTGATCGAATTTGAATGATTCCAATTGTTCCCCCAAAACGGTTCTAGGAGGTCCCCCATAGGCTAAAACAGCAATTCAGCAGGTTTTAGATGGTGACTGGTCGGTGTAATTTTTAAAGAGACGGTACATGATAAATTTCGAAATTCGAACTTTTTTCAAATTCAAATCAAATTTTGACTATTCCCTAGTAGAAGTACACAAAAATTAGCTTGAAATTCAAATTTATTTAATTCGAATTTTTACTTCAACCTTTACCTTCAGCCCCTGATTATTGGGTCCGCTAACGTAGTTATACCAGTAGCAACTGGCCTTTGTATCAAGTGTGGAACCCTAGTGCCATATTTAACAGAGTTTGGGGTTATGTAATAAAAGGCAATAAGTTTGCCCAGGAGCAGTAACCCATAGCAACCAGTCAGCAGATATAATTTACTGGTCACCTGTTTAAAAGCAAGCATCTTATTGGTTGCTATGGCAAACTTAGTGCCTTTTATTACAAATGGGGGTATGAGCCATGTGTTAATAGATGAATGACTATTTATTTGTCTTGCTCATTTGGATCCTTGCAGATTATGTAAAAATATCAAAAGGCAGTTGCAGAACCTTTGTAAAATATTAAGCTAATTATGTTTCAAAATAAAGCTGGCCATGTACCGCTGGTTTTGGTAGCCGAGGATGAGTAGAGTATAACAGTGCTTTATTAGCAGGTTCATTCAGCCATTACACTTTAACAGTAACTTCAACTCTAATACTTTTAAGCAGTATAGAAAGTACTATGTACACAATATAACTCTTGTGCACAGTGACTCCTACAGGCCCTTTGTATAAACACTGCATATTCCCCCTATAGTAGGAAAGCATTTGGGCAAATGTAATAAATGGCAACAATTAAACAGTATGCATCTTAAAGCAATATTATGCATTATTCACAACACATAGTCCTTGGTCCATGCAGGTAGTTTTCTGATTCTCTCAGTATGCCTTATAGGTTCACTTTCTTCAGGTTTATTGCAGTTGGCATCAGGAGTAGGAAAATGTCCTTCATCAAATGGAGCTTCTCCAAAGTCGTCCTTACAGGAGCAAGACGACTTGCATTCCATATGCGACAATCAGACAGTTCATATGTGTATGGTCCTCGCTGGCGTCTCACTTTAAGTGGTGTAGTAAACTTAGATTGTCCTTGTTTCAGTATTCCTGGTTTCTTAATTCTGACTAAAGATCCAGGCTGAGTGCACTTCAGACCTGATGGTTGTCGCGTGTTTAAAGTAAAAATCCATAACGCTTCTCTATGTAGCAGTTTGGTTGTCAAATCACCACCCCTATTAGAAGACTTAATCTTTTCAATACCTTGGATGGTGAGCTGTGATATATCACCACTATTGCAACCCGCAAAGTGGCGTGAAACAACTGAGGTGTTACTGCATGAAACTATTTGGCTAATATGCTCTCTCATTCTACATTTCAGATTTCTAGTAGTACAGCCTACATACTGCAGCTTGCATGTCTGACAAGTGAGTAAATATACTACAAACTTAGTATTACAATTTATGTAACTACAGATCTCAAAAGATTTTCCTGTACTATAGCTTGTAAAGGTGGGGGATCACAAAAGCTTTCATCCCCATAAATATATAATACTGGAAGATGTTTATTAATAATTTTTTTGATTTGATTATATTGCCTGCTATAGGTTGTAATGAACATGGGGATATCAGCCCTAGTTACTGGGTTCGCCATATCCTTATCTTTCAATGGATCAGACCTATTTTGTTTCAGAGCCTTCAAGAACGCCGCCTCTAAATGATCCATAGAATAATCCCTTGCCAAAAAACGTTCCCTTAGATCTATTGATTTTGAAATGTACTCGTCATCGATACTGCAGTTTCGCCGTAATCTTTGAAACTGACCAATTGGAATAGCTCTAAACACATGTTTAGGATGACGAGAGTCAGCCCTAAGAAGGGAGTTCCCTGTCGATTCCTTACGATAAACCGTACTAAGCACTTTCCCATTTTTGTTCATTCATTTTAGATCTAAATAGTTAACGCTATTGCCTCCAAACACACTACTGAAGAACAAATTGCAGTCCTTGTTATTTAATTCTAAAACAAAACTTTCAAATTCTTGTTGTGTTCCACACTAGACAAACAGTAAATCGTCCACATATCTCTTATAGAGCTTAACCTTACTTAGATTGTGTATGTGATTCTCCTCCAAAAATGCGGGTTTCTTCCCACCACCCCATAAAGAGGTTGGCGTAAGTGGGCGCAAACTTCGCCCCCATTGAAGTCCCGCATTTTTGGAGGTAGAAAGTGTCATCAGATTTAAATAAATTATGTGTAAGCAGGTATTCCAACGCCTTCAATATAAATTCATTGACAGGTTCCTCATAACTTCCATATGTATATAAATGATACAATGACTTGAAAAAGGATCCATGTGATCATGTTGTGATTTAATAAACCTTTTTGCAGCTGAGTCTGCGACTCTTGTGCTCCATCCAAATCTATGCTGGTCTAAATGTTTGTGGGCCTGCTGGTGTGGCCCGATGGGAGAGTGAGCACTATACACAGGTGAAGGTGACTGAACAAAATTGCTGAAATCTTTGTATATAAATGATACCTTATGGCCTCTAGACCTTTCCCATGTGGGATACAAGAATAAAGACTGACTACGTCTACTGTTGCCCAACAAAAATCAGGATTGCTCCAAGAAAAACTTTCCAAGATTTGCAGTATATGCTTGGTGTCCCTAATGTACGAATCCAAACGTTTCACGAGCGGATGTAATAATATATCAATCAGCTCAGACAAATTTTCATTCAAAGACCCAACACAAGAAACAATAGCTTTGCCCTCTGGAGGGCGTTTGTCTTTATTGATCTTAGGCAAATGGTGGAAAATTGGTATATTGGGTGTCTCAGGAACCAAATGGTTCTGTACTGATTATACACACCAGTACAATACCCTATCTCCACCAGCTGCACTAGGGTCCTTCTAAATTCTCCCTGGGGATTAAACCTAAAGGTCTGATATGCTTTTTCATCATGTAACTGTCTCGACGATTCAGCAATATAATCGGCTTTCTCCAAAACAACCACCTTGCCTCCCTTATCCGCTTTACGTATAACTATTTTAGAATCATTTTTTAGTTCTTCCAAAGCTTGCTGCTCACTTAGGGATAAATTCGAGGACCGTCTTTGAATGGAGCTATGAAGTTGTACTAAATCTACTAAATCCCTTTCCACCTGTTCCTGAAAGTCATCAGCATTGTGCCCACTAAACTGGATTGGATAAAAATTAGATTTAATCCTTAACCGAATGATTTCAGGCAGCTGAATACCGCAAGTTCTTAAAGTGTCAGTATTAGACTCAATTGTTAAGGATCTTAGATATTATATATGGCCCTTTCATCCTGAAAATCGAAAGGAATAGCTGGTTTATTAATATTGGGACCCAAGCCTCCCTTAGGTGGAGAAGACAATTCATTCAAAGATGTTGGGGGTACCCGGTGACCTAAAGGGCGAACCTCAAGATCTCTCAAATCACATGTGTTTTCATCATGTGAAACCTCTTCCGCATTAAAAAACTTTTTTTTAAATTTATTAACATCAATAAGAGTATCGAAAACATTTAAGTCTCTTGTAAGCAGGGCCGCCATCAGGGGGGGACAGGGGGGACAAGCGTACCGGGCCCGGGCATGAAGGGGGGCCCGGCAGCGCTGCATTTTTTTGAAGATCCGGGCCCCCCTTACGAGCGCCCGAGCCGTACGTCTTGCCTCTTCAGTGCCGAATGTGGAAGTGCCGAAAAGCCGAAGCCGATGCGACGAAAAGACCCGAAGTCACGGAAAAAGCCGAAGTCCCGAAGTCACGAAGCGCCGAAAAGACCCGAAGTCACGAAAACAGCCGAAGCCGAAGTCCTGAAGCAGCGCAAAGACCCGAAGTCACGAAAACAGCCGAAGCCGAAGTCCTGAAGCGGTGAAAAGACCCGAAGTCACGAAAGGAGGCGAAGTTGAAGTACTGAAGCCATGAGTTCAATTCTACTGAACACCAGTTTGTGTTTTTTTTTTTTTAATCCCCTGGCCACCAATGTATTATTTTAATATTCTATAGGCCCCTGCCACCAATCTTTTTTTTAAAACTTTTGTTTTTGGGGCCCCAATTTTTTTTTTAACTCGTAAGGGGCCCTTTGCCACCATTGTTTTTTTTTGGGTTTTTTTTTTTAAAAAAAAATTAATTTTCTTTTTGGTGGCCCCAAATTTTTTTAACTTGTAAGGGGGCCCCTGCCACCAGTTTTTTTTTTTTTTCAAAAAAAAAATTATTTTTTTTTTAAATTTTTTTTGGGGCCCCAATTTGTTTTTAACTTGTAAGGGGGCCCCTGCCACCATTTTTTTTTTTTCAAAAAAATTTTTTTTTCAAAAAAATCTTTTTTTTGGGGCCCCAATTTGTTTTTAACTTATAAGGGGGCCCCTGCCGACCAATGTTTTTTTTTTTTTTCAAAAAAAAATTAAATTTTTTTTCAAATTTTTTTTTGGGGCCCCAATTTGTTTTTAACTTAGAAGGGGGCCCCTGCCACCAATGTTTGTTTATTTTTTAGTTTTTTTTACATTTTTTTTTGTTGGGGCCCCAAGTTTTTTTTAACAGGGGGCCCCTGCCACCAATGTTTTTAAAAAAAAAAAAATTTTAATTTTTTTTTTTTTGGGGCCCCAATTTTTTTATAAGGGGGCCCTGACCATCAATAGCTTTTTACAACTTGTGTGGGGGGGGGGTTACTTTTTTAGCGCTGATGTCTGTGTGGTCTTTTAACTGCGATGTGGGCGGGATATGGGGCGGAGCTTGGTCGTCAGTGTGGGCGGGGCCCAGGGGGCCCCAAAAATTTTGTTGTACGGGGCCCCGTGATTTCTAATGGCGGCCCTGCTTGTAAGTGAGTATGATATTCCATTGGATAACAATAAAAGATGCTGTTTAGTCAATTGTCTATTTGATAAGTTCAATACCAATTCCTCGCATATCCTCTGTGTGGCTTCCTCCAATAATCCATTGGACCGCTTCTTCCTTCCTCCTCCACGTCTGATTCCGATCTCCGGCTTTGTGAACGAGACTTTAAACCCTGTGGATATTGTTTCTGGGAAAAAAGCCTCCTCCTTCTTGCGTGGTGGATACATCTGTCCATAATTTGGGTCCCTCCCATTTTTTGGATTTTTGTCCCTATGGTTTGTGTCGTAGTGTGTTCCTTCCACGAACACTTCCCGGGCCCTCAATTCACGATCACTCTGTGAGGATATAGAAGTGGGAGAGGAACACCGAGGAGTATCTATTTCTAAACCAAAAGAATCATCAATGATTTAAATAAGCCAATAGGCACCTTAGGGTGTTTTGCCTATGACTACGTATCGTGGATACGAAACGCATCAGGACGATGTTTGTTTTTAACCTGTTACACAGTTACATAGTTAAATTGGGTTGAAAAAAGACAAAGTCCATCAAGTTCAACCCCTCCAAAGGAAAACCCAGCATCCATACACACACCCCTCCCTTCTTTTTAATTAAATTCTATATACCCATACCATTCTTAAAGGCATTAACTGAATCAGCCATCACAACATCACCCGGCCGTGCATTCCACAACCTCACTGTCCTGACTGTGAAGAACCCCCTACGTTGCTTCAAATGAAAGTTATTTTCTTCTAGTCTAAAGGGGTGGCCTCTGGTACGGTGATCCACTTTATGGGTAAAAAGGTCCCCTGTTGTAATAAAATTCTTGATTTTAAACTTCTGGGTGGATGTGGAGTGCTCGCCGACTTTTGTTGAACTGTAACTCACCTCAAGCTACGGGCTCGGGGCGATGCACCCGGGCAACCCTCTTCATCTGGTGAGTCTGATTTCCCCTGCCAAATATCCTCAGCATTTTCAGTAGTAACAGCTGGCCCAAGAGCAGGACCTGGGGTTCATATACACCCGGGTCACTGTAGCGGCTGAGCACTAAGGCTTTTCGTCTTGGGGTTTACTGCTTGTATTCAAACATAATTTTTGTAATTGGCAAAGCCTTATTATACTTTAGCGTTAACCCCTCGACGGTTGTCTAATATAATATATTTTAGATGCGCTGAACTGAGCAAAATTTCTCTTTGATTCCTATTGTAACCTGGTTTGTATTGCATTTTGTAGTTGAAATTCAGAAGCCTTGCTGACTATCTAGCTATACACATTCCAGCTCTTCCTAGTCCCTTTGTCGTAAGCAGTGAAGTTAAAGGGCTATGATCAGTGCATAAGGTAAATTCTCTACCCCATAGGTAGGTTCTCCATTTTTCTGTTGCCCAAACACATGCTAGAGCTTCTTTTTCAACAGTTGAATACTTACGCTCTGCCTCTGTAAGCATTCTGGATGCAAATGCAACATTTGGAAAGGTTCAGTTTCAGTCCTGCAGAATCAATGCATTTCAGAACCTTTTCTAGGTACTTGTCATGAAGATCCTTATTTGGAGCATACACAATTATATCATCCAAGTAGCATTCTACACCAGGTATGTCATGGAGTATAGAAGACATCAGTCTTTGAAAACAACTCGGTGCCGAAGCCAGTCCATAAGGTACACGCTTGAACTGAAACAAACCATAATAGGTGATAAATGCAGTGAGGTCTCTGCTTTCATCGTGCAGTAATACTTAATGATAAGCACTCTGAAGATCCAAGGTAGAACAAATTTTTGCTCCTTGGAGTTCTGAAAATATTTCCTCTGTGTGGCAAGGAATGATTATCCATAACAACTGCTTTATTAGGTTCACGGAGATCAACACACAATAGAATACCTCCAGTTTTCTTCATTGTTACAACAATTGGTGAAATCCATTCGGAGGATTCTGATTTTTCAATCACATCTTATCACATCAGTCTCCCTTATAGAGTAGGGCAATTGCCTCAATTACTTGCGTACTGGTTTTACATCTGGTCTCAACTTAACTTTGCAAAGCCCAGTCAAGTGTTGCTTTGTGGTGAAATTTTAGACACTGGCTGTGTGGCAGGCACTGGTGCTGTAGTAATGAGACCATCAACTATTTGTAGGTTTAATGCAGCAAAGAGATCCCTTCCAAGTATAGCAGTACCCTTATTCACAATGTAAAAGTCACATTTTGCAGTATTTGATTCAAATCGTATAGTCACTTTCAAGCAACCAAGCACAGGGATTGGATCTTTCAAGTAACTGACTAGTCTCAGGGCAGGTGCAGCAAGCGGATCTTTTGCTAAGTATTTCAAGAAAACATCCTTTGGTAGTATAGAAACAGCTGAACCTGTATCAAGCATCAGGTTAATGGAGTGTCCCTTGGCAGCAGAAGCAGTACTGACACTGACAGTGCATATAAACTTGTCTGGAATAAATGTATCAGCTTTATCCACACTTAATACCGTAACATTTAAGCAGTGACTTCATGAACATCTTTAGCAGAACTACGGCAGATCTTAGCAAAATGTGCTACTTTTTTGCATTTGCGGCACTGTACAGCTTTTGCAGGACATGTAGCATAATTTGCAGTGTGTTGTGTTGAACCACAGCGGAAGCAGTATTTTTTATTTGTATGTGCTGCACGGTTTTGCAGTGTAGGTGAATCCCTTTCCTTAGCACTTTATTTTGCCTGTGACTGTGCATTATTAGGCCACATTGCTGGATTCACAGTCTGTACATCCCCAGCAGTTCCCTGACTGAGAGTTTTAGCCTCTGCCACTGCTGTTTCAATTTGGCTAGCATCTGGTAATAGCCTTTGCAATGGTTAAATCTTGTTCTTGGAGCAGTCTCTCTCTACTGTGAGGTGAGTTGGTAGCCGAGGTAGCCGAGGATGAGTAGAGTATACCAGTGCTTTATTAACAGGTTCGCTCAGCCATTACACTTCAGCAGTAACTTCAACTCTAATACTTTTAAGCAGTATAGAAATACTATGTACACAGTATAACTCTTGTGCACAGTGACACCTACAGGCCCTTTGTATAAACACCACACCCACTTAATTGGTGAGATCTTCAAATGAGTGGATCTGGGCCAAATTAGATCACCCACATGCTGGCCCAAATTTGGCTATTTGGAGTCCTATAAGAAAGGCCTACAGGCTCGTCTGATAAGGACCATATTAACACGCTGATGCCATCCTTGTCAAACATGCACATAAAACTTGCCCAATTTGATATCTGTACAATTTTCAGCCAGATATTGTTCAGACAGGCTGGTCAGGGGACCAAATAAATTTTAATAAACCAATGCACATTACATCTGAGCTACTAGTTCATGTAACATATACTTAATTCATTGATGGACATTTATAATCATCACCACTGTCTCTCTCTCAGCATAAGCTGCCATCTAAGTCTGGAAGGAACAGGTCAGCAGCAGCTATTATCGGGTAGTGTTATGGCCACCTTATTGTAAATTCTTTGTAAATTTGCAAACCAGAGAATTCACTGTACTTTACTTTTGGGCAGTATCAAGTCCCTTTTTTATATTACGAATTTAAATATTTGTAATGTCTTCCAACCCCCCCCCCCCCCTTAGATTTAGTTCTGTGGAGAATGTTGATTTGCTTACCAAAATACTCCTGGAATGCCAGCCTTAAAGGGATATTGTCATGGGAAAACATGTTTTTTTCAAAAAAAAAAAAAAACATCAGTTAATAGTCCTGTTACAGCAGAATTCATAAAATTGGGGTTTTTTTATATTTAATTTTGAAATCGGACATGGGGCTAAACATATTGTCAGTTTCCCAGCTGCCCTCAGTCATTTGATAAACTTCAGTCACTCTTTACTGCTGCACTGCAACTTTTAAGTGATATCAACCCCTCCAACAGCCTAACAACAGAAGAATGGGAAGGTAACCAGATAGCAGCTCCCTGACACAAGATAACAGCTGCCTGGAAGATCTAAGAACAGCAGTCAATGGTAAAATCCAGATCCCACAGTTACATTGAGTAGGAGAAACAACAGCCTGCCAGAAAGCAGTTCCATCCTAAATTGCTGGCTCTTTCTGAAAGCACATGACCAGGCAAAATGACATGAGATGGCTGCCTACACACCAATATTAAAACTAAAAAAATACACTTATTGGTTCAGGAATTACATTTTATATTGTAGAGTGAATTATTTGCAGTGTAAACAGTGTAATTTAGAAATACACCATAAAAATCATGACATAATCCCTTTAAAGCTAAATAACAGAGACCATAATCAGGAATAAATAATTAAAAGCAATAATAAAATTGGAATTGTTTTTGGTTGTCAGGGTCAGTGACTCAAAACAACCAGATAGCATTTTAAATGGCAAGCTTTAAATGGCAGAAGAAGACAAATATTTTTTTTTTAAATGAAGACCAACTGAAAGGTTGCTAAGAACAGGTCATTCTATTTATAAGCACTGCAAAGTTAACTGAATGGTAAACTAGAACATATATTGTAAAGATGAAAGGCAGTTATCCTAGGAATGCAACAAGCTTATCAGTAGTCTTGGGTTTGGGTGCCAAGCCTTTAAAGCTTCAGCCAAGGGGAGAGAACACCATCATTTTTCCCTGTATATGTCATACTTAGTTGTCTGATTATTATGACTATGAAGATTTTCATTCATCCAGGTCAGGGTATATCTAGTATAGGTCAATCTAAAAACAACTGGACTTGCTGAGTAATCAATGAAGACGTTTCACTACTCATCCGAGCAGCTTCTTCAGTTCAACTGACTGGTGTGGGAAGTTTTCGGCATATAAACTCTTACACTAATCCATTTACAATGGCACATTGTAACTTCTTCAAAGAGGTGACATCTGAAGAAATTCACAGAGGTGTTGATTCTGTGTAGTTGTGATAGGATTATCCAATGTGTCATGCAACTCCTAGACACAGGTGTTACTTGTGAGAGTTGCATGAATGGATGTGTGAAGTGTTCTGAATCCGCCGGGGTACAGATGTTAGAACAGCATTGTATGTAGCAGACAGGTGGTGTCAGCAGCAACCAAGCCCAACAGGAACACCAATAGAAATAACCGCCCGGAGACACATAGTAGGCGAAACATAGTCATCCCATATGTAGCTGGAGTGTCAGAGAAACTCAGGAGGATTTTCAACAAACACCATGTCCCTGTGTTTTTCAAACCTAGCAACACACTGAGACAAAAACTGGTACACCCAAAGGATCAAACACCAAAAGAAAAACAAAGCAATGTGGTATACGGAGTCCAGTGTAGCGAGGAGTGCTCAGATCTATACATTGGGGAGACAAAACAACTGCTCTCCAAGCGAATGGCTCAGCATAGGAGGGAGAACTCTACAGGGCAAAACTCAACTGTCTTTCTACACTTAAAAGACAAGGGACACTCCTTTGAAGATAGCAAGGTCCAAATCTTGGATAAAGAAGACCGCTGGTTTGAGCGAGGCGTGAAAGAGGCGATTCATGTCAAGGTGGAGAGACCATCTCTGAACAGAGACGGGGGCCTTCGACACCACCTGTCTGATACATACAATGCTGTTCTAACATCTGTACCCCGGCGGATTCAGAACACTTCACACATCCATTCATGCAACTCTCACAAGTAACACCTGTGTCTAGGAGTTGCATGACACATTGGATAATCCTATCACAACTACACAGAATCAACACCTCTGTGAATTTCTTTAGATGTCACCTCTTTGAAGAAGTTACAATGTGCCATTGTGATTGGATTAGTGGAAGAGTTTATATGCCGAAAACTTCCCACACCAGTCAGTTGAACTGAAGAAGCTGCTCGGATGAGTAGTAAAACGTCTTCATTGATTACTCAGCAAGTCCAGTTGTTTTTAGATTGACCTATACTAGATATTGTCTGATTATTGTTCATGTGTACTGGCCCACATATCCTGAACAATATCTATGTACTGCTGTGCCATGTCGGCCAGTATAGGGTGCTTGGGAAGATAAGGAAGCTGCACTTTGCACAAATAATCAGACTTAATAGAAAGGCAGCTATACTGCTTATGGCCACTTATCTGCCCTCTCTTGTTCTTACGAACACGCAGTTTGCATTTACTAACCATTAGGAAATTCTTAGACATAAAAGTTGGGACTTGAAGCACATGTGCCTTTTTTCAACCTGTTACAAATCAGTAATATGAAAAATGACCTTTGCTAATTTGATGTCACCCACTTGCATAACATAAAAGTTAGTTCAATTGGGAATATTAAGTGATAATAATTGTAAGAAAATTCCAACTGCTGGAAATCGATCATGATTCTGTTACTAAATGTTAATTTCAAGGTGAACTGACAATTTACGATTGTAAAAACAATGCATGCTGCAGCTTGGGTATTTGTTCCCTGGATAATAGAAATGCATTTATTATAAACAGTTATTACCTAGGGAGTAGAAGAGAGATTTCCCTAGCGATGGAAGTGTGAATAAAAGCTAAGATGAAAAACATTTGTAAAAAGTATAACTGAAAGATGTATGAAGAGGTAAGGCCGGCTGAAACTCTGTTCAACTTACTACATTGGGTGCTTAATCAAACTGGGCTGAGCTAGTCTTATTATTTACAGGGAACATCAGAACACATTTATATTATTACATACCAAAATGTTCTGTAACTTTATTCCCAGGGTTGGAACTAGGGTTAGGCATGCGAGGCAAAGGCCTGGAGTTCATCATATAGTCCATTTTTGTCGGCAGCAGCAATGTTTAATTTTGTAGCACACTGCCGATTTCCTAAGCACAAATAAAACCTTGAATTTTGGAGAGTACAAAGTGTTACATAGTTAAGTTGGGTTGAAAAAAGACCAAAGTTCCACCCCTCCAAATGAACCCCACTGCACATATCTAAACATACTTATACGGATCTATTGATACACTCACATATTTAAGCTATATATACCAATATCTACAGTATACGTAGTAACTGTATCACTTTAGATCACTATAGCCTTGGATATTCTGCTTGTTCAAGAAATCATTAAAGGTGTTAGACCCAGCCATCACAACATCAGCCGGCAGTGCATTCCACAACCTCACTATCTTCACTGTGAAGAACCACATACACTGCTTCAAATTAACGTTCTTTTCCTCTAGTCTAAAGGGTGGCCTCTGGTGTGTTGATCTTTTATATGGGGAAGACTCCATGCTATCTGTCTATAATGTCCTCTAATGTACTTGTAATTATGTCTCCTCCCAGGGGCCTTTTCTCTAAAAGAAAAAACCCCAACCTTACAACCCTCATAGTTTAGTTTAAATCTCTTCCATCCCTTTAACCAGTTTAGTTGCACATCTCTGCACTCTCTCCAGCCTGGCCTTACCAAGGACCAATAAAGAGGCATAATTGTGTTTTATCCCTTGAGTTAATGCCATTTTTATCCAAGACAGTACTTTATTTGCTTTAGTAGTGTTGCATCCTGCTTGCATTCAAATTGGTGACCTGCTGTCTTCTATGCAGCCTATTTGCAAATGCTCTTCCTGAGCAGGTAGGCAGGCTCATAGTTACCTAGTTGCCACATTGTAGGTCAAGCTTGCTTGTTCCTCAGTGCCGAGTTCCTGATTCCTGTACTTGATTCATGCCCCTTGTGGTATTTTCTGGTTCTGACCCCTGCCTGTTCCTGACCTAGCATTTGTCTCACGTCTCAGTGGTTTTATTCTGGTACTGACCGGCATGCTTGACTACGGTTATTCATTCTCTACTGGCTCCTTCGCTGCTGTAATGTCTGGCTCTCTTGCTTACCCCTGTGGAAGTTGCTTGATTCTCATAAGGTAAGACCTGACAGCACGCGATTAGCTGAGGGCTAGGCCCAAGGTCAATGGTGGCTGTTAGAAGATAGGCAGAAGAGCACGCTTAGCCCACAATCCTGTAACTCCTCCTGGGGTTTGGGTTTGCCATCTGCGACAAGTAGCCACTGTCTAGAGTAGGGGTCCTAAACCTTTTTTACACATTCAAATGTAAAAAGAGTTGGGGAGCAACACGAGCATGAAAATGTCCCTTTGGCTGCTAAATAATGCTGTGAATGGCTATTTGGTAGCCGCTATGTGGACTGCCACCCACAGAAGGCTCTACTTGGCACTATACTTCGTTTTTATGCAATTAAAAATTGCTTCCAAGCCTGGAATTCAAAAATAAGCAACTGCTTTGAGGCACTGAGAGCAACATCCAAAGGGTTGGAGAGCAACATGTTGCTATTGGTTGGGGATCACTGGTCTAGAGTTACACAGCTTTTTATCCACAAAAATCCCCATATCCTTCTCAAATAAGGATGCCACCATTACAGTGCCATTTAGTCTATAACGGGCAGTAACTTATGTTATTTCTACCAAACTGCATAACCTTGCACTTATCAACTCTAAACCTCATATGCTGCACATTATTTAGGTATGTCCATTTATATTTTAGCTGATTTAAAAATAGAAACATACATTAAAATGATGTACATGTGACCAAGAAGTATGGCATCTTGGAACTAAATCTCATGTTATAAGCTTATAACCCGCAGAACTGTGCACTTCAATTTTCTTCACTATTCTTCTCATACTAGAAACATATGGCACAAGGCAACCAGACTGTTATAAATGGATTTATATTATTGGGAGTCGCCAATGGTCCAAAGACTGAATTATTTCTCTTTGCACTTTTTTTCCTAATTTATATGATTACAGTTTTTGGGAATAGTTTTATCATATTCTCAGTTATTTTTATTTCTACCCTTCACAGACCAATGTATTTCTTCCTGGGACACTTAGCGTTTTCCGACCTTTGCTATTCCACTGTTGTCACTCCCAAAATGCTGCATGATATTGCTTCTGAGAGCAAATCAATCACGTTTGCTGGATGTGCCGCGCAGCTCTATTTCTTTGCTGTGTTTGCTAGCATTGAATGCTATATGCTCTCTGCCATGGCGTATGACCGATATGTGGCGATATGCCAGCCTCTCTTGTATGCAGTTATAATGAATAGAAAGGTTGTTATTATTTTTGTGGTTGGAGTATACCTCAGTGGGATCTTTACTGCAAGTATTCACACAGCCTGCACTTTAACTTTGTCTTTTTGCGGCCCCAATACAATCAACCATTTCTACTGTGATATCCCACCACTAATGGAACTCTCCTGTTCTGATACATATATTCATAAAACTGTTATATTTGTTGTTGTTTTCTGCCTGGGATTGTTTAATGTAGCCGTTATACTGGCCTCTTATTCGTATATATTTTTTACAATTATTCATATCCAGTCATCTTGTGGTAGACACAAAGCCTTTTCCACCTGTTCCTCCCACCTCTTATGTGTGTCCTTATTTTATGGAACTGTTTTCTTTATGTACCTTCGCCCAGCATCCAAATATTCTGTTAGTCAAGACAAAGTGGTCTCTGTGTTCTACACAATGGTAATACCAATGATGAACCCGATCATCTACAGCTTACGAAATGTTGAGTTTAATCATGCAGTCTCCTGGTATATGAATAAATGGTTTCTCTGAAATATTTTATAGTTATGGACAATTACAATATCCATATTGTATCTATTATGAATTAAAATGATATAATATATAATTTGTTACCTTCTTTACAAAATATTTTTTGCTACAAGGGAAAAGACTTCAATGTCTATTTTTTAAAAGCAATCAAATATTTCATTTTCAGTTGTTGAATTAATTAAGGCCTTCTTTACAGGCCTAACTCTGTGGTGACATTTGAGCAAAAAGAAACGACTGCATCTGAATGCAACAATCACAAGTATTATCTAATAAAGTTAATTTTGATTTTAAAAGGAACATTTTAGGGGGCAGATTTATCAAGGTTCGAATTGAAAATTCGAATCCGGATTTTCAAATTTTTTATGGTCGAAACTGTCAAATTCTACTTGGGAATTATTCAAATTCAATTCAAGTTTTTAAAAAAATTTGAATTCGATTTTTGAGATTTGTCATACTCTGGACCCTTTAAGAACTCAAATTCGACTATTCGCCACCTAAAACCTGGAGAATTGCTTTTTATGGGAGATGTCCAAGGATCAATTTGGAGTTGTTTACAGCCTTCCTGACATTTGAGTTTTTTTGATCCTATTCACCTGAGTTTAAAAAGTTAGATTTTTATAATAAATTTTGATTGATTGAATTTCAAGTTCATGGGAGTTTATGGGAGTATTAAAAAACCACATGAATTCGAAATTCGACCCTTGATAAATGTGAAGTGTATAGGTTTTCTAATAATTTATTATTAATAATATTATAATAATATTATAATAATATAAAACATGTATATTTAGAGCGCCAACATATTGCGCAGTGCTGTAAAATAAATGTTTTATACAAAGAAATCATATGAATTACATACATAGACCATACAGAATTACATACTGTACATAGCAACCAGTACCGGTACAAAATGTGAGGAAGGCCCTGAACAATCATTTTTTTTAGTACTCCAGATATACTGGAAACCCGTTATCCAGAAAGCTCTAAATTACAGAATGGATGTCTCCCATAGGCTCCATTTTATCCATATAATCCAAATTTGTTTTGCATAATAATTTTTCTGTGTAATAATAAAACAGTACCTTGTACTTGATTCAATCTAAGATATAATTAATCCTTATTGGAAGCAAAACCAGCCTATTGGGTTTATTTAATGTTTAAATAATTTTCTAATAGAATGTAGGTATGAAGTTACAAATTATGCAAAGATCCATTATCCTGAAAACCCCAGGTCTCGAGCATTCTGGATAACAGGTTCTATACCTGTACTGATTGCAGAGCCAAGACTACAAATTCCTTATGGAACTAAATGACAATAACAATTAAAAAGTGATTAAACAATATAAAAAAATGCTATTATAAATACTAGCCTGTCGTTACTATGCTATTTTAGCTTTTCAGAGAAACCCCTTGGTGGGTGGGTGAGTGTTTCTAGAGCCTTTAAATCAGAATGACAATACATACACTTTTTTGTTTTTATTTATAAAGTTACAGAACTAGGCAAAACATTAAATTTTGAATTCAACATTGAATGTGGCTTATACACATACCGTGCTCAGACTACTGTAGCAATAAATAGTTGAACTCATAGGCATGATGTGACAAATAAATAGGTTATCATATAGCTGAAAGACAATGGGGCAGATTTGCTAAAGGGCGAAGTGTCTAACGCTGGCGAAGATTCACCAGTGTTACCGTTTTCAGGGACTTCGCCGGTTTACTAACAGGCGCAGGCGTCACTTCGCTAGCAAAGGCGATAGATGCTAGTGGTGATTCGCACTCTATCACCAGGTGAATTTTCGCTCTGGCGATTGGATGTTACTCAGCAAATTCACTAAGATGCGGATTTTACTGAACTATACCTCTTTCGCCAGACTTGCCTTCGCCAGCTCAGACCAGTCGAAGTGCACTGGAGTGCATAGATCGTCCTCAATCTTCTGTTACTTACATCATATTTTAAGTGGATATATTTTCTAAGTCCAAAAAACGCTGGCGTCTTTTGCTTTCAGTGATAGCCTGCAAAAGTCCTTAAATTTTTTTTTGGGTAACCGCGTTCCCTCATACATTTTCTAACATTTGGAACATTAACTATACAGTGGGCTCATGTTTAGGGCATTATAACAACCCTAGTTTCTTTATTAAGGTTTCCTGGACTTATGTAATGTAATGTATTTGCTGCAACATGTACGTCCACTCAACTTTAAATTTCCCACCGTATGCATATTAGCGAAGACCTCTAACAAAGTTGTGCTAGGCAGAATTGAACGCTAGCGCATCTTCGCTTTGATTTGCTCTCATTGCCGAAGTAACGCTAGCGAAAATCCGCCGGCATTCGGCGCCCTTCGCATTTTAGAAAATTAGCTTTGTCTGACGAATTTTCACCTGGAGATGGCTGCAAAGCTGTCCCTGGCTAATTTTTTAGTAAATTTACCCTAATGTTTTCAGTGGTTACATTGCACCCCAACCTCAATCCCATGTCTTCTTTCTATTTTACTAATATACCCAACAGCACAAAGCTAAGCCTCTCAGTGGATTTCTAGCCACCATAGATCAATTACATCAATTAGTAATGCCAGCTGAACCCCACTACTTGATGGAGCGGCCACCACTGCAGCACTGTAGCAGTTGGTGCGAAAGGCTTCCCATGGTGATCTACACTTTGAAATGTCTAGTGGAGCATCAGATGTCAGGTTGTGTCACCTCAGATGACCTGTGAGAGTCAAGAGAGTTGTCAAAAAGCAGAATCTGGTGACTTCCAAAGAAACTTAAAGTAAGCAGCTTCCAAATCACCAGAGCAGGCAGGTAGACCAGGGCCGCCATCAGAAACTTGGGGCTCTGCACAAGTTATTTATATGGGGATCCCCCTTGAAAATACCCACGCAGTACCATCATTTTTGGCCATGCCCATTGCATGTGCTACACATGATCAACTAGCAGGTGGATAGGTTTTACTGTGTCAAAAGGTTGAACTACTATGACAGTAACGGAACTAGGTGGGGACGGGCCCTGATGCGGACCTTTCAGCCAGGCCCCCCCCACGTGTCGTACGCGCGTGTTTTCTTTGCGGCTGCAGTCGACTCCAACTGGCTGCAGTGCGCACAATCTGCCGGGGGAGCCCTGCGGCTCAATTAAAACATTTTTTTCTCCAAATCTAATATATCGATATACCTATCATTGGAATTATTGGATGATGATTATAGGTCATATGCAGAGTAACATAGATAGTCTAGGTTTTTAAACAAACTATATGATTTAATTGATCACCTTTCTATCCCTAGTATTTATTATAATATTTATTTCAATATTGTACTCATTTAAAATATTTAAGTGTGGAAGGATAATACTAAATTCACATTGTTTTAGATTTGTAGAAAACAATGTTTTAATTGAGAAATTCTGAGATCACTTTCCATAGACTATCGCACTTTACCTTAAATTTGCACTTTACCTTTAATTATTGATTGACTAATATATGCTAATACTATTTAAACACATCCACACGTCACGCTCACTGAACTCTGAGGAAGTGCCTGGTTGTAGAGGCACGAAACACGTTGGTTTTGTAGCTCACCCACTACTGTCACCACCATGTATGTCTAGAATAAAGCCTCATTGTTATTGTTAACTCTCCTGTTCAGACACATATCTTAGCAAAACCATTATATTTGTTGTTGTTTTCTGTCTGGGGTGTTTTTCTGTAGTCGTTACACTGGCCTCTTATTTTCTTTATGTACCTTCGTCCAGCATCCAAATATTCTGTTAGTCAAGACAAAGTGGTCTCTGTGTTCTACACAATGGTAATACCAATGATGAACCCGATCATCTACAGTTTACGGAATGCTGAGGTCAAGAATGCAGTGACCTGGCACATCAATAAATTGTTTCTCTCATTCATTTTAAAATTCAAGACTGTTTAGACATATAGGGGGTTATTTACTAAACTCAGAATGCCGATAATCTGAATAATTCATGTTTTTTTAGTATAAAAACATGATTTTTTCAGAATTTATTATAACCCGAGGATGGAAAAAGTCAGAATCCGAAAATCCAGCATCTCAGACCTGCAGATAAGTAAATGGGAGTCCCAAAGATTTTTTTGATCTGCGCTGGGTTTCGTGCAATAATGCAAAGTTTTTGGGCAAAAATCTGCATTTCCAGGTGGAAATTCTGAAAAATTCTTAAAATTTACCAGCAGCAATCAATGAGCAATTTGATTTTGTTCAGATTCATGCAAGTTGTGTGATTGATGTAGGTACCGGTAGTTGCGCCGGTGCAATTTTTCTTGCTGTAACCAACATTTTGGGCCATATTCAATTTGATTTGATGAAAAAAGCTCATTTAGTTCCAGATTTTCAAGGTTTATCACATAAAAAGTCTATTGAAGTTGATAGGAAAAAAAGGACTGAATTAGGAGAAAATTTTTTCCTCCTCAAGTTGAATCTCGTCCATTTTCGTGTTATATAATATAATGTAACCATAAGATAATGTTTTCTCATGAACTACATCTGGCCCTATGGGTGAAATATTTATAAAAAATACTAAATATGACAATATCCTAGTATTTTGCGTTTCTTCTCATAGAAGAAATTTAGTTTACTGACAAATATATTACTATTTGTAAAACCCTATTTGAAATATGTATTGTTCACCCATTTTTCTTGTCCAGGAAAACCTTGATAAATGAAACAGCATTTGTAGGACTTACATCTTATAGGAATAAGCTAAATATACATTTTTGACAGGTCTGGGCTCTCAGTGCACACCCTGCAGTTTTTCAGTAGAAACACCGTCTTTCCTGTGAAATGGAGCCCAAAACTATTTATTTCTCAAAAGTGCATACTTTCTGCTATTTAGGCATGGCATCATTTATTTATAGAAATCTGAGGTTTCTACAGAAATTAAGGAAAACATAGAATCAAAATTCATTTTCTCATCATAATCCCCATTATTTAAGTTATTCAAATAAGTTAAATATAAATCTGCTACTTTTCAAGAAACAAAATACTACCCTAAAAGTATGGGTCCATGTAAAGATGCAGCCATCAAACACCCCCAAAACTGAGGCGATCCAGAGCTACACTGTAAGTAAACACCTGTCAGTTTTTTAATCAAAACATTCCTTTCCCTGTGAAAAATCTATCACAAACAATATTTATTTATTCCTATTTTCTTCAAAGTGCACAGCTTCAGCTATTTAACCATGGCTTCATTACTTTCCTGCATGAAAAGAATATGAAGAGATACAAGTCTTAAGTCATAACAGTCCATAGTTTCTGCAGAAATGAAAGGCAGGGCTGGAACTAGGGATAGGCAGAAGAGGCACCTGCCTAGGGCGCAACGATGTAGGGACAGGTGCCTGTTCAAGGGTTTTCTGCATGGCTATAGTCCGGCTGCACTCCCCTCTGCTGCTCTCAACTACCACCTCCTGCCTACCACCTCCCTACCTCCCTCCCCTGCCCTTCCTCATACCCTCTCCTATGGCACATGGGGGTTGGAGTTTGCCGACCGGGTTGCCTAGGGTGCCAGTCAGTTCGGGCGACCCTGAAGAAAGGAAATAAAATTAAAAATGTTAGCTTTCTCAATGAAATGCCCATGACAAAAAAAATGAAAACCTGCTGAATATAAATCTGTAGTTTCTACCTCAAAAAATATGACCTTTTGTGTGAATGCAAAACAAAATAGGCAGTATATGTGAAAATCTTGGACCTTCCATTTTTTATATCTAAATATACCCTTACTTGTAAAATACACCCATAAATTATAAATTAATTGTATATGCACTCCCCCAGCTAATTAAATGGGCCATCGTTGCTGTCCTAGATGTAGAATCTCGGTTGCAAAGCTACGTAGAAACCTATGGTTTCTGCAGAAATTTAAAGGTAGAAATTGACAGTCATAAAAGGCATAAAGGGACCGATTCAAAAAAGGTTTGTCTGCGGTGATCGTCTGTGATGACAAGATGGAGTTTGCAGTCGGATTTTTGCTTAATATCTGCAGAAGAGAATCAAGTCTTTGATCGCCCTAGAGTGATGGATCATTGAGTTTTGAAAGATCTACTCTAGATGGATTATCAGAGGAAGAAGTAGTGAGGTGCTACTGATTAAGTAGGGCAGCAATTAAAGGCCTTTTTGAGGAGCTGGGGCCTTACCAACAGCAACTGCTGTGCTCCCTTCATTTTTCCACAAACGGCAGTTTCCAGAAACCTGGAGGGATAGATGGTGGAGTGTCGTAGCCCACATTTTCACGGTGGCTTGGGCAGGTCCTGAATGCACTACGTTCTGTTTTGGAGAATTAGATCAGGTTTCCCAGGAATAGGAATGACCAGGATACTGTAAAAAGAAACTTCTAAAATGTCAGTGGCATCCTGAATGTGCTGTAGATTGCTATTTAAAATAACGCACAAAATATTGCATGCTATAAAACACCACACGCAGTTCACAGAAAATTAATCAGACATGTAAACTTTTAGTGAATCGATCATTAATTTTAAAAATATAAGAAGTGATGCCATGTCTTCAGTGGGAGCAATGCACTATTTCGGGGCTGCACCCTAAAGGACATATTCAAGAATTTGAATACAAGTTTTTAGAACTCAAATTTTTAACAAAAAAAGTCAGACACGCAAATATAATAATTTGACAACCAAAACCTGGCAAACATCTACATTCATCAATAGCGATCGTCATTATCAACTTTACAGCTCTTTTATTTCTAAAGTTTTGTAAACAGTACCACTTTGTCAAAATTAATGCAATAATATGCTTTTTCTTGCATTGAGTTTTTTTGTTTTTTGTTTTACACAATTGAGTTGCTAAGGTTGCAATCGATAAATAGTGTAATATCATAGTAGCAATTAACATAAATATGTAATAAGACACTAAGTTTGCCCAGTAGCATTAACTCATTGCAACCAATAAGATGTTTGCTCTTAAACAGGTAACCAGTAAATGCTACCTGGTGATTGGTTGCTATGGGTTACTGCTCCTAGGTAAACTTAGTGCCCTTTATAACCCCCTTAAATTGTTTTCCTATAAACTTACATGTACCTTCTCTCTGATGACAGTTTCCTTAGGGACATTGCCTAATCAACACGATTGTGTAGAACACATTAATAAATAGATTATTCCCAAAAGACTTGGTCCACAGTGCTGAAATAATGAATAAAATCAGAGGAAATATAGCCTGCTGTATGATTTGCTTATGATTTTTGTTCTTATGAGTTTGCAGGGGTGAATTGTAGGAATTATTATTTATATTACTGAGCCTGAACTAGAGTATCTGGCTAACCAACTATAACTCTACCCATCACTTATGGTATATTTATGCAAGAATGAAAATAGAGACCACCACATCTCTACAGCGTTCTATTCATCTGGTTTTTTTTTTAAACCTTTTTGATAAATATGCCCCTAAATATCATATGCAAGTAAATAAGTAAATAGAGGGTTGTGGAGTTGCCTTCCAGTGAATGATGGAGAATTCTATTTTAATATTTGTATTTTTAAATTTGTATTGTAAATTTTTGTATTTTAGTTATGGTTTGGCAGATAAACAAAAGAAAGTGATTTCATGAGACAGGTCTATGTGTGTACTTAATACATTAGTAACCAGTTAAAAGCAAGAGCTCTAGAATATTCATTCTTTCATAAGTTGATCTTTCAGCATCCAAGTTGGGATGGGGATCTAATAATGTTTGGCTGGGATGCAACATTGTACTTTGGCTGCAAAAAGTGTGTGTCAATGTAGGGCAATTGCAGTAGTGCAATGTATGACGTTTTATATATACAGTATATACCAGGTTCTGGTGTATCTTAACCCTTTTACCAGCTAATATTCCACCAGTAAACCAACTGCCAAGTAATGTATAAACATGAAATAAAGGGATATATATACAGTATATGCACACATATGGCTTTAATATGCTCAGTTTTGTAATATTTCTTGAGCTGTCACCAATATTTTGAATGAAACTAAAAAACTGGAAAATGTATTTATGCTTTGAGGTTCTTTTCAAGGAAATATTAAATTCAGTGACAGATATATTACTGTTTGTAATATACCATACCAAAGTACCATAATTCTCCTGAACTGAAATATGCATTGGTAATCCATTTTCTTGTCCCATAAATAAAACAGCATTTTGTAGGATTTAATACAAGAACAAAACAGTGCATATCTTGGTAAATGTAATGTCACGTACCAATTCTCTAAATGTGAAATACCCCCATAAGTTGGGCAAAAAGTAACAACATACTTCCAGGAGTTGTGGTATAGTTGTTGATGCTTTTTTTCCCTAAACACCAACACATTCACAGGGTATTATTTATTAAAGTTCAAATGGTAATACAATGCAATGGGGAAAAAAACGTTTTTTTCTATATTTATTAGACCCCGATGCTGCAAAAAGTCTGAATCCGAAAATCCGCCATCTTAGACCTGTCGAGGTCCTGGATAAGACAATGTGAGAAGCACCTATCCCCAGTTGAAGTTATCAGGGTCTTCAAGGGTTTTTGCCAGAAAATCCGACTTTTTCAGGGTTTTTGGGCAAAAACTCAATAAAATCGAGTGATTCTATCAAATCCATGAATTTCGGGAAAAAGCCAGAAAGATTAGATCGATTGGGGTCTTCGCTCAATGTTATAGAGTTTTTCCACGATCCAATTAAATTGAGTTTTATTTATTAATAATTAAGCTAACATTGGGCATGCAAGTTTGGTCATATTCTTTTTAATAAAATGTGAGATAAATTTGGATTTTAGCAAATAAGCCCCACAGTCTCAAAGGTGAATCTGAGGAAAAAAACATATTTTTTTTCAAACCAAACCAAATCTGGAAGATCTTACATAAAGTAAACTTCTAATGAATAGAATTATAACCCATATATGTAGATTCACATAAGGGGGCACATTTATCAAGGGTCGAATATCGAGGGTTAATAAAGCCTCGATTTCGACCCTCAAATTCAAATCCTTCGAATTCGAATATCGAATTCGAAGGATTTAGCGCAAATCCTTCAATCGATTGAACGATAAAATCCTTCGAATCGAACGTTTCGAACGATTTTAAGCGATCAAAGGATTTTTCTTCGATCAAAAAAAGGTTAGAAAAGTGCTGGGGAAGGTCCCCATAGGCTAACATTGTACCTTGGTAGGTTTAAACTGCCGAAGTATGTAGTCACAGCATTTTTTAAAGAGACAGTACTTCAACTATCGAATGGTCGAATAGTCGAACGGTTTTTAGTTCGAATCGTTCGAGTTGGAGTCGAAGGTTGTAGTAGCATATTCGATGGTCGAAGTACCCAAAAAATTACTTCGAAATTCGAACTTTTTTTCATTCGAATCCTTCACTCGAGCTTAGTAAATGTGCCCCATAGTATTTTTGACAAAAAAAGATAATTCAGTACATTTGCAATGTATTAAAAGGTGAATATGACAAGTTTTGGTGAATTAATTTTTAATTTTTCTTTGAAACTTTGAATATTTGATAATTTATCAAGAGCACAAGAACAAATTCATTATGGCCATGAAGAATTTCATCAGGTTCAGGCTCACAAACTGCCATTTTAAAGACAGACTAGCCATCTCATCAAATACCTACATAATATTGCCAATGCTAATATTCCACATAAGTCATTCCTTTATGGCACGAATTTCCCCCTCTACAATCGCATAGTATTTTGCTGAGAATACACCTCAGCAATATTTCTGCATATTTTAAGTAACTTTATGATGTGGTTGTGAAAATATTCCTGACATATTGAGGGGAACTTTGATGGAGTTAAATGAGGAGACATTTCACACTTTAGTAAATATGCCCCACTACACCCCCAAACTGAAGCAATATTTCACATTACAGCAGAAAGTGTGCACCTTTTGAAAAAGCCTCATTAACTATATTTTCTTGAAAAAGCACAACTTTAGCTATTTTGTGCTTTTCAGGGTTCCAGATGTAATTTCTCATAGAAGTTATAGTCATAGAAGTTTTTGGAGATTTCATCAGAATATTAAGGGGAAAACAGATTAAAAGCAAAGTTTTTTTAATCAAAATCCCCATGACAGCTAATTAAAATCGACTAAATATCAGTCCACAAACTCTTCCAAATAGAATGGTAACACACATTCACTTTTTCAGTCTAGACAACCCAATACTATAGATACCCCTTAGACCAGGGATCCCCAAACTTATTTACCCGTGAGCCACATTCAATTTTAAAAAAGAGATGGGGAGCAACACAAGCATGCAAAAAGTTCCTGGGGTGCCAAATATGGGTGTGATTGATCATTGATAGCTCCTACTGTATGTGATCTTGCAGCCAACATGAGGCTTTGTTTGGCAGTACACCTGGTTTTTATGCAACTAAATCTTGCCTTTAAGCAGAGAATTCAAAAAGAAGTACCTGATTTAAGTCCACTGGATGCAACATCAAGGATTGGCGAGAAACATGTTGCCCGAGAGCCACTGGTTGGGGATCACTGCCTTAGACTATTAGTTGTTTGAAGTTGTTTGAAGAATGCATAGGTGCAATAAAGAGTGGCAGTTAGGTATTCTGAATTTAATGTTTTACATAAATATATTATTTATGATAAAAAGTTCACCAGTTTCTTTCACAAACTGAATACTGGATTGACATACTTCTTGTAATAAAACCTAGAAAAAACATTTTGGATTTCTTTTTGTAATAAGTGGAAGTTAATTTCCTTAAGGATATTCCCTAACAAACATTAATTTTAGAAAATAAATTGCTCCCAGAAGAGATGGTCTCCAGTGCTGGAACAATGGATAAAAGCAAGGGAGATGTAGCCTGTTGTATAATGAGCAAGGTAAGACTGGCTTTCCTGGCAGTTACTTTATATTAGTCTCTTCAGTTGACACTGATGAATTACAGGAATTCAAGTTTTTACATTTAAAGTTAGTGAGTAACCAGCTAGTCAACTGCACACCACATTTCAACGAGGGTAACTCCACAGAACTTGATTTTCACTTTGAATACATTTAGCCCCTAATTCTGTAGTTCCCCTTTATGAATTGTGGTGAACTTTATTTAAAGCCCTTTTGTATTTGTGAGGGTTTTAGCATTTAAACAGTGAGGGTGAGGGTTTTAGCATTTAAACATAACATGGAGCTTTAAGGAGACATATACTGTATTTAATTCATTAGTAATCAACTCTAAGGAAGACCTCTGATATTTTATTCTTTCTCATCAGTCTTTGAGAATCCAGGTTGGAGAGGGCAATAGATTCTAACAGTGCCTAGTTGGGATGCAACATGGCCTTGTGGTAGGAGATACTGAGCTGTTAAATGCACGTTTAGGGTTAGCAACTGCCTGCTGTGAATTGTCATGTTTTGTGTTTAATTCCTGTTGAGTAATAATGGATAGCTTAACAAGTCTGTGCAATGGGGTTTAATATTGCACAGAGTCAAATGTCCTTCTTTATTATGTGTGCCCTAGGTTAAAACACAAATAATAAAATGTTTACTGGGATTAATAATACATAGGCTACTGTGTCCTGATGTATTTAATGCTAATTCATTGGACATTTTCTTCTAGGAAGCGGTACATTTGCTGAAAACGCATTCTGCCGAATTCACCCAGATATCAGCTTTAATTATTCCCGACTGTCAGAAAAAATGTTCCTGGCAGGGCAGTTTAGGTAAATGGGGAAATATCAAGCAGATGCAAAGTGCATCATTCCTTGTTTCTTTTTTTTTTACTTGTTTCTTCCACAGTGGCCAGACATGGCACAAGCCAACCAGACAACCGTGAGTGAGTTTATACTACTGGGATTAACCAATGATCCAAAAATGGAATTATTTCTTTTCACTTTCTTTTTGCTGATATACATTATTACACTTTTTGGAAATATCGGTATTATATTCGCTGTCATTTTTATTCCTGACCTTCACAACCCCATGTATGTCTTTCTCAGCAACTTATCATTTTCTGATCTTTGCTATGCTACTGTTGTCACTCCTAAGATGCTGTACAATATGTTTTCTGGGAGAAAATCCATCGATTTTAACAGCTGTGCCATGCAGCTGTTTTTCTTTGCAGGTTTTGCAAGCACAGAAGGATATATGCTGTCTGCCATGGCATATGACCGATATGTGGCGATATGCCACCCGCTTCTTTATGCAGTAATTATGAATAAAAGAGCCTGCAGCTTTCTCTTGGCTGGTGTGTATATGACTGGATTTCTCATTTCAAGTATTCACACAAGCTGCACTGTAAGTTTATCCTTTTGTGGACCTAATATAATCAACCATTTCTACTGTGATATCCCACCACTAATGGAACTCTCCTGTTCAGACACATACATTAGCAAAACCATCATATTTGTTGTTGTTTTCTGTCTGGGCTTTTTCTCTGTAGCTGTTACACTGGCCTCTTATTGCTACATTTTTTTCACCATAATGAATATCAAGTCATCTGGGGGGAGACGCAAAACATTTTCAACCTGTTCCTCCCACCTCTTATGTGTGTCCTTATTTTTTGGAACAGTTTTCTTTATGTACCTTCGTCCAGCATCCAAATATTCTGTTAGTCAAGACAAAGTGGTCTCTGTGTTCTACACAATGGTAATACCAATGATGAACCCAATCATCTACAGCTTACGGAATGCCGAGGTCAAGAATGCAGTAACTTCATACATCAATAAATTGTTTCTCTCAAACAATTTAAAGTTTTAGACTAAGGCATTGAATATATGCACTGTTACCTTTGTTATGTATCATGCGTTACAGTTTTAAGAATATTGTTAAATTCTTTTTTTCCCCAAGAAATCTGCTATGAAGCATAATGAATAATGTTTGTTCATTATACAGATTAATGTTTTTGTTGTTTGATTATTTGATTAATTAAATAAGACTTTAAATATGGCGCCTTATTAAAATAGATTTTTTTTGGAGGACATAAAAGCATGTCTTCAGTTAGAGGACATGAGGTTTTTTTTTAAAAATGAGATCTGTAAAGTTTTAGATTTATCACCCAAATCTGGATGTCACAAGAGAGCGCTTTGTTTATGTATGTGTTTAAACCCATGTTGCACCTTTATTTATTTGTTACATAGCTTATTATATATCAGGGTCCCAGGCTTTTTTGCCAGTGAGCCATGTTCAAATTTACAAAGAATCATGGAGCAGCACAAGCATGAAAATAGCTCCTGGGGGTGCCAAATTAGGGCTATGGTTGGCTATTTGGTAAGCTCCATTTTGACTGACCGTCTACAGGGGGCTTTGTTTGGCAGTACACTTGGTTTTTATGCAACCAAAACTTGTCTCCAAGCCTGGAATTCAAAAATAAGCACTTTCTTTGTGGCCACTGGGAGCAACATTCAAGGGGTTGGTGAGCAACATGTTTCTCACAACACTGATATATATATATATAGACAGAGAGACTTGTATTCAACTGAAAGCTTACAGTGTAGATTTCTTTTCAGGAAGGTATTTGGCCAAAATATTTTGGCACTTTTATTTGTAGGAACCAAAAAATGTGAAAAAATTACATACTTGGGTCTGTTGGCATTGATGCATATTCCCTTAGTATGAACAAATATATTATTAGTATATCATAAAGATTCATTGGGGCTTACTGACAAATGTACATTTTTTTACCCCTCTGTATATAATACAAAATACAATCAATGCAAAACTCTTTTCTGCACTGCAACAACTCTTTCTTTTGCTTGGAAAATAGCTTATTTTAAATTGCTAAGCTTTTTTAAATTGCTAAATTGCTAGCACTCCCTTCTCCTTCCAATGATTAAGATGGTTTGGGCAACATGACCTTGCTAGCCTGAAGAATGCATTCACAGTAATTGTTTAGCGAGGGTTCTGAGCATTATTGAATGTGCTATTTGAACTATGTATGTATGCACACTTCTATTTACATGGATTAATTTGCATTCATTTTAATATAATGCCCATTTAATTATTAGGCTCGTCGATTTCCATGGCACAGAATGGAATCTCATTGCTCAAAGCAGTTGAACACATTCTGATAAACTAACACATTAGGTATAAGAGGAAATGCTTTCATTAATGTGTCAACTTTAATCCAAGCAATACTTTATTAACAGTAAAATTTAGCCATCAGAATTCCCCTATTGAATTGTAATAAATCTACCCAGTTTTCTCGAAAACAACTTCCATTTGCTTTTACATTGTATAAAGATAGTCCTGCAAATTATTTCTATCATTTAAATTAGGAGCTAGTATAAAGATGACTATTCCTCTAAGCATTACTTTCTTTAAACAAAATAACCTCATTATAAAAGACTATCAAAGGTTATTAAAATTCTTTAGTAAAAGGAGTCATTAGAAGTAATATTCTAACAAAGAAACCTTCCCCCTTATTGTGTAGAAGATTAACAAGTAGCCTCATAACATTGTGGTTTGTTATAGCCTTAATCATTTCTCATGCCATCACTAGATAATACATTGTGCTTATGGCGGTGATAGAGTTTGTTTTGCTGCAATGTGCAAATGACTCAACTATTTAATTTTTTTTCTTCTTTATAACTTTAAATAATCCAACATTTTCATAATCCAATGTGTGCATTACTCAGCTGTCTGTGACTTGCGCATATTTTCTATTACACTGTTAGTACTCCTGAGATGACTGATGGTAAATGATGTAAGATGTAAGTTTTAATGACTGTGGACTGCAATTGTAGTTCTTTGCTATGTAGATGACCATTGTCATTTGGCTTTGCCATTATTGTCAAATGAAATTGAAATATATTTTGTTGTTATGGAACAACATAAATAACCTTAGATTTTCCTCATTCAGATTTTTTTTTTTTACCTACCTTTGTTCACGTACTAGCAGTTGTATATTAATGTTGTTATTGTTGTCAACACTGCGGTGATGCAAATAAACAAAGCAAATAAAGGTCCATTTACTAAAGTGCAGTAAATGTGACTTTCTGTATGTTATCGCTGCGAATATTTTTCCGCCAGAATATTCGCAGCGACTAAGTTTACTAAAAAGCGATGCGCTCAGAAGTCATTGCGATCACTTGCGGTAACTACGTTAATGAACCAGCTTATGTTAGCGGTAATTTTAGCAAGTTGCGAATTTTCTGGCGACAAATTACGTATACGAATATTTATGCTATAAAATAGTCTTGTTTTATGGCGTTTATTATGGCATGATTCATGGCCAGTTATGTATCTTCAAAACTGCTAAACTTTATAGATATCATCGACAACACAGTAAACAGATGTCACCGAATCAAACATGTAGACATCATATAAATCCACATTTCAATACATCCAGTCACAAGACTTACCCCCTGCCAATAGAATCATATAGATAAAATTTATAAACAAGTTTTACCAGGAAATCTGTGTGCATCATATAAATGTAGTTTAATCGAGGCTGACGAAGCCTTTGGTCCCTCCTAGTCATAATAAATCGTCTTTCAGCTGAAAAAACTGCTGTAGCCGCAGACAAAAGAATAATCCAAAACATCTTTCATTATCCGGTCACTTCTCTCTTCTCCTGGAATGGCAACAGGAACAGAATGATGGGTAAAACAAGGTGTTATGGGATATTTCCTGTCCCCTTGAGAATTTTCTTGTGAAAAAATTAATTACTGCCACTATATAGATGGCGGTAAAATTTTGTGAATATTCTGGCATTAATTTTGTCTTTCGTTCATTTCGCTGTTTAGTAAACCAGGCATTAATGTGTACGTAGTGTTATTTTCAGCAAATGCGATAACTGGCGTAAACATATTCCTACGCAAGAAAATTGCAAATTTATATTTACCGCAGGTTCGTAAACTGGCGACAACATATTTGTGGACAAATTTGTCTATATTTTGTGCGCATATTTTTACCGCGCTTTAGTAAACGGACTCCATAGTCTTATTTATTTTCAAAGGAACTGAGAGAAAAATCCATCATTAAAAAGTACTTTCTTCAATATATTTTATGAAAACATCAATTTATTTTTTTCTGTTATAATACGTACTATATCCCTGCTCTCCAATAATGTAATATGGTATCTTATTTTATCATTTTCTTTAATACGCACCCATAATTCTGGTAACCATGTTTATTGTTAATTATATAATAATACAAAAAATATAAACCTTGTACATTCATGTTTATCAATTTGGTTAATGCACTTAGATGTCAATGGGTAATCACTATTATAGGGTCAATATACACCCTGCCCTATGTTTCCATGAGACAAATAAATAATATTTCTGTTAAAAATGGATTCTGCCTTTATAATAAAAAGTTTTCATTAATGATCATAATATTTTTAGAGAGGTTATCAACATTATTATATTTTTCAATAGGTAACAACATTAACTTGGAAAAATGTCATGCATTTAATATCTACAAATCTCATAGTAATAAGTGATGGGGGCGAATTTGTCCCATTTCACTTTGCCGAAAAATTAGCGAATTTCCCACGAAATTCACAAAATGGCGAAAAATTGGCGAGATGCGCATTTTGCCGTCTACGTCAATTCATATGGGGGTCAAAATTGATGCCAGCGACAATTCCAATGCCGGCAACAATTTGACGCGCATTGAATTCAATGGGCGTGCATTTAATTGTTGCCAGCGTCAGAATTGTCGCTGGCGGCAAAATTGTAGCCAGCATCAAAAAAACATTGATGCCAGTGAATTGTTGTGGCAAATTTGCTAATATATTCACGGCGAGGAAACGCAGCAATTCACCGCGAATTCGCCCATCACTTATAGTAATGTAATAGTTCAATATACAGGTTTTTTACTTAGGAATAACACTGTGAGGACATATCTTTGACTTCTCCAAGAAGCAATCTGAAGAGCCAATGTAAACTGAAAACAGTCTTCACATACAGAAAGGCAGATTTACATGAGAACTTTCGCTTCAGAAGTCTACACTATATATAATATTTCTTGGTGAATTTTCTCTAGCGATACTTTCTTCCTAGTGAAACTTTGTTAAATTTAGTGGATATATAAAGGTCACATGTTTTGAAGAGGCTTGTTAAAAATATCCAAGGAAGCAAAATGAAGACAGAGATGCTCTATTGTCCTAGGCATGAGCCCACCCTAAAACAAATGTGGTACGAGCTTCAAATGTTATAAAAAGTGTAAATAACATGTTTAACATTATGTAAACATAATCCCACATAAAGAGGGTTATTTATTAAAGGCTGAGTTTTGTTTTCCCAAATTTTTCAAGGTAAGAAAAACCTTGAATTTTTCTAGATTTATTATGTCCTGAAGCTGCAAAAAGCAAGTATCTGAAAAAACACCATTTAAACCATTTGAAGATGTATTTAGCCTTCATGATTTTAAGGTTTTCTTCGGTGTTTTGTGGTCAAAAATACGATCAATTCAAGGTATTCGATGTTGTTTTTCCGGATAACGTGATCTATTTGAGTATTCAGTTTTTTTACACTGAATGCATTGAATTGAGTTTTTACAATATTCTCCAATAAAACACACTTCACTCATTAGTTCACAGTTTGTATACTTCTATATGTAACATATGGAATTCCAAAACCCTGAACAAACCCAAGGTTGACAAGATTGGCAACAGGTGAAAAAAAGTCATGCTTAGGTGTCATTACAAGGATAGCAATAGGAGTGAACCAGGCATTTTAGTCTTAGTTGCAATGCATGTGAAATAGTTATAGTAATAGTTGCAATGCATGGAGGGTTATGAACATTTAGAGCGTAATTTAATAAACTCAAATTAATCTCATTTCTTTATTTAAAAACTCCCTTCCGTGAATTGAATTAAATTTTTTCTTGAAAAAGTCAGAGAGAGAAAATGCTGAAACAAAATTTGTATCGTACGATTGAGGCTTTGAAAACACGACTTTATCGGATTATCAGATGAAAACCCTGACTTCGGATTATATAGCCCAGATCACAATGTCAAGAAACAATTTATCGGATTATATAGCCCAGATCACAATGCCAAGAAACAACTTCACGGACTTTCCACCATTGACGTCTACATGACCTCGACAGGTTTGAGATGGTGTATTTTCGGATTTTTTGCAGATTTCGGGTAAAATAAATCTCTAAATATTTGAGTTTTAAAAATCTCAACCAGATAAATTTGAGGTTTAATAAATGGGCACCTTAGAGCTGAATCATGTATGTGTGAGAATGCGGTTGCATGTGTAACCAACATAAAGTTTTCAGTGCACCTCCAAGCAGTTACTCACAGTCCAGAGATTACTTCTCTCTATCAGGCAGCTCACACAGCCTACTTTCAAGTCAGCTTCACTGCAGTCACAGGTCCCTTGGCACTAGGGTTGCCACCTTTTAGCCTGGTGGAGACCGGGTAGGGGGCAGGCTGTGATGCAGAGGGGCAGGGCTGTGACACGGTGGAGGCGGACAGTGACATCTAGGGGGCAAGGCTATGACATGATGATTGCCCCGTTTTCCTAATTTGGAAGACCGACAGGCAGTTTTGGCCTGGCAGCCCTTCAAACAGGTCAAAACCAGACAGGTGGCAACCCTACTTGACAGGTGGCAACCCCTCCGTTGGCCCTTTGGACCTCTCTCAGGCTTCCTCTCACACTCTAGGAACAACCAGGACTGAGTCTCTCCCTCAAACACACAGGAGAGACCTGTCTCCTCCAGATATCCAGGGAAGAGCCCATAGGTATGTGAGCACACCCCTTTTACCTGCAGTAGGACCTCTGCTCTCAGCTGCCACCAAAGGGAATATTAACCCTGTCTGAACTAGGCATCCCCCATCAGTCCATATCATACAGCTTAAATGTATGCTTTTCCATACATTTTATGTATAATAAAGTTAGTGCTTGTTGGTAACTCATGGATGCACATTTTGTGCTATTTCCCTAACATGGAGATGATAAAATGCCATTGATCTATTGCCAAATGAATGGATAAACACCATTTGTATGGTACTTCTTACTCCTGCAACTCCCCATGTGCCTGCTAATATGAGGCATCAGTAGATATGTTTTTCATTTTTCATAAAATGACCCAGTCCTATAGGAATATGGTATGGTCTAATACTCCAAGGTGCCACATCTACCAGGCACCTATAATAAGCACATTAGAACAGCCAGTATGAAGTGGGACAGTCTCAAATGTATATGTAAGTATAAGAAAATAATATGTTGCACTGTATAAGGAACATTTACATAATACAAGCAAAGGGAACACAGGTATGTGACCTAGGATTTTCCAGAAAAGGGATCTTTCCATAATCTGGATCTCCATACATTAAGGAGGTTATTTACTTAATCTTGAGTTTATCTGGTCAGGCTTTTTGGTGCAAAACCTCAAATTTTTAGTGGAAAAAGAAACTTTAATTTTTCTAGATACATTATACACCAATGCTGCAAAAAGCCTGGATTTGAAAATCCACCATCTCAGACCGGTTGAGGTCCTGTAGAAATCAATTGGAGATGCCCCTATCCCAATTGGAAGATATTGTGGACTGTGCTCGGTATTCTAGGTATTCGGGAAAAAAAGTTTAAAAAAATCATATCGCTAGATTTTATTGTTTTTTTTCCCCCAATCAAGTTATTTTATTAATAAATAAGGCAAAATTGGGGATGGGAGTTTGGTTGAGCTTTTTTTATTTTAAAGAGATTTAAAAAAAACAACAACAACATTCGAGTGAATATTGGCCCTACTCTTCAGCTTCTTTTAAAATATCCAGAGGCACATGTCAGAGGTGCCCAATGTCGCCCTTATTGTTCGGTCCAGCGATTGAACCTCTAGCAATAGCCATTAGAGATGATGTTAATATAAAAGGTTTAAGGGTTCAAAATATTGAGCACAAAACTAGTTTATTTGCAGATGATGTGACCCTATTTATAACAAGGCCCATGACAAACCTTCCAAACCTTTATAATGTATTACATAAGTTTTCCCAGATTTCAGGATTGTCCATAAGTCCCACCAAGACAGCAGCATTTAACCTAGGACTAACCCATGAAACTGTAAAATTATTGGCTTTAAACTTTCAATTTCAATGGAAGGAAAACTCCCTTTCTATATTGGGAATTAAAATAACTAAATTATTCAATTATTCCCCTATATACAGTAAATTAAGCAAACTACTGGAGGATTGGGGAAAGTTTAACACATTTCATGGATAGGCAGAATTTGGGCCATAAAAATGAATATACTCCCAAAACTATTATATTTTTTTAGGGTACTGCCGGTACCAATCCTAAAACAGGGACAGCGAAATTGGAGGCCAAAATGTTACAATTTGTTTTGAATAAAAGTATCCCACGAGTTAGTAAATCAGTCCTTTACCATTCTACATTACAAGGGGGGTTAGGCTTTCCCAACTGCTGGAATTATTATAGAGCCACGCAATTATCACACTTACCGGTATTTCATAATATGAAGCTGCCTCCACTATGGGTTGATCTGGAAATTTTATATACCTTCCCATATGTGGCATCTTCCTAACTCTGGATACCCAAGGGAATGAGAAACAGAACCTGTAGGGAGTGCCTTACTAACTCTCTTAAGGTTTGGGATATAGTGGCTTCTAAAAGTCACCTATTTACAGCATACACACCAGCAGCCCCAATATCCCAAAACCCCAAATTCCCCCTGGGAACCTCCCGGTCACAGTTTCAATGGTGGGTAAATAAGGGATTAACCTCAGTATATTCTTTGTTGACACCTATAGGAGCTTACTCTTTGGATGCCCTAACAGAAAATTTCTCTTTACCCCTCTATGAAAATTTCCGTGAAGTTAACCAATCTATTAAATGACCAGCACCAACATTTCTTGTCTGGCAACCATGGTTTGAATATCAGTATCAGAGGGCCCTTCCATAACACCTTGTATCCTTATGAGTAGGGGTTCAGTGTCTTGTTTTGACAATGTTGTTAAAAAGAGAGAGCAAAAAAAGAATTAAATCAAAACATCTGAGAAAGGCCTTATAAGTTTGTATTATATTTTAATGTATATCATGTTATTCTATACATAGTGAGTCATAGAAATCTTCAACATAGACTCAACGGTATGCAACGTTTATAAACGATGTTTGACATCTCATGATAAATGTGTACCTATATATGTTGTGAATATAATATGAAAATGAATAAAAATTATTGATACAAAAAAAATTATATTAAAAAACCCAGTAGGCCGGTTTCACTTCCAATAAGGATTAATTATATCTTTGTGTGGATCAAGTACAAGCTACTGTTTTATTAAAATAGAGTCTATGGGAGATGGCCTGAGAGCTTTCTGGATAACGGATTTCCGGATAACGGATCCCATACTTGTACCTAAATAAATGCTGTAATTAAAAGCTGATTCTCTGAGTTTTGACAAGGAAGAACAGCAAAACTATCCAGCACCAACAAATGGCAGGGACACAAGAAAAAGTATTTAATATAAAAAAATCTACATAACTTTACTGGACATAATTAAAGAAAGGACAAGTGCAGTTACAGTTGAGGGTTGATCTACACAGTTCATATACTACTTAAATAATTATCCCAGCGTGATATTGGTATATTATTTTACTACTTCATTAACATTTTACACAAATTTTCACCAGGGCCCTTCCTACTTCTTTGTTTCTAAAGCTGTATATTAGTGGGTTCAACATAGGAATAATGACGGTGTAGAAGACAGAGGCAATGCGGTCTTGCTTCATAGCATAACTGGAGGTGGGACGCAAGTACATGAATACAATGGTGCCGTAGAATATAGTGACAACCAGAAGGTGAGATGCACATGTGGAAAATGCCTTTTTTCTGCCTTGTTGGGATTGAATCCTCAGTATAGTGGAGATAATATAGCTGTAAGATACTGTAATGGTTATAAGTGAACTCATTTCAGCAAATCCCCCAAAGATGAACATTACAAGTTCATTCATCATAGTATCAGTGCAAGAGAGCTTTAGAAGCGGGGGCACATCACAATAGAAGTGGTCGATTTTGTTGCTTTTACAGAATGGCAATTGGAATGTGCATGTTGTATGAATTGCGGCATTTACATAACCTCCAATGTAAGCTGCACCCACCAGCTGCATGCAAACCCTATTATTCATAAGCATTAAATACAGCAATGGGTTGCAGATTGCCACATATCGGTCATAGGCCATGATTCCAAGCAAAAAACACTCAGTGGTAACTGAGGCCCCAAATAAATACATTTGCAGTGCGCATTCAATGTATGTAATTATATTTGTAACAGAAAGAAAGCCTGCCAAAGTCCTTGGTGTTATGATACTTGAGTAACACAGGTCCAAGAAGGACAGGTTCTTTAGAAAGAAGTACATGGGTATATGGAGGTGAGGACTGGTTTGGATGATCAGTATGATACCAGTATTTGCAAAAAGTGTCACCACATAGGATAAGAAGAAGAGAACAAAAAGGAGGTTCTTGAGTAAGGGATCATCAGTTAAGCCTAAAAGAATAAACCCATGAATGTTTGTGCTATTCCACATCTCTGTCGGTAACCTGTCAACTTCACAGAGCAAAGTGAATGTGAGCTCACCGCCTATTGGCAAAATCATTATTCACTATCCATTTTGATATAGTCATATTAACATATGCTGTTTTATCAGTTCACGTATTTTTGCTTTTATCAAACAGAGTGATTGCAGTATTGCCAAGTATGTCATAAAAAGTGCAAAGTGACAGTTTGTGTGACATCAATAAGGTCAAAAACCAGCTCTTATCAGTGGGTTTATAAGCATCCCACAATATGCCATTGAACATTTTATGGCGCCCATTAAAGACTTTTCTGACGCTCGTGATGAATATGCACCAATATGTCACCACTTCCTACATTTGTCGAAAAGCTACTATAATAAACCATGACATTTAGGCAAAGAAAGATCTGCAAAAAAAAATACACGTTTATTTGTTTGAACTTAACACACAGTATATTTTATCAGCATGATTTGTTTTGATCATGTAACATTTTTAACCTGTATATGGAACACCGAGTGTGCCATGGCCGAAACTGTTGCTAGATGAGTAAATAAAATAAATGGAACAGGGGTCCTTTCTTACTTTAACTACATTTATTCTTTAATATGTAAGCTCTCTGTTCATCCTTTATTGTGTTTGTAAACAAAAGAATGTTTTGTTGAATGTGGGTGTGTCATGAGGCGTGATTTATTATGACCCTGGACACAAGCGCTAAAGGGCATAAAAATGAGATCTGCAGCTGGAGCATGCTCCTTAGTGCTCATGCATTGCTTACCCAAACTCTACCCTGGAACTTCAGATGTATGCAACGGGGCAGAGATGAAGCATGCACATTCCTGCACCTGGTCCTGTTCAGCAGTCCAAAAGTTCTGAGATGCATTTCAAGCCTTAGGGCTCTTATACACAGCCGTTTTTGCTTTCACTTCCCTGCGTTGCGCTTTCTTCCATTCAGCCACAGGGGAGCGCAGGAGTAGTCATAGTCAATTATTTTGAAGGGGGCTGTAATCACACAAATGCATGTAAGCTCCAAAGGCAGGTGGGATGCAGCATGTTGCACCTGCGTTCGGCACATACATGCATCTGTGTGAGTACAGCCCCCTTCAAAGTAATTAACTGCGTCTACTCCTGTGTTCCCCTGCGGCTGAACGGAAGAAAGCGCAACGCAGGGGAGCGCAGGCAAAAACGGCCATGTGTAAGAGCCCTTAATGCAAACAGAACTATTGCTACTAGGAATTTAAACTCCTGAAAACTCTGTTAGCTCATGTGGAAACACTTACGTTAAGTCAGGGATCCCCAACCTTTTGAACCCATAAGCAACATTCAGAAGAAAAAGGAGTTGGGGAGCAACACAAGCTTGAAAAATGTTCTTGGGGTGCCAAATAAGTGCTGTGATTGGCTATTGGTAGCCCCTATGTGGACTAGCAGCCTACAGGAGACTCTGTTTGGCAGTCCATCTGGTTTTTATGCAACCAAAACCTGCCTCCAAGCCTGGAATTCAAAAATAAGCAGCTGCTTTGAGGCCACTGGGAGCAACATCCAAGGGGTTGGAGAGCAACATGTTACTCACGAGCTACTGGTTGGGGATCCCTGCGTTAAGTGCTCATTATGTCCAATTATGTCCTGTTCTATGCAAAAAATTCTATACCACTGACTTGGAAACCCCCCACCACTACAACTATGGATGAAGATGGGTAATGATATACTGCCCTTGAAAAATTGACATACAGGGGTTGTCTAGAGAAATTAGATAAGATCTGGGGAAATTGGACTGAGTCTAGGATAGTCACAGTTGATGTGGAGGACTGGGCACTCTGGGATCTTGGTTGGCGGGAAGTAAGAAACTTTTTCTATATTGGAACCATAAAACCTTGATACATTGCATGTGCACCATCTCTGCTTGATACAACTGTGTATTAAGAGAGCATTGTAAATGTTTCACATGTTTAAATGCAAATTAAAAACTGGGGTGGTACACCTTTCAGTTAACTTTTCAGCTGACCTTTTTTATTATTTATAGTTTTTGGAAAAATTCTAACTCTTAAAACCCCAGCTTTAAAATGGGGGTCACCGACCCCATCTAAAAACAAATGCTCATTAAGGCTATAAATACAGGAGTTATTGCTACTTTTCATTACTTACCTTTTGATCTGGGTCTCTCCTATTCATATTCCAGTCTCCTATTCAAATCAATGTATGGTTGCTGGAGTAATTTGGACCCAGATTGCTGGAACTGCAAACTGGAGAGCTGCTCAATAAAAAGCTAAATGACTCTATAATAAAAAAATGAAAACCAATAGCAAACCTCTTTAAAAAACGAATGCCTAATCCAGCTAAAGTAATGTAACTGGGGAACTCACAGGTTAATTCCATAGCTTGTAAAAACAATACAGTACGGCACATGCAAAGGCTTCTGTTGTTAAACATACCCAAAAATGCAGGTGCTAGCATGGGGAACACTACTCCAGCGCCTTATTCTTCTTATGGTCTGAAATTAAAAAATATCACAATAATGACTAGGAGTGAACAGTGAGCTAAATACACTGTGCTTTAAATGACATTGGTATTGAAATCCATTTCATTATATTTCTAAAGCATGTTAATTAGATTAGATTTGATTTTCTTCTGCAGTATTATGAACATATCTTAATCTCTTGATTCCTTTGTACCTTGGTGGTTTTCTCAGTGCCTGAAGGAGTTTTGGTTTTCTGTTCAGGTAAATGTAGATGTTAGTTTGACAGCAGATATATATAATGTCTGTGACATGAGTAAGTTTTCTCCTGGGATCCTTCCATCCCAAAGTAACCAATTTACCATGAATAAAAATAAACAAGCCTTTAGATTGAAAGATTGAAGCATTGAATTTTGAGATATTAAATGCTGCCGATGCTCATTAAAATGCTGCCAGACTTTTTTTTTTTTTTTTTTAAAGTCCAATCTGACATGCACCCAGTAACAATGATCAAAACTGGCTCACCAGGAATTTTTTTTTTATTGGCCACCACTAGTTTATACAAACAAGGGAAAGTTGTGCTCACCACTAATTTTTAAAATCATTAGGCGGGGGTGCAATGAGGCTGTGACCACAAAATACATATAGACAAATACAAGAGTCCTCTGCACTCAACCCATTATCAATATATTTAAGACAGAGACATTTTGTGCATACTGCTACTGAAAAATGCCTTACCCTTTAAATAAAACAGGGATTGTTTGTCCATATATTGCAATATATTTAAGCTGGCCAACTGGCCTTAAATATATTGATAATGGGTTGAGTGCAGAGGACTCTTGTATTTGTCTATATGTATTTTGTGGTCACAGCCTTGTTACACCCCCGCCTAATGTTTGTTTTATATATATATACACACACAGGAGATTTCATAGCTTTTTAAATCTTTGGTTTCTGTGTGGGCGGCATCTGTTTTAGGGGAGCACAATTTAGAAATCATTCAATCTTTATACCCCTCCCATTGAAAATGTCCCCAGAAAGTGTGCAAATGGTTGTTAGGAAACCATGTATGAGTAAATAATCATTTTACTAGTTTTAGCTTAGCTAAAATGTGTTGCATAATTGTTTGCAATTAGTAAATGTATCAGTAAATATCCTTCATTTATGTAGTTAATAGGCAGAGAAACAAAATCCGCTCCCCGACTGTATTATAGATAAATACATCTGGGTGTCACTGGTTCATCATTTAACCCTTTCCCTGCTGTACAGCATTGCTACTCTGAAAGCAATGTACTTTTTTTTACCTGCTAATATGTGTGTGCCCATGTTATTATTTTCCACCTCCCTTAAATTGCCTGTAGTAGAACTTGAAATTCTATGGTAATAAATAAAATAAAATAGTCAGAACAGAAATGATAACAATTCTTATGAGATGTTTTATAATAGTGTACATAACCGTTTACAATCACAGGCAACCCACTGCCTTCCTAAGGTTGTTTGTGTGAGATCTGTAGTTCTGAAACATATTAAAAAAAGTCACTGGCTTTATATAGCAATGTTCAGTAGAGAAGCAGAATATCCAACAATACATCCAAGCCATAATTGGTCAGTCTGTGCTTGTCTGTCTGATGTCCCCCAATGTATCATTGTTTTCCAGGGAAATTAAAGTTGTCCCATTGTCTTTTCCCAAATTCCCAAAAATCAGCCATGATCTTAGCCTTGTTATAATAATGTGAATATCATCAGTGCACATATACCTTAACACAAAGTGGAACAGACACTTGCATCTAATTCTCTGCAAAACAAGGTAGCAGCAGTAGTTGGGTCTTAGCTCAGTAGGACCTTGTCTTTTTGGAACTGTTTCACCAAGTCTGTGAGTATTTCCAGGCCCTCCACAAGTCCCTCCCCAGTAGTTGCAGAACAGCCCTGTATGTGCCACTGGTGCCCTTGTATCTTCATCAAGCCTAATTCTTCTGCCACCTCCATTGGTCTCCTGGCACCGGGAAGATCTTGCTTATTGGCCATCACCAGAAATGGGATGCCTCTAATTTTATCATTGTCCAGAATTTCTTCCAGCACCAGGCTGGCTTCCTTGAACCTCTCCCAATCAGCACTGTCCACAACAAAGACCAGGCCATCAATATCGACAAAGTAATGCTTCCAAAGAGGTCTGAGCTTATCCTGACTCGCCACATCCCACACGGTGAAGGACACGTTACGGATGGGCTCCACTGTCTCAACATTGAATCCGATGGTGGGGATTGTACGAACAGTCTCATTAAGCTTTACCTTGTACAGGACTGTGGTCTTGCCAGCGGCATCCAGGCCCAGCATAACGATTTTAGCCTTGGTGGCAAAGAAGCCCATAAGGGTTTTGTAGAGGGAGCTGAAGAGAATACCCATGGCTGTTGCTTCTTCTCTATAGTCCGATCTGCCTGCTCTTTTCAATCTCTTCACTGGAGATCTGTCTGCTCGCTTCAGCCCCTGTAATGAACTTTGCCTGCTGCTCCCATTATATATACTCACCTTTGCCTGACAGATTGCTCCTGGTAACAGAGACGATGTGACTGCAGGAATTCCCCGCCCTGCTCTGTCATTCCAGGATCTGTTGGAAGAATTCACAACTATCACTTTCGACACACTCAGCGATGACAGCAGCAGAGGAAGTGACATCATGCATAAGGGATCCACACATACAACTTTATTTAAAACTGTTAAAGTTTAACAAAAATGCACAGATTTTCAAAGCACAGAGAATTTCCAAAAAATTACCATTTATTGTGTAAGAAAAAAAATGAAAGCCAGTGTTTCTGCAAGTGGACAGATAATTAAAGCATTGCTGAGTGACTTGCTGCCTAGCTTGATTGCTGGTATATTTTGTATAAGGCAGTGATGGCCATGTTCGTCGCTTTGACGAACTACAACTCTCTATGTTTTCACATCCATTCAGAAATGCTATGTGGCATCTTTTTAAAGGAGGACTAAACCCTAAAAATTAATGTGGCTAAAAATGCCATATTTTATATACTGAACTTATTGTACCAGCCTAAAGTTTCAGCTTCTCAATAGCAGCAATGATCCAGGACTTCAAACTTGTCACAGGGGCTCACCATCTTGGAAAGTATCTGCAACTCTCACATGCTCAGTGGGCTCTGAGCTGTTGAGAAGCTAAGCTTAGGGGTCGTCCCAAATTATCCTTCAGAAAATAAGGTTGGCCTGTAATATAAGATGATGCTACAGGGCTGATTATTAAATTCTGATGCTAATTGCACTGGTTTCTGTGCTGTCATGTAGTAATTATATGTATTAATTACTAATCAGTCTTATATTGTGACATAGGGAGGTAGATTTATGAAGGGTCGAATTTCGAGTTCATGGGAGTTATTTAAAACTCCCATGAACTCCCATGAACTCGAAATTCGACCAACTGCAATTTATTAATAAATTAAAAATTTTAAAACTCGGGTGAATGGAATCGACCTGCAAACTCAAATTGAATTTGAATCGAATTCGAATCTATTTTGATTCAAGTTTTTTCTCCGAAAAAACTTGAATGTCAGGAAGGCAGCAAACAACTCCAAATTGATCCCAGAACGTCCCCCATAGGCTAAAACAGCAATTCATTTATTAGTTTCATAAACAAGTATGATAGAATACAAATGTAAAAATCCAATTGAATATCCGTTACATCATTTAGAGTAAACAGCCAATTGTTACAAAGTTCAAACATAAATTATAAATTCCAAAATTGAAAATAACTTAAAATAACAAAAAAAAAAAATAATAATAATCCTGGAATTAGATCATTAGACCATTAGACCATATATGTTTAGATGTTAAGCAACCCCACATTAAACAATAACCTCCTCTTAGACCTGTCAAATAATTCTAAATATTTAGACCAGATATGATAAAAAGAGTGAGAGGGCTCATCATTTCTATAGTCAAATCGTAAAGCTTCCTGCAGATACGGCTGGCCCAATGAGGACAGAATTTCTTTTAAAGTAGGAACCTCCTTCCTAATCTAGTAAATAGAGATAAGTTTCCTAGTGGCATTCATGAAAAGATTTAAAACATTTAGTAGATCCTTACCTTTATGAAAGCCTAGATTTATGAGGCGTATGTCACCATCTATTATATCTAGTGGAGCAAAAATAGGGCATAACTTAATTTCTCTTCCTAGACTAAAGGTCCCCATAGACACGAAGATTTCTCTTGCCCAACGACTGGTTTTAGCGAAGTCCAACCAATCCTTCAAAATTATCGTGCGGTTAGTGGGATTCGAACGATCGAAAATCTTACGATTTTTCAGCCGACATCTGTCAGGAAATTGATCGACCAGGTTAAAAAATCTTTATCGGTCCCAGTGCAATCTATCTATGTTTGCAGGGACAAGCAGGCAGCTACCCTTTGTTTTCCTGGCAAATTGGTCTTTTTAGTTGATGGACAATTCGTACGATCGTATGATCGTTCGGAGATAATCATGGTCTCACGATGATGTGTAAGGGTATGAAGCCATGTTCTACAATATATTTGTATTTAATTACCTGTACTAGTCACTTCAGTCAGTAGGTGGCAGCAAAGGAAATGGAATAAGTACAATGCTGTGTATAGTAATGAAAGTTTATATTCATTCACCTCTCAAAACGTGAATAAGGCTAATTTAGGGGAGTGATCTGAACCCCACAAGTGTGCTAGTAAACTGTAATTACAGGTTTGGGGTTGTATGAACAAGTTCGATTAATGCATCACAGATTATCTAAGGAGGTGGAGTCCTGAGAGGAACAGGAAGTGATGTGAGACTCCCTTCTGGAGCACCTAAGGACAGTTTTTGCAGTGATTGATCCAGGGTTTCCTGTCTGTGTGGTTTTGGCCGTGGAAAGACCTGTGGATTCAGAAGGAAGCATGGAAAGCTTGCTTAAAGCACCCAAGGAACTGTAAGCGCAGCCTTGCTGCATCATAGTGCATACCAGTGACATTTTTGTATATTACAGTACATTGATAGAGACATACTTCGCTGGGCTTGGAACTGCATACAGGGAAGCCTCGTGTAAAGAGAAGGACACATTACCTGTGGATTACAAATAGTATTGCGCAATACTTAAGGGTGCACCCCAAAGACAAAGACCTGGAAGGAACATTTAGGGGCAGCCAGGCTGCTTTGCGGACTGTGGGGGAATATTTAGCAGGAGTTAGTTTTAGGTTAGGCAGTATTACTGTTACTGTGTGATTTATACCTTGTTATCTGACTGTTTATACATGCCCAGCTATTTAACATTTATTATTGTTCAGTAAACTTCACTGCTGGGTAAGAACCATTGTCTGTGTCTGTGTGGCATCGTGTACCCTCTGAATCTGTGAGCCCACCCCTCGCTTCCGCTTTCAGTTGGCGCTGCGAGCAGGGTACATTGATCGCCATGCAGAACCCAGCCGGTCATGAGGCCGCTCCTGCCATAGCCCCCATTGCCCCTCCTGCCGTGGGAGTAGCTCCGACCATGTGTTTGCCCGCAGGAGCAATACTGAACCAGCTAGTACGGTTTGACGGCCAGAACATGCTGCTAGAAGACTGGGCCACTTACCTTAAAAGTACCCTTAGGTTGTACAATTTGACTCCTGATCTGCAATCCGATGTGGCGCTGAACGCCCTGGAAGGGGATGCGAGACGCACTGTAATGCTACGCCCAGAGGAGGAGAGGAAGACTCTGGAGGCCATACTCTCAATTCTTGAGCCTATCTACGGAGAAACGGCCGGTACCGGCAGCCTTAGGTCTCGCTTATTCACTCGCTTCCAGCTTGAAGATGAGACTATCCCCCAGTTTGCGAATGCTCTTCAAGAGATATGGGCACACATACAGAGAAGAGAGGGCAATGGCGCTAATGTTCTTGGAACTGGAGACCAAATCCTTCGGGACCAGTTTGTTCTGGGATTGCGCAGTCCCCCCCTCCGCCAGATCCTCAGGGAACGTATCCTGGTGGATGCTACGCTGCAATTTCACAAGGTACAGGCTGAAGCGGTGGCCAGAGACAAGGAGGAGGCCTATGGGGCTTACACCGTGAGGATGCAGGCTGTAAGAAGTCCAAGAACTCTTTCTGAGGAAGGGGAGCTGCAAGAGACTGTGAAGGCACTCAGTGCATCCCTGGGAGAAATCCAGAAGCAGTTGGCACAGTTGCAAGTTTCAGCAATGGCCCCAGTCCAGCCGGATTACTGGCAGAGGAGTGCCGCCCCAATGGGTCCCCCTCGATATCCCGTGGCTACAGAGGCCAGAGTGAGAAGTTCCCCCAGGCACTGGGCTGACCGGACACCACCTGAAGAGGCGCAGTCGTGGGGCCCTCCCAGGAACCGGAGAACTATGGGCCCACAGTGTTGGGTTTGTCAAGAAAGAGGACATATCTCCCGTCAATGCCCGCAAAGGGGCCTACATCCAGAACAGCCGCCGTTAAACGGGAATCCCTCGCGGTAGTGGGGCACACCGTGGGGGAAGCCAGGTGCCAAGCTATTCCTAACGACCCCCGGGACCTGGTTGCCGAAAGCCCCTACCTAACAGTGCAAATTGAAGAACAGATGGTGGGATGTCTTATAGACACAGGGTCAGAAGTTACCACCATGCCAGTGGAGTTCTTCGAAAAGCACTTCGGACACATGTTGAAACCTGACAAGGGTACTGTGATTAAGCTGACGGCGGTAAATCAGACTGCTATACCAGTGTTCGGAGTGGCTTGGATGCGGATGAAGCTATGTGGACAGGATGTCGGCAGGAAGGGAGTGGTACTGGTAGAGAATCCGGCTCGGTGTGGAGCTCCCGTGGTATTGGGGATGAATGTCCTGAGAGGGCTAGATCAGCTCCTGTTTACAAAGGAGGGACCGGGCTACTGGAAGAAAACGACTTCCCACAAGCCTACCCAGAGGGTATTCCAGAGGCTGATCCGGACCTGCGGTATCTGCAAAAGCACCCCTGAAGATAAGCCAGTGGGAGCAGTGTATGCCCCATATGGAAGAGCCTGTATCGTACCCCCACGACAGGAAAAGATTATACGAATGCCTGTCGGAGGCTGGCGGAAATTGAATGGGATAGGAGTGCTAGTAGAGCCACTGGGTGTGTCAGAAGCTGGACGGAGCCCAGTGATTGCCAGAACCATTGTGACAGTAATGGACGGTCATGTGGTAGTCCGGTGTGTCAACATACACGACCATGAAGTTACCTTTCATGCTGGAGAGAAAGTGGCTGAGCTACATGTTCTGCAAGGAGTACCACTCACAGGAAGACAATTCGCCCTACGGTCAGTTGAAAATGATATCTGGACCCTGGCAGTGGACCAGAACTCAGTGGAAGAGCCCACGCCTGAATGGAATGGCAGGCGGATCTTGGAGCAAATGAAGATCGACGCCGACCAATTCACCGCCGACCAGTTGGAGAAGATCGAAGCTGTAGTATGGGAGTTTCAATGCACTTTTTCCCGGTGTGAAGAGGACTTTGGCTGTACCACAGTTATAGAACATGAAATACTGACTGGGGATACTCCTCCAATTCGAGAAAGGTACCGGCAGATTCCGCCCACTCTCTACCAAGAGGTGAAGACAATGCTGTCTCAGATGTTAGATAGTGGAGTAGTCAAAGAGAGCCAGAGTCCATGGGCGGCGCCAGTGGTCTTGGTGCGGAAGAAGGATGGGTCCTTGAGGTTTTGCGTGGACTATAGAAAGTTAAACGCTGCCACAGTAAAGGACGCTTTCCCCCTGCCAAGGATTGAAGAGTCCCTGACGGCACTACAGAGGGCCAAGTATTTCTCAACCTTGGACTTGGCAAGTGGCTACTGGCAAGTACCTATGGCAGAAAAGGATAGACAGAAGACAGCCTTTATCTTACCTATGGGGTTGTATGAGTTCAACAGAATGCCTTTTGGACTAACAAATGCTCCGGGTACATTTCAACGCCTAATGGAACACTGCCTAGGTGAACTGAACTTTGAGTCAATTCTGATCTACCTGGATGACATAATAGTCCATGCTCCGACGTTTGAAGAACATTTGAGAAGATTGCGGCAAGTGTTAAGTAGACTCCGTGCCCATGGTCTCAAGATCAAACCGAGGAAGTGTCATCTCTTTCAAACAAGATTAGAGTATCTGGGACACGTTGTATCAGCTGAGGGAGTTTGTCCTGCAGAGAGCAAGATAGAGGCAGTGAGTAAGTGGCCACAGCCTAAGACACTTCGAGAAGTGAAGGCGTTTCTTGGACTGGCTGGATATTATCGAAGATTTATAAAAGGCTTCGCAAAGATCGCCGGACCACTACACGAGCTCTTGAGAGGGACTGCCCAGGGTCTGAAGACACGACCCATATCGTGGGGGTTGTCGCAGCAGCAGGCTTTTGATGAGTTGAAGAGAGCCCTGATCAGTGCCCCCATCCTGGCATATGCTCAGTATGACAAACCATTTATGCTCTACACAGATGGAAGTCTGCATGGATTAGGAGCGGTGCTGGCCCAAGAACAAGACGGGCAAGAACGAGTCATTGCATATGCTAGTCGCTCCCTACGGGACTCTGAGCGCAATCCGGAAAATTACAGCTCCTTCAAACTCGAGCTGTTGGCGTTGGTCTGGGCGATGACTGAAAAGTTCTCGGGGTATCTCACTGGAGCAAAGGTCCTAGTAAGGACAGACAATAACCCCTTGGCTCACCTGCAGAATGCAAAGCTGGGCGCCTTAGAACAGAGATGGGTGGCAAGGCTGGCAAAGTTTGATTATACCATCAAGTACCGTGCCGGTAAGGAGAACGCAAATGCAGATGCCCTGTCCAGAGTCACCTGGGAAGCCCCAACAGATGAGGTGGATGAAGAAGATGAAGGGACTGAGACACCCGATCTGGGCCGAGTGCCACGGCAGCCACCCGTAGCAAGCTCAAGTGGGGTGGCTACCCATAACACGGTGTTGCTGGGAAAGACAGAGGAAGAATGGGCTCAGGTGCAAGATGATGATCTTGAATTAAAGAAGATCAAACATTGGGTGAAGACAGGGATATGGCCCAAAATGGAAGAGCGAAGTCGCTTGTCCTCAGATGGATGGAAGCTGTTGCAACAGTGGGATCGGCTGCAAATCCGAAATAGAATAATGTACCGGAAGGTGTTTCTACCTACTGATCTTGAGGAAAGGTGGCAGATGGTGATACCCAGTAACCTGGCTCGTAAAGTGGCCCTCGAAGGACATGAGAAGGGTGCCCACTTTGGCGTGGAGAAGACATACAAGTGGGTACAGAGATTAGTGTACTGTCCGCAGTTGGAGCAGATTGTCCGTGAAGTATGTCAGAAGTGCCGAGCATGTGAGCTGGCGAAACCTCCTGAACAGAGGGCACCAAGTCAAGTTATTAAGACATCGGCTCCACTGGAAATCTTAATGATTGATTATATCTTGATTGGTCAGTCAGTGAGTGGACACCAATATTGCCTTGTGATGACTGATCACTTTACAAAGTTCGCTGTGGCGGTACCCACCCTTGACCAGACGGCAGGGTCAGCTGTCCGTGCAGTGTGTCAACACTTCATACAGGTGTATGGATGTCCGAAGCGGATTCATTCCGACCAAGGAGCTTGCTTCCAAGGGAAGTTAATGGAGCAGCTATGCCGGTTGTATGGGATGGAGAAGTCAAGGACGACGCCATATCACCCACAGGGAAATGGAGCCTGTGAAAGGTTCAACAGAACGCTTCTACAGATGCTTCGCACTCTGGAGAAAGAAAAGAAGCTGCGCTGGCCCGAGTATTTGCCTGAACTACTATGGGCATACAATAATCGTGTTCATAACACTACCGGCTATACTCCACATATGCTACTGTTTGGTCGCCCAGGACAGGAAGTTGCCGAAATGAATCTGGGTCCACTGTCGGAAGAGTCCCCTAGGACAGTTGACTCATGGGTGCAGGAGCACCAGGACAAACTGAGAACTGTATATCGGCTGGTCAATGAGAAGTTGCAACAACTAACCACTAGGGATCACCAACCTGTGCAGACTGCACCCTTGACGCCGGGTGACCGAGTATTGGTGCGTGCTAAACGGCCCACAGATAAATTGGATGACCGCTGGGAACCACAACCATATATTGTAAAGAGGCAGGTGTATCCGGAAGGCCCAGTCTACGACTTGCAAAAGGAAAACTCTAATGGACCGATTCGAAGATTACATCGCAACATGCTCAGGCCCTGTCTCTCAGAGAGTTGCCCCACGACAGACAATTCTGGAGATGTTCAGCAGCGACCTTCGAAACCTCCAAGAGATGTAGGATGGTGTGTAATTACTACATTTCCTTCACAAACTAGTGAATCACCCGCTCCCAATGGGGCGGCAGCGGAGGCTACCCCTGAGAATGCTCTACCACCCCGGGAGGAGCCGGGCCTTATTCCTACACCGAGTACAGAAAACTTAGGCTTACGCAGGTCGGAGCGCTCCACGTCAGGTATTCCCCCTCAGCGCTATGCAGTAGATGAGTTTATTTGGTGAAGCTGTCGGGACGCCAATGTTTTAGTGGGGTGGCATGTAAGGGTATGAAGCCATGTTCTACAATATATTTGTATTTAATTACCTGTACTAGTCACTTCAGTCAGTAGGTGGCAGCAAAGGAAATGGAATAAGTACAATGCTGTGTATAGTAATGAAAGTTTATATTCATTCACCTCTCAAAACGTGAATAAGGCTAATTTAGGGGAGTGATCTGAACCCCACAAGTGTGCTAGTAAACTGTAATTACAGGTTTGGGGTTGTATGAACAAGTTCGATTAATGCATCACAGATTATCTAAGGAGGTGGAGTCCTGAGAGGAACAGGAAGTGATGTGAGACTCCCTTCTGGAGCACCTAAGGACAGTTTTTGCAGTGATTGATCCAGGGTTTCCTGTCTGTGTGGTTTTGGCCGTGGAAAGACCTGTGGATTCAGAAGGAAGCATGGAAAGCTTGCTTAAAGCACCCAAGGAACTGTAAGCGCAGCCTTGCTGCATCATAGTGCATACCAGTGACATTTTTGTATATTACAGTACATTGATAGAGACATACTTCGCTGGGCTTGGAACTGCATACAGGGAAGCCTCGTGTAAAGAGAAGGACACATTACCTGTGGATTACAAATAGTATTGCGCAATACTTAAGGGTGCACCCCAAAGACAAAGACCTGGAAGGAACATTTAGGGGCAGCCAGGCTGCTTCGCGGACTGTGGGGGAATATTTAGCAGGAGTTAGTTTTAGGTTAGGCAGTATTACTGTTACTGTGTGATTTATACCTTGTTATCTGACTGTTTATACATGCCCAGCTATTTAACGTTTATTATTGTTCAGTAAACTTCACTGCTGGGTAAGAACCATTGTCTGTGTCTGTGTGGCATCGTGTACCCTCTGAATCTGTGAGCCCACCCCTCGCTTCCGCTTTCAGTTGATCGGATCTTTTAAAAACATCTATGGCCAGCTTAAGAGAGAGAAACGATTCCAAATTTCCCCAAAGCTGAGATATTAAAGGATAAGACCAAAAATAGTGAAACGTCCACATTTTCAGCATTACATTTTGGGCAGAAAGAAATGTTCTTAGAATGATCAGCTCTTTATAGCAACAACTAAAGCCTGTATGAATTAACTTAAAGTGATGCAATCTCCAATTTTCAGCTCGAAACCTATTGATATAGTTCTTTAGAGAACTAATAAGCCGTTCCGATGTAATAGTAAAATTTAAAAACTCTGACCATTTATCAGCCGAAAGCTGCAAAGGATTTTCCAATTTATATAGAAAATTTAGGAAATTGTTGGATATAAAATTGACTTTGTTACAAAAAGGAGATTCTATAATCTTATTAACTAGTTGGGCCAGACTATGTCCGGAGAAAGCCAAAGATCTCTCATCAAAATATAGATGCAAATGTTCTTTAATCTGAAAATATAGAACCCTCTCATTCTCCGAAAGATTAAATTTACTCTGTAACTCTTCCCATGAAAGAATTTCCCCCTTAACTTGGTCCAAAATTTCTCCTAACAAAGTAGGGGTCTTATTCCCATGTCCAATCAAAAGGGAGGGGAATGGATAAACAAAAGTACTCACATTTTTTACTGGAGTAAAAGGTATGAAACGATGATCATATCCTTGATTCTTAAACAAGAATCTCCAAGCATAAAAAGTGTCCCTAAAAATAGGATTAACTTTAAAAAAAATTGGAATATCACACCATTTCTTGTGTAGAATTGATAAAATATGACCATAGAAAGGATGCCAAGATTCTATCTCAGGATTTATATATCTGACCCCATCATAGATCCATTCCATAGTATAACATAATAATGAGGCTAAATTAAATTTTCTAAAGTTTGGTACATTTAAACCACCTTTTGATGGATGAAATTGTAACTTAGTCAAATAAATCTTTGGTTTACTCGATTGCCACAAAAAGGATGAAAGAGCTGAATTCAAAGCTTTAACATCAGAGTGTCTAAGTAATAACGGGAGATTAATTAAGGGGTAAACCAGTTTGGGAAACATAAACATCTTAAAGAAGAAATTTCTCCCTTTGAGATTCAAAGGTACATCTTTCCACTTCTTACATTGAGAAACAAAGAATTCAATGGCAGGTGAGAAATTTAAGCGTTATCATTTGGTCAAATCAGCAGGAATTTTTAGACCTAGATACAGTAAAAAATCTTTCGGCTTATTCAAATTCAACTTCATCAAGACCAAATTGGAAAGAGAACCATATATATTTAAAGTTTTTTCCGAGTTGACTTTATATCCTGAAATTTTACCAAAAGAAACCAAAATATCAAAGATTTTAGTCAGAGAATGATTGGGATCCTTCACTCCTAGTAATAGGTCATCTGCAAAAACCATAGTTTTAATATGGGATTTATTAAAAAAAACCCTTTAAAACAAGCTGAGACATTCAAAAATCTTAGTAATGGTTCTAATGACAGGTTAAATAGGAGAGGGGAGAGAGGGTATCCCTGTCTAGTTCCCTTGAATATATTAAACGCCATTGATTTCTCTCCTGCCGCCACTACCTGCGAAGAAGGAGAGCAGTAAAGAAACTCAATGAATTTGAAGAAAGGACCTTTAATACCAAATATCTCTAAACAGTCAAATAAATGGGTCCAAATTATGCTATCAAAAGCCTTTTCTGCATCAATCTTGAAAATAGAGCAGGGAATATTTTGTTTTTTGGCAGAGGCAATAACTTGAATAAGCTTTCTGATATTCTCGATACCTGATCTATTTTTTATGAAGCCATTCTGTTCAATAGAAACTAAGGAAGGCAAGCATAATCAGAGCTAATCTGTCAGCTAAAATCTTGGAAAGAATTCTAATTCTTAAAAGACCAGTGTATGATAAATTTCAAAAATCAAATTAGAATTTTTTTAAAAATTCAATTAGAATTTTAACTATTCCCTAGACGAATTTCACCCCTTATAGTCTATGGGGGCAATACCCTGAAGTTTTTGGCGTTTTCGGGCAAAATTCAGAGTTTTCAGAAATTTTCCCACAAACAAAATTTTTGAGAAAGTGTATTAATAAATAAGCCCAAAAAACTCGTGCGGATATTTTTAAGAAAATATTGAGATAAATTTGGACCTTGATAAATAACCCCCTAGGTGTACTGTATACTGTGCGCCAGTCCCTAAGCTCAGTAAGTGACAGCAGCACAGAGCATGAGCGGTGAATCAACAGAAAAGAAGATGGGCAGCTACTGGGGCATCTTTGTAGACACAGATCTTTACTTTACAGGAGATTGCATAGCTTTTTAAATCCCCAGCTGAAAAACCCCATCTCTCCAGACCCAACAACTGAAAATTTTCGGATACTCTCAAGCTTGTGTGTGTGTGTGGGGGGGAGGGGGTGGCTAGCAGAACATCTGATCTAGGGGCACATAATTTAGAAATCATTCAATTCTTATACCCCCCAAAATGGCCCGGGCCTAGGGCTGACAAAATTAAGGGATGGCATGCTGCCCAGCCACAGGGGTAGTTTACTCGTTTCCGGAGCACTAAGCAGTAGACGCTTAGTGCTCCCGTATGAAAAAATGGGGAGGGCACTCTCAAGGGAAATCTGCTCTTGTATACCCCTCCCCTTGAAAATGGCACCAAAAAGTGTGTTGCTAGGAAAAGAAATGCATGAGTAAATACGCATTTGCATAATCATTTGCAAATACAACAACCTGTATTACAGATTCAAATAGCAATTGTATCAGTAAGCAACCTCCATTTATGGGGTGAATATGCAGATAAACCAATCCGCTCCTCGTCAATTTTGTAGGTAAATACATCTGAGTGGCACTGGTTCATAATATCGTTGAACCCTTCCCCTGCGGTACAGCTTTGCCATTCTGAAAGCAATGTACTTTTTTACCTGCTAATACCGTATATACTCAAGTATAAGCCAAGTTTTTCAGCATCCAAAATGTGCTGAAAAAGTCTACCTCGGCTTATACTCGGGTCAGCGCGCAGTAGCTGAGATTGCAGTCACTTTTAATCATTCCTATACCAACAGTTCGCTTGGCGAGAGACTGCAATATCACACAGCGCCCTCTGTTGGTTATATGAAAGAATAACAGTGCGCCCTCTGTTGGTTATATGAAAGAATAACAGTGACTGCAATATCACACAGCGCCATCTGTTGGTTATATGAAAGAATAACAGTGACTGCAATATCACACAGCACCCTCTGTTGGTTATATGAAAGAATAACAGTGCGCCCTCTGTTGGTTATATGAAAGAATAACAGTGAGTGCAATATCACACAGCACCCTCTGTTGGTTATATGAAAGAATAACAGTGTGCCCTCTGTTGGTTATATGAAAGAATAACAGTGAGTGCAATATCACACAGCACCCTCTGTTGGTTATATGAAAGAATAACAGTGCGCCCCCTGTTGGTTATATGAAAGAATTACAGTGACTGCAATATCACACAGCACCATCTGTTGGTTATATGAAACAATAACAGTGCGCCCTCTGTTGGTTATATGAAAGGTTAACAGTGACTGCAATATCACACAGCACCCTCTGTTGGTTATATGAAAGAATAACAGTGACTGCAATATCACACAGCACCCTCTGTTGGTTATATGAAAGAATAAAAGTGCGCCCTCTGTTGGTTATGTGAAAGAATTACAGTGACTGCAATATCACACAGCGCCATCTGTTGGTTATATGAAAGAATAACAGCGCACCCTCTGTTGGTTATATGAAAGATTAACAGTGACTGCAATATCACACAGCGCCCTCTGTTGGTTATATGAAAGAATAACAGTGACTGCAATATCACAGAGCGCCCTCTGTTGGTTATATGAAAGAATAACAGTAACTGCAATATCACACAGCGCCATCTGTTGGTTATATGAAAGAATAACAGTGACTACAATATCACACAGCACCCTCTGTTGGTTATATGAAGGATTAACAGTGATGGCAATATCACACAGTGCCCTCTGTTGGTTATACGAAAGATTAACAGTGATGGCAATATCACACAGCACCCTCTGCACATGGTAGTGGGACAGTGGGACAATGCACACACTAATCCGTTTGGCAATTCTCTGTCACCATCAACTTTGCAAAGAAGTCCGGTTGATCGCTGGGGGGGTCGCTTTGGCGGAATCTGCGATGCTGGGAGACAGGGCTGTAGTTGTGTCTAGGCTTATACTAGAGTCAAAACATTTTCCCAGTTTTCATAGGTAAAATTAGGTACCTCGGCTTATACTCGGCCCGGTTTATACTCGAGTATATAGGGTATGTGTGTGCCCATGTTATCATTCATTTTCAACCTCCCTTAAATTGCCTGTAGTAGAACTTGAAATTCTATGGTATGTTGTGAGATTCCCAATAACAGCAACAACTACAAAACTCCCAGTTTTAGGTAATGTTTAACTGTAACTTTTATTAGAAAATAATTAATTGTTTTTATATTCATAAAATAAAATAGTCAGAACAGAAATGATAATTGTTATTACATGTTTTATAATAGTGTACATAACAGTTTAGGCAACCCTCTGCCTTTCTAAGGTTGTTTGTGTGAGATTTGTAGTTCTGAAACATCTTTAAAAAAAGTCAGTGCCTTTATATAGCTATGTTCAGGGGAGAAGCAGAATATCCAAAAATACATCCAAGCCATTATTGGTCAGTCTGCTTGTCTGTCTGATGCCCCCCAATGTATCATTGTTTTCCAGGGAAATCAAAGATGTCCCATTGTCTTTCCCAAATTCCCAAAAATCAGCCATGATCTATATTCTATATCATCAGTGAATAGATACCTTAACACAAAGTGGATCAGACACTTGCATCCAATCCTCTGCAAAACAAGGTAGCAGCAGTCGCTGGGTATTAGCTCAGTAAGACCTGTCTTTTTGGAACTGTTTCACCAAGTCTGTGAGTACTTCCAGGCCCTCCACAAGTCCCTCCCCAGTAGTTGCACAACAGCCCTGTATGTGCCACTGGTGCCCTTGTATCTTCATCAAGCCTAATTCTTCTGCCACCTCCATTGGTCTCCTGGCACCGGGAAGATCTTGCTTATTGGCCATCACCAGAAATGGGACACCTCTCATTTCATCATTGTCCAGAATGGCTTCCAGCTCCAGGCTGGCTTCCTTGAACCTCTCCCAATCAGCACTGTCCACAACAAAGACCAGGCCATCTGTGTTGATAAAGTAATGCTTCCAAAGAGCTCTGATCTTCTCCTGACCCCCCACATCCCACACAGTGAAGGACACATTACTGATGGGCTCCACTGTCTCAACATTGAATCCGATGGTGGGGATTGTACGAACAGTCTCATTAAACTTTACCTTGTACAGGACTGTGGTCTTGCCAGCGGCATCCAGGCCCAGCATAGCGATTTTAGCCTTGGTGCCAGAGAAGCCCATAAGGGTTTTGTAGAGGGAGCTGAAGAGAATACCCATGGCTGTTGCTTCTTCTCTATAGTCCTTTCACAAGGGATGTGCTTGCTCTTGACAGTTCTGCCTGCTCTTTTCAATCTCTTCACTGGAGATCTGTCTGCTCGCTTCAGCCCCTGTAATGAACTTTGCCTGCTGCTCCCATTATATATACTCACCTTTGCCTGACAGATTGCACCTGGTAACAGAGACGCTGTGACTACAGGAATTCCCCGCCCTGCTCTGTCATTCCAGGATCTGTTGGAAGAATTCACAACTATCACTTTCGACACACTCAGCGATGACAGCAGCAGAGGAAGTGACATCATGCATAAGGGAACCACACATACAACTTTATTTAAAACTGTTAAAGTTTCTGCAGGTGGACAGATAATTTAAGCATTGCTGAGTGACTTACTGCCTAGCTTGACTGCTGGTATATTTTGTACAAGGCAGTGATGGCCATGTTCGTCGCTTTGACGAACTACAACTCTCTATGCTTTCAAATCCTGCAGAAATGCTATGTGGCATCTGTATGCACTGTAGAGGAATGGTTTGTAACAGCAAGGTCTATGAAGTCAGATATAAGGGTTTTTTTTTAAAGGAGAACTAAAGCTAAAAATGAATGTGGCTAAAAATGCCATATTTTATATACTGAACTTATTGCACCAGCCTAAAGTTTCAGCTTCTCAATAGCAGCAATGATCCAGGACTTCAAACTTGTCACAGGGGGTCACCATCTTGGAAAGTATCTGTGACACTCACATGCTCAGTGGGCTCTGAGCAGCTATGGAGGAGCAACGCTTATGAAGCAGAAAATAAGGCTGGTCTGTAATATAAGCTGATTCTACAGGGATAATTATTAAATTCTGATGCTAATTGCACTGGTTTTTGTGCTGTCATGTAGTAATTATCTGTATTAATTACTAATCAGCCTTATATTGTGACATGGGGAGGCAGATTTATCAAGGGTCAAATTTTGAGTTCACGGGAATTATTTAAAACTCCCATGAACTCAAAATTCGACCAACTTTATCAAAAAAAATTTAATTTTTAAAACTTGGGTGAATGGAATCAACCTGCAAACTCAAATATAATTCGAATCTTATTCGATTCGAGTTTTTTCCCTGAAAAAAACTTGAATGTCAGGAACACAGCAAACAACTTAAAGGACCAGTATATGATAAATTTTGAAAATCAAATTAGAATTTATTTAAAAACTAAAATCAAATTTTAATTATTCCCGAGATGAATTTCACAAAAAAATATTTCAAAATTCGAATTTCAAAATTCGAAATTTGAATTTGACTACTTTATAGGAGAAGGAAAGCTACAGGGGCATTTTATTGCCAATAGATTAGCTGCAATAGTGCAATCTAGAATGCTATATTTATTCTGTAGAATGTTTTACCATACCTGAGTAAAAAGCTCTAGGAACTCTCTGTTTAGAATAGGAGCTGCAGTATTAATGTGGTGTGACATCACTTCCTGTCTGAGTCTCTACCTGCTCTTGGCTCAGATTACAGCAGAGAAGGGAGGGGTGGGGAGAGAGGAGCACACTGAGCATGCTCTTGCCCAGGGCAAGGAGGTATAAGCTGAAGACAGGAAGTCTGATACAGAAGCCCATGTGTACACAATAGAAGGAACGAAATGCAGTGTTTATTTTGACAGGGGACTCAGAGCAACATTAATTTGGGGGTTTACTGGTATATTTAGATGGACCTTTCTGATAAGGCTTACTTATTTTTAACCTTTCCTTCTCCTTTATCTTATCTTTACTGCTAAGGGGCTGTGGTTCCTGTGTGCTGGTACAGAAGCATAATGTACAGCATTTCTAGCCTACCTCTTTAGTTTGGCTTTAGCTCTCCTTTAACGCAGAAATCAGTGCAGCTGACCACATATTTTGACTATGCCATGCATTGCTTTTTCCTAGAATTCAAGTATTTTTAGTGTCATTTATGATCACAGCTCAGTGTTTAAAGTGACATTTTTGGATGCAAATTGCCATTGTTTTTTACCCATAAGGCAGTGTTTTTTTAAAACCAGAATTTCAGCATCTTTGCAGCCACACAGATTGAGGCATGATGAGAATGATAAGGGGAAGATGGCTATGAAGGGGATGCAGATTGGGTTATATAAAGGTGTAACTGAGCTGACTGAGGTAGTAATTGGATATATTTAAGGCATTACATGGGTATTACAAAGAGGAATCCTGCTAATTCAGTACATTTTGATAGTGCCCAGGCCTTAGTTAGTGCTTAACAGACTGAACTGGTGAAATGCCATCTGGATGGTATTTGAAAACAATCAAGCAAAAAATATATATTTATCATTCTAAAAGAACAGCAAACACAGGCATGGTGATGTGTGATGTATTAAACAAGCTATTCACCCAGCTTATCCATTTTGGACTTCTTTCCCCTGCTCTGGTCACCTAATGTCATTGCCTGGGTTGCTCTCCTGCAAATTCCGTGGGGGCAAACATGGTAAGCAGGCCTGGATTTGTGGAGAGATCACAAAGGCCCAGGCTTAGGGCGATAAGTTTTAGGGGTGGCATGCCACCCAGCAGCACCCTAAGAAGCACTGGGGATGCATTCTCCTGTGTGCATAATCCCCAGTGCTCCAGCAAATGTGTGAGCTTGTGAGGGCACCAAGCACTAGGACCAAGTGGCCATAAGGGGTTCAGGCCCGAAATCCGTACGTGATGGTAAGCATTTAGTGAGAGTGTGTGAGCATGCAAAGTGAGCATTTAGGGGCTTCAGACGAGCACATGCTCATGTAGGTCACTTCCAGTGGCGGCATGCAGAACATTTAAGGTGGTGTGCTCTGTGTACAAGCACAGTATTCATCCTGTGACATCAGCAGGAGCTTGTTTTCATGCACAGCGAGCATTTCAGTGGTTCAGAAGACCATGAGCTCTGTCACTTCTTGTGGTGTAGGAAGTTATATTCAAAGTGAATGTGTAAGCCACATTTTGATGTACTGAGGAACATTTCATATACAGGTATGGGACCTGTTATCCAGAAGGTTCTGGACCTGGGGTTTTCCAGATAACGGATCTTTCCGTAATTTGGATCTTCCTACCTAAAGTCTACTAGAAAATCATGTAAATATTAAATAAACCCAATAGGCTGGTTTTGCCTTCAATAGGGATTAATTATATCTTAGTTTGGATCAAGTACAAGGTACTGTTTTATTATTACAGAAAAGAAGGAAATTATTTTTAAAAACTTGGATTATTTATTTAAAACAAAGTCTATGGGAGATGGCCTTTCTGTAATTTGGAGCTTTCTGGATAACGGGTTTCCGGACAACGAATCCCATACCTGTATTTCTGCTGCAGAATTGTTTAGTCTGCCCAACTTAATATGTAAGGGTTACTGACATTTATTTCTATTGAGTGTAATTCCTTGCATGCACTCTTTACAGTGTATATACAGATAGAGTTCAGATTAGGAGGCAATAAACTGCAGACAAAGCAGATCTTTGCCCTGCTTTGCAACCTTTGCTGAGCTGGAAGGGAACACGAATTTCCTGTGCTGCCAGAAACATTGATTACAATAGCAAAGGTTGTGACATCGTACAAATGGAACCTTAGCTGCAGAATACAACTTTATGTGTAATCAAGAAGCTCTAACAAAATGACATTATGCTTCAGAAATTTTTATTTATATGAATCTATGTATATTTTTTATTTATATAGCGCTACTTATGTATGCAGCACTATACAGCATAACAATAAGTTAATAGAACAAACAGGGATCATTACAATAATACAAATATATACATATAAGTACAAATATAAGTACAGTTATTATAATAGCTAAGTATGAAAGAGACAAGAGGAGCTGCAGTGCTGTACATTGAATACAAGTAAAACACAAGTCAAGAAATACAATAAATATACCAGTACACAGAGCTTATATAAGTACACAGTAGCTAGGAGGTCCCTGCCCCGCAGAGCTTACATCTCTACTGAAATGACAGTTAGGGTGACAGGTGTCTGCAAATATTCCTGGCATTTCCCTTTTACAAAAATATATTATGTTTTCTAGTATAATTGGCCCCACTCCCTTCCTCATCTGTTGATGGGTACATGCAGTTTTCAATATTGACAGATTAAAAACAATTTGTGAGGATCACAGAATGGTCTGTCGAAAAAGAACCCTTAGGTGGCATACAGGGTCAAAGCTGATTAAGAAAGATCTAGGGGTTTTTGTAGATATCAAGTTGTCTTATTCCAGGCAGTGTCTCTGTGGCTACTAAGACCTCAACTGGAGTATGCAGTGCAGTTTTGGACTCCAGTCCTTAAAAAGGAAATAAATGAGCTGGAGAGAGTGCAGAGAGGTGCAACTAAACTGGTTAGAGGGATGGAAGATTTAAATTATAAGGGTAGACTGACAAGGTTGAGGTTGTTTTCTCTGGAAAAAAGACGCTTGCAAGGGGACATGATTACACTTTATAAGTAGAATAGAGGGCTTTATAGCTCTCATAGGTCGTCCAAACAATTATGATAGTAACGCAACAGACACCGATAATAATACAGTTTGGTCAATAATTGTCTTGGAAAAATGCATGCCTTAGCAACATCCTTTCCCATAACCATAGGGGTTTAACAATAAAGACTGAATGCATGGGCATCCACAGGGGGGTTATTTGTTCCCCTTGACATTTCCCTTCAACAGGGCAAGAGGAAGTCCTAACATTGCAGCCCCTTCTAGTAGCTGCTGCAGGCATAAAATAGTATATTTTCTTCTGGGACTCACGGGCTGATTCGCAGCCTTATCTCATGGTGCTGTGTGTTTTAGGAAAAAGAGGGTGCTGGAATATGACTCTGCCTGTTGGGGAGAAGGGGCTTGTTTCTCTGTTTGTTTGTGTGTGTGTATGTGAGAGAGACTGTGAGAATCTGCATGTAACATAGTAAGTTGGGTTGAAAAACACACATGTCCATCAAGTATTACCTGCCTAAATGCTGATCCAGAGCAAGGCAAATAACCCCATTTGAAGCCTCTCCAGTTCCTTCCTGACTCCAAGGGGCAAATTTACTAAAGGGCAAAGTGACTAACGCTGGCGAAAATTCACCAGCGTAGCATCATTTTGCAACTTTGCCGATTTAATAACGGGCGCTGGTGTAAATTCGCTTGCGAAAGAGATAGACTGTAGCGATACTTCGCACTCTAACGCCAGGCAAATTTTCACTCTGGCAAATGGACATAACTAAGCAAATTCACTTAGATGCGGATTTTACTGAACGTTACCTCTTGAGCCAAATTTGCCTTCACCACCTCAGACCAGGCAAAGTGCAATAGAGTAGATAGGAGTTCCTCAAGAAAAAGTTGAACAAGTCCCAAAAAACGCAGGCAACTTTAACTTTTTACAGGGTGATAGGCTGAAAAAGATCGTACATTATATTTTTGGGTTCCCTCCTTCCCCCCTACATTTCCTAACATATGGCACATAAACTATACACTGGGTTCATGTGTAGGGCAATATAACAACTTAATTTTATTTTATTACAGTTCCCTGGACTTGTGTAATGTAATCTATTTGCTGCAACATATACGTCCATTGTACTTTAACTTCACGCCGTATGCTAATTAGGCATCACTAGAATAACTTTGAATTGCTTATCATATTATCGCTGGCACAACTTCGCAAGCGTTCAAAACCCTGGACACAATTTCGTGAATTAGCGCTGTCCTGGCGAATCAATGCCTGGCGAAGTGTTGCAATGTCAGTGAAGCAGTCGCTGGCGCAATTTCAGAGGTAAGTAAATTTGCCCCAAAGATGGTAATTAGACCAGTCCCTGGATCATGTGTGTTTGTGCAACTGTGTGAGTGTGCATAGTTGTGTAGAAAGGAGGGGGCATGGTAGAAAGGAGGGGTCATGGTTGACTGCTGAACCAAGGGAACCAACACATTCTGTTAGGATTTCTCCTAACAGTAGGTGTTGGTTCCTAATATGGACTTTTTATTGGTTTGCCACTTTTCTCTTGTTCCCAAGGACCTGCTATGGGTATTGAACATGGGCATCCATGAATAATAGGACTGGGCAAAAGCATGCAACCTTATCCCCCAACTTTTATCTTTTTATTGTGTTATGCATAGTGCAAACCTACATTTACTGGTGAACTCTAATGTTCCCCCATTGATAAATACACTACTATAAATCCCATTGGAATGAAACGAAAGTGTATGAGCTCTAATTTCACACTTTGATAAATCTGCCCCTTATACTTAGTGGTAAATCTGCCCCAGTACAGCAAATTACTGCAGTCTTCTGCAGAAGGAATATAAAATGTCTAATTGGTTATTCTGGGTTAGTGTACTCAGGGCCAGTACTAGGGGTAGGCAGAGTAGGCACGTGCCTAGGGCGCAATGTTCCGGGGGCGCCAAGCACCTTTCACTGCTGCCTACCACAGTCCGATCTTCAGAGTCCTGCTCGTTGCTCCTGTTTGCGCGCCTATGCGATGTGAGGGTGTGACATGGTGGTTTAGCATGCATGCGCGCACGCTCGCGTAGGCGCACGTGTCGGTGGGGGCGATGTGGCCAACCGATTTGCCTGGGGCGCCTGCCTTACCTGGTCCTGATTGTAATGGAGCAAATTCAACATTGACTTACTCTTTAGGGTGAGGTATCTTTCCTCCTTGAACATCCAAGGACGTCTCACCTATAATCAATTCTGAAATGTAAGCCTAAAGTCACTGTATAATTTCCAGATGGTTTAATTTTTTGCAGGAGGGCTTTTTGGGTCCCATCCCCTTACCTAGAACAGTGCTTGCTTTACTCCCTAATATTCTCAGTTGTTTTTTATCATTTTACACTACTTTTATACTTGCAGCAATAATTTGCTTTAATTTTCTTTAAAGCTTGTGCCACTTCACTATTCCTCAAACTATAGATGAGAGGGTTGAGCATTGGGATAACAACACTGTAGAACACAGAAGCAATTCTGTCCTGGCTCATGGCGTAAGTAGAGGAGGGGCGTAAGTACATAAAGAGGATAGTACTATAGAATATTGTAACAGCCACTAGGTGAGATGCACATGTAGAAAATGCTTTCTTTCTTCCTTCGGAAGAGCGGATCCTCAGTATAGTGGCTATGATGTAACTGTAGGAAACTATTATAGTAGTCAGTGAACTAGTTTCTGCAAATCCACCAAATATGAACATCAGAATTTCATTCATGGTGGTTTTAGTGCATGAAAGCTTGAGGAGTGGTGGGACATCACAATAAAAATGATCAATCTTGTTGGTCTTACAAAATGGTAGTCGGAAAGTACAAATTGTATGAAGCATTGCATTGAGGTACCCCAGAGTATAAACTGCTGAGACCAGTTGCACACAGACCCGTTTGCTCATAATAACTGAATACAGCAGTGGGTTGCAAATAGCAATATAGCGATCATAGGCCATTACTCCAAGGAGGAAACACTCAGTAGTGACCGACGCAGCAAAGAAAAACATTTGCAGGGCACACTCATGGTAACTTATGGTTTTTGTTTCTGATAGAAAGGTAGCCAAGGTTTTGGGAGTTATGGTGGTTGAGTAACAAAGATCTAAGAAGGACAAATTGTTGAGAAAAAAATACATCGGCGTATGGAGGCGGGAATCCAATCTAACAGCCACAATGATACCAATGTTACCTAAAAGGGTGACAAGGTAAAAGAAAAAGAAGAGAACAAAGAGAATGATCTGGAGCTTTGGGTTATCAGTAAGTCCAAGAAGAATGAATTCCTGGAAATGTGTGTTATTCCACCCTGCCATGTAAACTACTCCTATAATGCAAAGACACAGTATTTAGCTTTAGATATAGCAGAACAAACATTTACTTGAAATGACTGCACAGCTATCAGTGTGCTGATTTCGATGCCCCTTTGTCATATATTGTTACTTTTACTTTCTATACTCCATATCTGTTTGTGGTCAGTATTACAGTACTATATGTATTTGGCATGGCAGGCAGAAACCAGGGCTTCTGGATATTATGTAAGTGTGCTGCTGAACTTGCGTGAAATGCAAACCTTTAGAGCCTCACTGATGCCAGTGTATAATGCTAATTTATTTGGTTAACCTTCCTGATGGTCTTGTGACCAATTTTTATTCCATAACGTTTGTTGTTGCTGGTGGTAGGTCTTCCTGCTGGATACCTGTCCACCCTGTTAGTACACTGCCTACCCTGACCATCTACCTGCAGCTGGACTCTGAGCCTGTTAACCCATGATGTGCCTTGCCTTAGTTTTTTACCTCCCTTTTTTTTTGTTTCTTTGCAAGTACCTACCTTTTGCCTTGCTGTGTTAATCCTGCTTGTGCTTCAATAAAGTTTTTTCTGTTGGCCAAGCACCTAACTAAGAAATACTGGCCCATGGCCCAGGCAGAACTTTTGGGCCACTGCTTAATGACAGGTACCCTATTATAATGTTTCTTCAAAACAACGGACATTGTAAAAAAAATTTTATATTAATCAGTACACTAAATAAATTGGATTTCGTTTTTTTTTTAAGTCTCAACACGTTTATCTAAGTATATTATTGGATGATAATTGCTCAAATGTTTTAACAGCAGAGTAATCAGTCGCTATGAATAAATAACACTTGCCATGCAATTCAGATCTGCCCATCTGACCCATTGGCTTAATAAGATGGTGTATGGCAAACAACATATGTGGAGGAACAAACTGACCAATAAAGGCACAGATCTGCTCAGTCTCTACAAATTTTCTGTAATTGATTAAATGTAGGTACAGATGTTAAATCTGACGAGTGCTGTACATTCATCCCTCTGTAATTCTTTTACAATGTTCCTGACTGTCAGGAAAGGTTTGTTAATTGGGAAAAATATTAAGTTGCTGGATATTCTTAATAGCCTAGAGGTTCCTATAGCATAGGGCTGCTCCTCCAAGGATACTGCCAAATCAGTGGACAGGATAACATTTGAGATTAATTTTAATCTGCTGTACTGGTTACAGGAGCAGTATTACTTTAGTAATTATTTCTAAGTATGTTTAAACATGTCAGAAACTAAAGTGTTCTAATAACTTCAGGACTGCAATGGACAGCTTGAACCCCAAAAGTATGGAAACGTCTGTATTAACCAGTGTATGCAATATTGGTAAAATTGTCTACGTGAGTTATTACCCAATTTAAGGTGGAATAATACCAGGAAACCTGTTTCAGGTGGACAGGAGTGCTGCACCACATCATGGTCATGAATTCACTGAATACCCCATACCTACAGTGTACTAACTGGTTAAATTATACATGGTGCCGATGTACTCTAAATGCTTTTGCACTGTTTCACATTTATTATGTTAAATGAATGCAGAAATAGCTGAAAGGATAATGATGTATCATGTTTTCTTTCATAGTACAGGTATGGGGCCTATTATCCAGAATGCTTTGTACATAAACCTTATTACATTTCAGAACCCACACATGTTCCCTTTAATACCTTATTTTCTGCAGACTTTTTTTCCTATGTTCTTTCATGCCCGGCTCCAATTGAGGTTTTATGTGTCTATGGGGCCAATTTACTAAACTGCGACATTTTCTGATTAGGCTTTTTGTCTCCAAAACACTGAATACGAAAATACTCCAGCTAAAACCTGTCAAAATCATGTGGTCAATGGCAGATACAACTGGTTCGTGGTTTTTGAGGTTTCCATGTGTTTTTGATGCTGGGTATTGTGCGACAATATGAAAAAGGCATAGTTGTGCAACAAGTCAAAAAAAAATTCACTGTTTTCATGCTTTTTCAGATCATATCTTTTGATAAATGACTGACATTTGTGGAAATTAATATATTCATGGTTTCAAAACCCTCTACAACTACTACTTTTAGTAAAACAAATCTCTGTAGGTAAGCGCAAGAATGGATACTATGGTGCAGTACCCTTAAATTTGTATATTAAAGTGTATATTAAAGTGCCAAGTGTGTTAATTATGTGAAACTTGTTTAAAAAGTGCCATGTGCTGTAGACCCTTCAGGTAAGTTAGACCAAGGATGGTAAATCAGCCCACCTCACCAGAAATTGCCTACTCACCAGATTTTCAAAGTATGTACACATCAAGCAAACTGGTGCTGACTCCAAGTTGTCCTCGAGTATTCACGCAATGTTCATAAAAAGAAGAAATATAAGATAGTGCAGACGTATTTATTTAAAATTGTGCCCCAGCACTTGGGCATACTCACAAAATAACATGAAATTGAGAACGTTGTACAATTAAAACTGCTCCTGATCCTTAACGCGTTTCACTTGGATCGTCATGCTTCTTCAGAAGCAAAATTACTAACCTCACCCTCACTCAAACCATAGAAAAATTCAGGTTTAATTCACTTATGGTGGACTATTTGTGGCAACATTTGTATATTCAATAATATGGCGAATCATAAGCACATATGTAAAAATGGCAAGGGAACTGCTCTCTTAGCAACTATACCTTAAGCTACGGACCTACCTATATTGAAACCATTTTACAATAAGGCAAGGGATCCCCATTCCAACCGACATGCCACAAACAAGAGGCACACACAAATCCCAAAAACACAAAAGTTGAAGTAAGTTAAAATTGAAAAAATTAAAAAGCTGCCAAGTCTATGTTTAAACCACAGGTAGTAGTACTGCAACTAAAATTCAACGTTCAATAAATAGGCCTCTGCGTGTAAGTAGGATCAGAAAATAAAGATACAGACCAGGCAGATCTGCTAATAATCACATCTCATACTGGTTCTTAGGGTGGGACTTGGCTGTCAGGCTCTTTCCAACATTATAAACAGACAAGGCAAGGGTACATATTGGAGACATTTTTATCTGGATGTCAGTAAAGAGCAATACATTGTATTACATACCTCAGTTCTTTGTAAGCAAATCAAATAATTTATATAAAGTACTTTTATCCTGAATGAGTTTGCTGATTGATGTATAATAATTATAAGTAGCATTGTTAAAATAGTCACTTGCACATCACAATAAATTAGTTTGTTCATATTGATAAACTGGAAAAAAAATAGTTTCTGACATTAATGTATTGGTGAAGTGATGGGTAATGCATAAACTGTTGAGGTGCAGCTTGTATATACTTGTTCCATAAACCTTCCTTGTCTCTTCTACTTGTTATCATATAAATATATGTATATATGAGTAGAGATAGTACAGGCAATGGATTGAATCGCTATGGTGGGTGGTTGAGTACTTACCCAGAGATCAAAATGGCACAGTATGAGTGAGGACATAAAGCTGGTAGTTATATGCAGAGATTTAAGTCTTTTGAGGCTATTCACCTGAGCTCCCACTGTAACCATTTTGTTTTGGGAATAAAAGCCATTTCTCTTGGGTTCTACATAAAAAGAATTGAGGTAATTGTTCTCTAATTACATCTACATACCAGATATAGGTCTATAGGTAGATTTACATTACTGAATGATGAATATATCACTCTGCGTTTTCATTATTACTGAAGACAAGACCATCATTAGGGGTGAATTAAGAAACAGAGTTTAGTTCGTTTAATAACTATGGGCAAATTTTCACCTGGGGAATAACGCAAAGCAACCTTTGTGTTATATTTGTGTTCTGTTTTTCTTGGGTTACTGCCCATATGCAAATTTGCCCAGTGGTAGTTAATGAGTAGTGATGGGCGAATCTGTGGCGTTTCGCCGAATAATTTCGTTTTTGATGCTGGTGTCCATTTTTGAAGCCAAATCTTTGCCGGTGAATGTTTACGCCGGTTTCGCGAATCGCGGGAATTCGCTGCAAACTGCGGGAATTTGTCACGAAATCGTGCCTGGCAAATAAAATCGCCCATCACTATTAATGAGCCACATTTGGAAGATGGTGGGAATCTGAGTGTTTTCTCACACCAAGGAGACTACTGCTACTGCCCCTTCCCTGTACAAGATGTCACTGGAAAAAACAGGTGATCAGCCAAATTATCTCCTTTATTTACTCCCACTGGGTCTCTCTCAGTTCCCAATTCCGTTGCCTATGCTTTTATAAAGAGTAAACATTTTACATTCCTATGTAAGAGTATGCGCTATTCAAAAGATATATAGTGGGGCCAATTTACTAACTTTCGGATTTCTATTTTTTTCACTAATCGTATTTTTTTCTGAAAATTTGTGTTTTTTTTTGTACTATAAAACTCTAAGGGGCAGATTTATCAAGGGTCGAAGGGTCAATAAGTAGAAAGCACGGTAACATCTTTATTCTGCCCCGGTACTATTATATTATTGTTTACAAAATGTTAAAACTTTATTTTTTAAGTCATATACACCAGAATTTCTCTTTAATATACAGTATCAAGATACATACTCACAATTCTGCCCTAACCAGCTAATCTCTCATGGTCTGATCATATCTCCCCATCAATGTATACTGTACCCAGACAAAGATTTTCACTAGAAATATTTTATTGCAACAGTAAATATATGTCTTAACTCCTAAAAAAAACCCAGACGGGTGAACATACCCTTTCAGACTGAACTGCTCTGTTAATGTCAGGCAATATTTTATGAGGATCTATGGATGTTGTTACACAATTCTTATAAAGGATGATAAGGATGATATTGGACATTGGGATGCGTTGGGGATTGGATAGTGAAAAGTCTGATGTAGTGATTGTATAAAGTGGTCCAATTTTGTCTTCATGGATTGTCTACAGTTTAATCAGTTTAAATTTGAAGGTAGTTTACAGGAATAACTGGCCTTATATAACAAATAGTAGGAAGTTATATATTCAAATGAAGTGTAAAGGGAGGGGAATATTTGTTGTAAAGTAGATTGAATATACGATTTAAGATGTTAACTGTTTTATGGGTATTGGCCTATTGCCCTGACATCAATTAGAAATTGTTTAAAAGACATTTTATTATTTATCCAAAGAAGTGGGGTGAGTCTTGTGCGGTCACTATTTCATTGACTGTTCTGTTATTTTATTTTTTATATTGTACTAATTTTAATAACATTACTTGTAAATATCATCCCCGGACCCCTAGTAACCTTAAACAGTGTCGGACTGGCCCGGCGGGACACCGAGAAAAAACCTGGTGGGCCCCGACCCTCATGGGCCCCCGATGGGCCAGACCTCCTCTCCTGGTGCTTGTTTTTTTTTAAAAAAAAGGATTTTCGCGACTCGCAGTGTGCGCATGCGCGCTGATTGGGTGCCATGTGCGCATGTGCGCCAAGGAGGTGCCAAACATCGCCGCATGGCGCGCACAGTAGGGCTACAGGGGGCCTGTAGGAGGGCCTTGGACTACAGTCCCGGTAGGCCCCATGCCCCCCAGTCCAACCCTGACCTTAGAGAATTATTGCATGTTATTTACATGTACATGCCATCATTTACATCAAGTAGTGGTGAATCAATCAGGAATAGTGCTTACTTGTTTGTATTTGTATAACTGCCAGCAAACCACATTTCATTTCCCAGATGTTGGTTATTCAGTCTCAAATGCATATCTAATGGGTCTCTGAGGATATCTGAAAAAGACTCTTAATTGGGTTCTATGAAACTAATTATAAAGGAGAACAAAAACACATTAAATATGTCACTGTAATCATTTCTATTCCTGTAATGAAAATTATCAGTGGAACAAACACAAGGATTATTAACTGAAGTCATTATATCATGAATGTGAATTAAATCAATTTTACTCCATATAATATAAATATTTTCCTAAAAATGTAGATGTAGTTCACCTTTAATTTAACTTTTGTTATATTATAGAATGACTATTTCTAAGTAATTTTTCAGTTGGCCTTAATTTTTTCTTTTTTATGGTTTTTGGATTTTTTGCCTTCTTCTTCAGAATCTGAATTTATATGTGAAAACTGACTGATAAAAATACTGATAAAACTGACTGATAAAAATATATTGCATTACAAGTAGTTTCACCCTCCCCAAACCAAGAAATCTGTACCTAAGTCTCAGTTCACACATATGAGATGTATAGTGTCAGACAAAGGTACCCTACATGATAGACTGATTGAGGTGGTGGTCAAATTTAAGGAACCAGGGTACCAATTACCCCTATTAAGAGAACAGCTCTCTTTAGAGGAGAAATCTGATGGTAGGTTGACCATTCTAGTGGACATAAGATTAAGGCCAGACGACTTGCTTTTGTTTACTGGTATAATTCCTTGAGTCCACATATTAATAACATCATATACAAACACTGGGGGCTCCTGAGAGATGGGATGGATGTACAAGAATTTTAGTTGCATCCTATGATGTCATATAAAAGGAATAAATCTATGGGTCCTCCTAGTTAGATCTGATTTAGGGGACAGTATTAGAGGACAACAGGTGTTGAGGCCAGTAAAGAATGGAGCCTTCCCCTGTTTAACATGTAATTGTTGTTCTATTTGTCAGTGGTGGTCATTTACCACTCACATAAAGGTACCCCAATTAGGATTAAGGGAGATTTTACTTGTTCCTCAACATTCGCTATTTATATGATGAAATGCCCATGTAGGCTTCAGTCATTTTTTTGAGAATGGACATGGAGTTCATCAGTTAAAATATCAGGTGGTTGATGGGGTCTTGAAATTACTTAGTGGAGGGGATAGATTAAAAGGATTGCTTAAAGCGGACCTGTCACAAAGACATAAAAAGCTGTATAATTAAAGTACTTTTCAAATTATACATGAAATCCAAATTCATTGTTTTACTACAGAAGTCATAGCTGTTTTAAACTCATTTAAAAAATCTCAGCTGTCAATCAAATATTGGCTGCCCTTCCTCTATGTCTTAGGCATAGAAAGGCGGGGCAAGCAATTACTTTTGCTTTCCATTGTCACTGCACTCTCCACATTCCCCCTCTCTCTTCACCATTTAATTGTGTAACCAGTACATGGAGATTCTGCTGCACAAACAAGATTTTGAGATGATGCAAGGCTTGCCTTAATAACAGTGTCCACAAAATAGCTCCTGCCTCCTAGCTATAATTATGAATTCCCAGACCAAAGAAAACAAGATTCAAATAATTTAGATAGTGTTATTAAAGTTTATTTTGCTTGAAAAACATGATAATAGGATAGGATAGGATTTGTAATATAAGGTCCCCTTTAAAAAGGAGGGCAGGTGGATACACTTGTTGGGTATTCACACACCATTTGGTTTGAATAGGGAATATGAACTTCACAAAATCTTTCGGTAATTTATGTTTTAATTTGCGTTTTTAAATATTTTTTTACAGATGCTTTACATTTGGATTGATATATAATTTATGGACGTTCTTCAATAGTGTAGCAGGAAAGATTTATTATACTATGTATTTAATCTGATAAAATGTTTAACATTTTGTTTCTTTACGCATGTACTTAGAAGCTTTAGGAAAAGCTGTTGCATGCCTGAAATGTTGCTGCATTATTGTCTTAACATGTAAGCAAGCCATATTTACAATAATGGCATTTTAACCTTATCCTGTATGATGATGCCTTTATGAATCCTAGTTTGATGTTTTGCCTAGTGAACAGAACCACTATTGCACCACTGTAGCAGGCAGTATAGGGATGAGCTCAAAAATGGAGAATGATTTTGTGCTGCCAGTAAAATCTACAAACATTTTTTTTCAGTTAAAAAGACATTAAAAGTGCAATCCGGGAAATGGGGGAAATCAGGAAGGATTTATTGTGTGTATATGGAGTGATGCTGCATTTGGATGCAAGAAAGGTAAGAAAGGCTGACACAAGCGACTTTAGCTTTGCTGGATGATGTTTTCAGAAGTTCAGCATAAACATACACACTACTGGGCAGATTTATCAAGGTTCGAAGTGAAAATTTGATTTTTCAACTCAAATTTTCAAGTATTTTTCATGGCCAAAACTATCAAATTCGACTAGGGAATTATTAAAATTCGATTTGAGTTTTTTAAAAACATCATTCACTGGCCCTTTATGAACTCATTCTACTGTTTGCCACCTTAAACCTGGCGAATTGCTGTTTTAGCTTATGAGGGACGTCCTGGGACATCCTGTTCTGAGAAAAAACTCGAATCATAGTAACATAGTAAGTTAGGTTGAAAGAAGACAATTTGAATTCGATAAGAGTTTGTGGGTCGATGGCATTCACCCGAGTTTGCAAAATTAGATTTTTTAAATAAATTGCAGTTGGTCGAAATTCGAGTTCATGTGAGTTTATAGGAGCTTAAAAAAACTCCTATGAACTCAAATTTGACCCTTGATAAATCTGGCCCTACATGTGGCATAACTCATTGATTAATTCTCTGTAGTGGTAACATTGATGACAATGAGAAGGGTGCTTTATCTTTACAAATGCTATTACCTGATGTCTGAAAATAGTCAGCACCATCTCCATGTGAACATACCATGACTTTTTGCTTTTGGGGTGCACAAAACAGAGGTAGTGATTCCACAGCCTTTCATAACACACCGTAGTGATCATTAGAACCCGCTAAATTCATGGGACCTCTTTAAATAATTAAAAGACTGTCGCATTTGGAGGATAGAAGTTCACCCAGAATTTGTAGTGACCACTAAATGTAAAGCTCAGGAGCTGGGCTTTTAGAGAATGTCCTCCGGGTGTCACTACCATGATACGCTTGGCTGGGTTCACAAACATGAGCAGCTGGGTTCACAAACATGAGCACTCCAAGATCAGGTGCAAAGTTTCTCAAAAGTTCAAAGTCCACTTGGGATATAAACTGGTTGTACAGGACACCTTATAATATCAATATAAATAAATATATCATAAAAATAAATAATGAGCCAAAGAAAAAAATCCCCATTTAACACACTCTACTGATTTTTGGCTCTTCTTATATAAAAATGATTAAATTGTACAAAACATGTAGAAGATCGAGTAATTAAAACATGAAAAGTAGCATTTTACCTTCAGAAACACGTCAGTACGCGCTCTCTCTCTCTCTCTCTCTCTCTCGAGTGCTCAGTATTTTATTTGGTCAGTAATTGGTGGGGGAAGCACTGGATTCTGGTAAGAGGTATAAGCTGAAAAGTATAGAAATACATAAATAAATAGAATAGCTTGACATGGAAACCCCAAAAAGCAACTTTCTATGCATGTGCCTCCTACCTTACTACTGATCCCAGCAAAAGGCAGATATTATTTTGGCATATTTTTAAAGATAAAACTAAAATGGCACTTACTAAACTTCAGACTTTCCTTATCATTTAGGATTAGGGGCAACTACTTTTCCGAGACTCACAACTATTATGTGCTCTTTTTGTAGTCATAAATAAGTTGCAGAGAGTGTGATGTAATGAGATTCAATGTCAACATCTACTCTAAAGTAATTTGTATAGAAAATATTATTGCCTTGACAACGGTAAATTATCATACATAGGTTATATCAAAAAGATATATGTCCCAAGGCTTCTTTGTAGTAAAAATAAATTATTTATTAGTAATCACATTAAAAAGTTTATGGTACATATTGACTCCACATGGCCCACCTTACGTGTTTCGTACCGTCTGGCACTTAGTCATAGGTGTATCTGGCTTGGATAGAGATCTACAGAAATCAGCCACATGGACTCCCGACTAGTAAATAATTAACGGTAAATTATCCACAGCAGTTGAACTCTTTCCGCAGTGTAATGCAATCACTGAGAAGTGTTCATATCCGTTTTGTAGGTGTGATTAGGTATCGGTAAACTGACCGAATTTTCTTTCCTTAAGAATGGTCAGAGAACAGTGCACATATAACACTTTTTGAGCTAAAATAAAACATTGGATTCAAATTGTGAATTTCCAGGCATATTCAACACAATGGCTACAGTGAAATATCAATAACTAATATTGTAGGACCATGGTTAGTAGTGTCTTTTCAACATTGCAGTAAAGTTACATTGTATTCCAATGATTAGCAAGAGTAGCAAAAGCAGAACATTTTCATGTTCATGTCATTATTATAGATCTTGGATACACTACAGGGACATATCTTAACTGAATTGCATTTGGCCACCTCTAGTTTCTGCCATTAACTTGATCGGAGGAACAGCATTATTTACCGTGGGAAGGGAATAGTATTTTGGCATAAAAGAGTAGGTAATGGTAACTAATTCTAGTGTCTTTGGTAGGTCTAAGTTCTCTGATTATACCAAGTGAGGATGATAAGGACCAACCTAACTCATCTCTTGGCTTTTTGGACTAGCTGTTTAGTATTAAAACCTTAAATTAAAAGTATGATAAAGGTAATGATATAACTCCAAAATCTTGCAGCTATGTGCGTAGTTGCAACACCCACCCACAAACTGAGACAAAAAAATTGTTTACAGTTACTTACTGAGCCCTGATCAGGAACAGTCACGCTTATGTAGACTTATGTATTACCATTTTAACAGATTAATATAATGTACTGAACTACTCTCTGTTAAAAAGATAAAAACAGAGAATACTTTCTGTGATTGTAGAATTGTCTATGTTATGTAACAGGGCTCTATATCACAATACAGGACAAAATAAATCAGTTTACTATTATTACCAACCTGTGTTTGCTTATATTTTTTTAAAAAATTTTTTTCTCGAAATTTATTATACCCTGAACCTGGAAATAGCTTGAATCCAAATATACACCAACTAAAACCTGTCGAGGGCATGTAGGAGTCAATGACAGAGGTCCCTTGAACCAGGGCCGGGCCAAGCCGGGAAGGGCACCCTAGGCAACCTGGCCGGCCTCCCTGCTCCCCCTGCCACACAACTAAATGCACATAATGAACATATTTATTCAACATGCCCCAGATGGACTGCAACTTGCGCATGCACAGGACAGGTAGAGAGCGTGGAAAGGGTTGAGCGTGATGGAGGGAAGATTCGAGAACTCGATTTATTTGAGTTTTGGGATTTCCCAACTTGCTGAATCAAGTTTTTTCCTTTCAAGTTTTTTCTTAAATAAGAAATCATTTGAGTCATGAGTTCATTTGAGATATAAAAAGACTCTAATATTCGACCTTTGATAAATAACCCCCATAATGTCAAAAAACTGCTGCCTATTGATAAGATTGTGCATTTTTGGGGCCATACGTAGTCTAGTTGCCTGCTGACACAAGAGTCCACCAATTTCTGCCTGTGTATGATAAACTTTAGTTTTGATCTCTTTCCTACATTGCTATTTAATTATATTACATTTAACCATAGTGGGAATACAGGGCAATACATCCAGTGACAATCGTATTTTTTGCAACAGACTAACACATTTAACCCTGTGCCAGCAGAATTACGCATTTCATTTGCACACAGTGCCAGACATTTTTTTGTGCTCTCTTATTTTAGGGGCATTTCCTGGGGGGGAATTTTAGTTTACCTACGAGAACCTGAGCTTTCTAAATCTGCTAACGTTTTTGTGTATTTCCACTTCTGGAACAAGATTTTTAGCTCTAAATACAAAAAAAAAAATGGCATTTTTCACAATATAGGGATTTATACCAGAAAAATATTTTATGTTATGCACAAAAATGTAACTGATTTGGAAAGCCCAGTAGTAAATTACCGAATTTCAAAGCACTACAGCAGGATATGGCATAGCCAATAAATCCTGGAACAGTAGGTTTATCCCAGTAAACCATATATTTTTTGTAAGTACACATTCTGTCGAATCCAAAATAAGTAATGTTTCTGCTCCTAATTACCAAACATTAAGGGGAAGATGTATTAAGGGTCGAATATCGAGGGTTAATTAACCCTCGCTATTCGACTGGCGAATTAAAATCCTTCGACTTCGAATATCGAAGGTCGAAGTAGCCCATTAGATGGTCGAAGTAGCCAAAAAAACACTTCGAAATTAGAAGTATTTTTTCTTCTATTCCTTCACTCGAACTTAGTGAATGGGCCCCTAAAGCTTTTTTGAACTTATTGGTTTCTATAAAAATGTATGTAAATTTGAAAAAATTACCTCAAAACCTTCACTTTGCAAGTTTGTATCTCCCACATAGCATACGGTACAAGAAAATATGAATCCAAGGGTCCACTGAACAGTTTGATGCCCATTGTGCATAGGCTTAGCAAAGTATCTGGCGTTCAGTAAAGTTATCGCATACAACTGGAAGTCATTTCAGTTACTGAATAAACATCACGTTTACTGCATTTTTGCAGGGAGAAAAAATACGTTGACCTCCCAAAACCATATATTTTTGGAAAGTACATTCAAACAAATACAAAACAGGTAACCATGCCTTTCGACTAGTTTTGATTAAATAGCTGAAAATCGCTTCAAAGCTTCAACTTTCTAGCATCTTATCTCCCACACAGCATTAGGTCCCAAGAAAAAACATCCTAAATATGAATTCCAGGGCTCAACTGAACAGTTTGATCCCCATATGTGGCATACAAAGACCCCCAAATGCAATAAGTGCATATACTGTACATTTTCACGGCTGATATACAAGCACCCGGTATGTGTATTATGTTCCATTCCCTAATAGTATGCTGAAACTAGAAAATCATATATTTTCAGAGAATGCACATTCTGATGACAGATGGATAAATACATCTTTCTACTGCAAACTAGCAAACTGCAAAGTTATGCTCACTGTAGCAGTTTTATGAAATTTCTGAAAATCGTCACAAAACTTGCATTTTACTCCATTATATGCCCCACATTTGGTAACATACCATCATTCTAAACATGAACTCCAGGGGTCTACTGAACAGTTTGTTGCCCAATAGGCATAGATAAACCAAACTTTATGGCGCACAGAGACCCCAAATGGATATATAGCAGACACATTTTACATGGGTAAAAAAAAGTAACAAAGAACAGTGCAAAATGCAATAAAATCACTAAAATCCATTAAAGACACAAACATCAATGCTTTTTTTTCACCTAGTGTAATCAGCAATCAGAATCGCAGTTTGAATATTTTAGCCAAGTTTTTCAGCACTCAAAATGTGCTGAAAAAGTCTACCTCGGCTTATACTCAAGTCAGTACCTGCAGACAAGCCCTCTCCCGCTGCCTTCTCTCTGCACACGCCCCTGGGAGTCGATGAAAAGGAAGACGTGGGTGGCACAGAAGCGGGACTTAAGACTGTACGACGGAAGTAGGAATGCGCACTGTTTGCGCGATCACGTTGACTTGAGGAGCCGCGCGTCCTGCCATTTATGTGAGTGTGGGAAGTGATCTCCAGATGGAGTTCGGCAGCCATACAATCCCACCTGCTTCCAGCAACAGCAGCAGCCTCCCACGTACACAGAGGAGGGACAGGCTGATCCACCAGCCCACGCCTGCAGGTCCCGGCTTTTTTCCTACGAGTGCAGCTAATTAGGCAGCAGTGTGCAAGTCTACCGTGCCCACTCCCCGGGGGCCCTCGGGCTCTTTGGGCAACTGCCCCTAGCTCGGTTAAAAAGAAATGGCTACTAGTGAGTGTCTCCACCACAGCCTGTAACCTGCTTCCCTTGTTGGAGCAATTATACTATAAAGGGTAATGTCAGAGGGGTTAATACCCTCTAAGACTGTGGCTGTGGGATAGCAGGTATAGTAGGGGGAGATGACAATGACAATTCTGAAGGGAGGGGTTGAAGGGCTGAGCAAGCAGGACAGAAGCAGGAAGAACAAATGTATGAAGTAGCTGAGCTGTTTGCTTTTCAGAGACCAGAGTAAGAGGTATGTAAAGAGGCATTTCATTGATTAGATTTTTGTTGTGACCAAATTTAGGAAAACTTACCTACCAGTAGCTGCTGCATTTCTCACCCTAGGCTTATACTCGAGTCAATATGTTTTCCCAGTGTTTGTAGGCAAAATTAGGTACCTCGGCTTATACTTGGGAAGACTTATACTCGAGTATATACGGTATGTAAACAAGCTGCTATGTAGCCATGGTGCAGCCATTCAAGCTATAAAAAAGGAGACAAGGCACAGTTACATAGCAGATAACAGATGAAAAACCATTGTATTGGACAGGGCTTTTCTGTTATGTGCTGTGTAACCTGTGCCTTTTCTCCAGCTTAAAGGGATACTGTCATGGGAAAAAATTTTTTTCAAAATGAATCAGTTAATAGTGCTATCCAGCAGAATTCTGCACTGAAATCCATTTTATATTCAATTTTGAAATCTGACATGGGGCTAGACATATTGTCAATTTCCCAGCTGCCTCCAGTCATGTGACTTGTGCTCTGATAAACTTCAATTTACTGCTGTACTGCAAGTTAGAGTAATATCACCCCTCCCTTCTTCCCCCCCAGCAGCCAAACAAAAGAACAATGGGAAGGTAACCAGATAACAGCTCCCTAACACAAGATATACCCTCATACTGTGAGGACGTGTTTTAAGTGTGCTGCAGGACTGTGTGTTCTCCCAGGCCCTTGCGGGTCCTGGGGGAGTTAGTCCCGGTCCCTATCCCTCTGTGACCCCCTCCTTTATACCCCCCAGTATAATTAATTTCTCCATTTTTGTTATTTTTGGGGGTTACCCCCCTCCTCACCCCTGCCTAAATGGGGTTAAGAAAGAAGGGAGATGCAACCCCTGCGGGTGGACGAACCCGCCTTGGAAGCAACCGCAGAGCAATGGAGGAAAAGTCCCCAGTACCTGCTGAACGTACACGAAGTACGAAAAAGAACAAACCAACTAGGCGGCAACTACCTGAATATGACTCCTCTTCGATGGAAGAAGCCGAGGAGAGCAATGGAAGACATCCGGGTCCGGGAGGAAGTGCAGGGGCGAGTGCAGGGAGCTGCGGCGTGACTGCAGGGCCTTCCGATCTGGTGCAGAGTGAGATCCCGGCAGTGAGAGGAGGAGAGCTACCGCAAGAGTTGAGTTCAGCAGAGGCAATGGAGGAAGCAGCAGGAACGATTGCTCAGGAAGTTGCCGAGCAGGTCCTGGAGGCAAATGCTGCACAGAATGGAAACCTGGCTGCAGGGACTGATAGATCGCTCTTGGTGAGTGTTAACTTGCCTGATACTGAAGTGGCTGCATTTGTGACTGTGGGGGAAGGAGGCACAGAGACTGTGTCAGTTTTGGAAAAGGGAGATGTCAGTTTGGGGAAAAATAGTCATGTAAAAGAAAAAAAAACGAATTTGTCTGAGCCAGCATTAGGAAAAGACACTGAAAAGAATGTTGGCTTGGTAATTGAATATGATAAAATCATCGGAGCACTTAATGAGTTAAAATGCCTGGAGACCAAACAGTCTGTTTTAACCAAAGGCATAGATGTGCTGATCAGAGACTTAAGGCTGTTAAAGGGAGATCGAAGGACTGAGGCCATTAGACAACTGGCTTATTTAAACAAAGACTTTGAATCGGTGGACTTACAAATTAAATCAATTTTGAATGTGATTGAACCGTGGAAAGAGTTGTATTATAATAAAAAAAGATTTGAGGAAATGAAAAGTAGAGGAGGGATTGCAGAAACGGAAAGGCTGCTTAAAATCTCACAATTACTAAATGAAAATGTTTCTTGTGATGTATCTGAGGTTGTATCAGTGCAAGAAAGTGTTAACATCCCCTCTGTTAAAAAAATTGGTAGTAACTCCACACCAGAAGCGAAAGGGTTAAATACTCCTTTTAATCAGATAGATGAGTCTTTAAATTCTGAACAGCCAGTAGAGGGCACTTCCCTTTCTGGAGCAATAGAAAATTACCTAGAACCAGGTGCAAACAATAAAGAAGGAGGCAGTGTGTGGGGGAAAAAGAAACTGTTTGAGAATTCACAGGGGGAGGGGCAGGAGGAGGATGAATATGGCAAAAGACAGAATGCTGTAAAGATAAAATGGGTAGGTGAAAGGGAAAACTTTCCAGGTAGGAGATTTGTAGCAAAGATTTTGGTCAAACAAGTTTTGGGATTCGTAGTAGATGATATCTATGCTATGCTCAGTTTTACTGATATTGAATTTGACTTGAGCTTTAAATTGGCACAAGGATTAGAAGAATTTTGGAGACGTTACAACCTGACAAAACATGCTAAAGAATGGAAGGATTTTAAAGTCATACCCATTTCTAAACCTGAACTTAAAAATATTACAGTCATAATGAAAAATGAAACTGTACATCCTGAGGATATTTTGGTATGGCTTAAAAGACAGTGTACAGTGATGTCACCACTTGTAAAAATCTTTGATGAAGAAGGCTTTTGGATAGGGGGCTATAAAGTTCAAGTCAAATTAAATACAGAAGGTTATTCACAAAAACATTTACCCACGTCCTTTTTCATTGGTAGAGATAGGGGTGTTTGCTTTTATGTGGGACAGGCCAAACTTTGTTTTAAATGTGGGGCAAGAACACATCTCGCAGGGAATTGTAGCATTAAGAAATGTGCCTTCTGCGGAGAGATTGTCATACCAGTAAAGAGTGTGAAAAAGATATTAAATGCAACCTGTGTTTGAAAATAGGCCATGCCTTTAAAAATTGTCCAGAAGCTTGGAGAAATATTAAGAAAGCTTGCCCTAATATAGAAGAGCAATTGAGAGAGAATATGACTGATGTGACCAAGGTGACTGATGTGACCAATGTGACTAATCTTCCTGAAATACAAACGCAAGGAAAAAATGAGGTAGATAATAGCATTAGGACAAAAGAAAAGATACCCCTTGTTAAAGAGGGAGAAGTAGATGAATGGAAATCTGTGGGAAAGAGAACTAGGAAAAGGAAGACAGAAAAGAAAAATGTGACTGGTGAAATGACTGTGGTAAGCCAAAATAGATATGAGGTCTTGGGAAAAAAATCATGGGGGGAAGTAGTTGAGGAATCAGAAGAGTTGGAACGAATAGAGGGGGAGGAGGAGGAAAGAGAAAAAAGAAAAAACCAGGTTCAAGACACCAGTCGAAAAAAAAGTAAAAACGAGCCTGATGATGTGTCCCTAGACCTAGAGTGGGAGTCTTTAGAAGAGGAGGAAATGGAGGTAAATCTACACCCTAGGATACAAGTTAAAAGGACAGGGGATGAGAGTGAGGCCTCAAGGAAAAAAAACAAAAAAAATGAATCTGTCAGTTGATTTTTTGACCATTAATGTATGTAGTATAAAAACCAGCAAGACCAGATTTTTGGCTTATGATTTTTTAAAACAAACAGAAGCTGACATTATATTTCTCCAAGAGACAGACTCTCATCTTTGGGGGAAGTTAAGGAGGCAAAAAGGGAATGGAGAGAGGGTTTATCTTTCTGGTCATTAGCAACCAAACCTGCAGAAGGAGTTGGTATTTTGTTTAAAGGAAATAAGAAGGTGATTGTCAAGAAAGTGGTAGATATTTCACTAGGAAGATGTTTAATGTTGGACATTATGATAGAAGAGATACTAATGAGGCTCATTAATATTTACGGAGCTCATACAATTTCAGAAAGATTTTCTCTTCACATCAATTCCAGTAATTTTCTCAGGAGATTTTAACCAAGTATTGGATGAAAAGGATAGGACAGGCAAAATAAATAAATACGAAAGTTTATTTTCAAAAATTTGATTAAAGATGCTGGACTAATAGATTTAGCAACTTACGATGGTAGAAACAGCTGTCATACATATAGATGCGGCACAAGGAGTAGCAGGATAGACTTCATCTTCATAAAAAATGGAGAAATCTTCTCCAAGTTTAGAGAAATTATAATGGAATTTTCAGACCATCTGGGATTAGCCTTTCATTATGGTGGAACAGGAGGTATGGGAGTAGGTAAAGGCCTTTGGAGATTAGGCAAAGAATTACTAGAGGAGGAGGAGGTCAAAATTGCCTTTAAGAAATTTTTTAAGTTGCAGGTTTCAAAAATTGAATTTTTCGATTCTGTTGCGGAATGGTGGGATTCGGCTAAGGATTCTTTCCGGACCTTTTTCGCTTCTACCTCTTTTAAGAAAGGGAGGGCTAAAGAAAAAGAGAGTTGGTCTTTAAGAAGGAAACTTGAGATCTGTGTTTCGGCAGGGGAGGAAGGGGAAAAAGTAAACCGGCTGAAGTATTTGTTGAGACAGCATCAGTACAACCGGCTTAAGTCCCTGGTTCTGGAGAGGGACTACGGAAACTCGGTTTCCCCGGACCCTTGTCAGAATTGTAAGGAGACTGTAAAGAGAAAGCAGGTTGAGAGCCTTTATGACTCCCAGGGTAATTTAGAAGTATCTAGGGAGGGAATCCTGGGGGTTGTAGAGACTTACTATGCTGACCTTTTCAAAGAAACAGCTTTGGATAAGGAGAAGATCCAAGTTTTTCTAAAGGCAACCCCAGTATCAGACACTGCAAATTTGGACATTTCCCTGTTGATATCAGAGATAACAGAGGAGGAAGTAAGGCAGGCAATTGACAAACAACAGAAAAAGAAAGCTCCTGGACCAGATGGGTTAACAGCAGAATTCTATGTCACCTTTAAAGAATATCTGGTTCCAGTGTTAGCCCAAGTCTTTAATGCCTGCCTAAAAGAAAAACATCTCTCACCATCTATGCAGCACTTCTCAATTGTGATAGAAAGATTCTGGCAAGGATTCTTACACAGAGGTTGGGTGCGGTGGCAGGTTTTCTTCTCTCTGCATCTCAATTCTCTTCAGTAGAAGGGCGAAATATCTTTGGAGCTGTTTTGTCACTAAGGGAAGCACTGGAGAGATGTAAAGGTAGGCAATGGGGTAAATACTTTCTATCTTTAGACCAAGCAAAAGCCTTTGATAAGGTTAACCACAAGTACCTATGGGCTGTTTTGCTTAGATATGGCATTCCGGAAGAATTTGTAGAATGGATTAGGACTTTGTATAAAGGGGCAAGGAGCTTCCCGCTGATTAATGGTTGGAAAGGTGAGAACTTTTTGGTGAGAGCTGGTGTGAGACAAGGATGTCCCTTGAGTCCGCTCCTGTATGTTTTCTCTTTGGATCCTTTTCTGGGGAGACTGCAGAATTGCGGGCTTGAGGGAGTTCCATTTCCGCTGGGTCAATCCTTTAAGTCCCTTGCCTACGCGGATGATGTCACTCTAGTAATATCAAAGCCTGAGGAGGAGGACAAGGCTTTGGAGTGTATCAGAAGCTACTCTGAGGCATCAGGGTCTCAGATCAACCAAGAAAAGTCGGAAGCTTTTGGACTTTAGAAGGGGAACCTTGGTTTAAACTCAAGAAATTCCCAGTGGCCCCAGAAGTAGTTAAGATCCTAGGGGTGAAATTCGGGAAGGGAGACCTGGCGAAGGTAAATTGGGAAGATAAACTGAATGCTGGTCAGGCAAAAGTTCAGCGATGGAAAGCATGGAAGCTGACCTATAGGGAAAGAGTTGACATTATTAAGACTTTTTGATTCCGCTTTTTCTTTTCATTTCGTATGTCTTTTTATTGCCAGAATCTCTCTATGCCCGGATCCAGAGCCTCTTCTTCCAAATGCTTTGGGGGAATAGGCTCAACCCAGTAAAAAGGGGGATCACCTTCCTGCGGAAGAAAAGGGGAGGGTTGGACATGCCTTGTCCAGTGGGTTTCTTCTGCACCATTTTTCTGAAGTTTAACTTTGGAGGGGTGGTGCAGGGGAAAGAGTCTTTGTGGGAAGTCAGTGTAAGAGACTGGGCATTGCCTTTTATTAGAGATTGGCTACTCGGCGGTAGAGTGAAAGAGGTAAGGATAAGAGGAGGCCTTGTTCCCACCTATCTGCGGCAGTCAGTAAAAATCTTAAAAAAATGGGATATTTGTTCAGAAGATTTAAGATCCTTAGATAGGAAATCTCTATATTGGAAAACAATAGACCTTTACTTTTCCTCTGAAATCAGCGTCAGAGATTGTCCCAAGGAAATGTTAGAGGAAAGTATAAAGTATCTGATAGATAGAAGAATGCCCAAAAAGTTTTGGGACACATCATGGCTTTCCCTACAAGGCAAGATGTTTGTAAGAGGAAACATGAAACACCTTAATGTTACAGACAGAGAATGTCCTTGGGGGTGCAAAGTAGAAGAAACCCAACAACATTTTTTAGTAGATTGTCCAGTCTCTTGTTCTCTAAGGGAAAATGTTGCAAAGCATCTAAAACTGAATCTAGTAAAAAATCTAGACTACTCAGAATTGTTTTATGGAATAGTAAAGAAACAGAGAGTTGGAAGGAGAAATAAAGCCACTTTGTACATTATTATTGCAGTACTGCGTTATCATTTGTGGCAAATGAGATGTAGACTGACTATTGGGCAGATACAAGTATCAGTGAAAACAGTTACAGAAGCAATTTGCAGAGATATTGTTTTCATAAAAACTAAAGAATCAGAATTTTCAGATGCTCAAAAGAAAATGTGGGAAAATCTATAAATTACTCTGTCTTTATATTTTGTTTTGATTAATCATGTAATTGATTGAAACGTATTCTTTTTGTACCTTTGTTTGAAAATTTCTGATTCATGTTTATTGTATTATGAATATTTTAAATAAAATACCCTAACACAAGATAACAGCTGCCTGGTAGATCTAAGAACAACACTCAATAGTAAAAACCCATGACCCACTGAGACACATTCAGTTACATTGAGAAGGAAAAACAGCATCCTGCCAGAAAGCATTTCTCTCCTAAAGTGCAGGCACAAGTCACATGACTGGGGGCAGCTGGGAAATTGACAAAATGTCTAGCCCCATGTCAGATTTCAAAATTGAATATAAAAACATCTGTTTGCTTTTTTGAGAAATGGATTCACGAAACCCAGCGCACATCAAAAAATCATTGGGACTTCTCTAATTGACTTATATGCAACCTCGACAGGTCTCAGATGCCGGATTTTCAGATTCAGACTTTTCCATCCTAAAATTATTTTTTTAAAAGTCAGATTTTATAACAAGAATTTTTCATGATTTTTGCATTCATAGTTTAGTAAATAACCCCTTTACAGTACTTACCTCTGCAGATTTGAGATACTGAAGCTTAAAATACCAGAGCTGAGAAGGTACTGTTTGTCCATAAGCAAAAACTGGAAGCCAGCTAATGAAATACAAGGAGCTTCCCCAAACTACTTAAACAAGGGCAAGAAATAGAAAATATTTGAGAGGCAACTAACCATATAAGATTTATATTTCCACACAAGTAAATGCACATAATGAACATATTTATTTAACAAAAAACAGAAAAATGGCATCATACACACTGGGGCTTAATTGCTAACACTAGGCAAATTTACATCAGTGCAGCAAAAGAGTAGAGATGTCGCGAACTGTTCGCCGGCGAACTTGTTCGCGCGAACATCGGGTGTTCGCGCTCGCCGGAAGTTCGCGAACGTCGCGCGACGTTCGCCATTTTGGGTTCGCCATTGTTGGCGCTTTTTTTTGCCCTCTCACCCCAGACCAGCAGGTACATGGCAGCCAATCAGGAAGCTCTCCCCTGGACCACTCCCCTTCCCTATAAAAACCGAAGCCCTGCAGCGTTTTTTCACTCTGCCTGTGTGTGCTGAAGAGATAGTGTAGGGAGAGAGCTGCTGCCTGTTAGTGATTTCAGGGACAGTTGAAAGTTTGCTGGCTAGTAATCGTTTTGATACTGCTCTGTTATTGGAGGGACAGAAGTCTGCAGGGGTTTGAGGGACATTTAAGCTTAGGTAGCTTTGCTGGCTAGTAATCTACCTTCTACTGCAGTGCTCTGTATGTAGCTGCAGTGGGCAGCTGTCCTGCTTCTGATCTCATCTGCTGACTGCTGCAATAACAGTAGTCCTTGTAAGGACTGCTTTTATTTATTTTTTTGTTGTTTTACTACTACTACTACTACTACTACTATAAGAGCCCAGTGCTATTAGTCTAGCAGTGTTGGGGAGTGGGACTGGTGTGCTAATCTGCTGCTCCTAGTAGTTCAGCAGCACCAACTTTAATTTTTTTTTTTAATATTCATTTTTTTTTTATTTTACTTTTTTTTATTTACTACCGCTGTAGTAGTGTATAAGTTGACCTTTTAGGCATTATTTGCCCTGTAGGCATTATTTGCACACTGTTTTCTTCAACCCGCCATCGAGCTGTGTGACCTTGTTCACATTCTGTCTAAATATCCATAATATTACCGTCTCCAGAAAAAACACCGGAGTCACTTTTTTCAAGCAGCCATAATATATTTTACGTAATCCGTATCCACCGCTGTAGTAGTGTATACGTTGGCCTTGTAGGCATTATTTGCACACTGTTTTCTTCAACCCGCCATCGAGCTGTGTGACCTTGTTCACATTCTGTCTAAATATCCATAATATTACCGTCTCCAGAAAAAACACCGGAGTCACTTTTTTCAAGCAGCCATAATATATTTTACGTAATCCGTATCCACCGCTGTAGTAGTGTATACGTTGGCCTTGTAGGCATTATTTGCACACTGTTTTCTTCAACCCGCCATCGAGCTGTGTGACCTTGTTCCCATTCTGTCTAAATATCCATAATATTACCGTCTCCAGAAAAAACACCGGAGTCACTTTTTTCAAGCAGCATTCATATATTTTACGTAATCCGTATCCACCGCTGTAGTAGTCTATACGTTGGCCTTGTAGGCATTATTTGCACACTGTTTTCTTCAACCCGCCATCGAGCTGTGTGACCTTGTTCACATTCTGTCTAAATATCCATAATATTACCGTCTCCAGAAAAAACACCGGAGTCACTTTTTTCAAGCAGCCATAATATATTTTACGTAATCCGTATCCACCGCTGTAGTAGTGTATACGTTGACCTTGTAGGCATTATTTGCACACTGTTTTCTTCAACCCGCCATCGAGCTGTGTGACCTTGTTCACATTTTGTCTAAATATTGATAATATTATCGTCTCTAGAAAAACCACTTGAGTTACTTTTTTCAAGCAGCATTCATATATTTTACGTAATCCGTATCCACCGCTGTAGTAGTGTATACGTTGACCTTGTAGGCATTATTTGCACAGTGTTTTCTTCAACCCGCCATCGAGCTGTGTGAGCTTGTTCACATTTTGTCTAAATATTGATAATATTATCGTCTCTAGAAAAACCACTTGAGTTACTTTTTTTCAAGCAGCATTCATATATTTTACGTAATCCGTATCCACCGCTGTAGTAGTGTATACGTTGACCTTGTAGGCATTATTTGCACACTGTTTTCTTCAACCCGCCATCGAGCTGTGTGAGCTTGTTCACATTTTGTCTAAATATTGATAATATTATCGTCTCTAGAAAAACCACTTGAGTTACTTTTTTTCAAGCAGCATTCATATATTTTACGTAATCCGTATCCACCGCTGTAGTAGTGTATACGTTGACCTTGTAGGCATTATTTGCACAGTGTTTTCTTCAACCCGCCATCGAGCTGTGTGAGCTTGTTCACATTTTGTCTAAATATTGATAATATTATCGTCTCTAGAAAAAACCACTTGAGTTATTTTTTTTCAAGCAGCATTCATATATTTTACGTAATCCGTATCCACCGCTGTAGTAGTGTATACGTTGACCTTGTAGGCATTATTTGCACACTGTTTTCTTCAACCCGCCATCGAGCTGTGTGACCTTGTTCACATTTTGTCTAAATATTGATAATATTATCGTCTCTAGAAAAACCACTTGAGTTACTTTTTTTCAAGCAGCATTCATATATTTTACGTAATCCGTATCCACCGCTGTAGTAGTGTATACGTTGACTTTGTAGGCATTATTTGCACAGTGTTTTCTTCAACCCGCCATCTAGCTGTGTGTATTATCGTTTCCAGAAAAACCAACTGAGTTTTTGTTGTTGTTGTTGTTTTTTTAAAAATAATGCCAGGCAAAGGCAGGCCGCCACGCAGAGGCCGTGCTAGGGGCCGTGCTGCTATGCAATCCTGTGGCCCTAGCAAATTGCCGAGTTTTAAAAAGCCAATGACCCTGAACTCCCAAAATGCTGAAGAGGTAGTTGACTGGCTTACACAGCACACCCCATCCTCTACCGTTTCTAACTTTACCACAACATCCTCCTCATCCTCCACTGCTATGGCCACCCCACGTAACACTTCCTCCACCACCGGTGCCCCTTCTTCACTGGGGTCAGAGGAGTTATTTTCCCATGAGTTTCTTGAACTGAGTAATGCGCAACCATTATTGCCAGAAGAAGATGAAGGAGATGAGGACCTTACACCAGATTTAATTCTGGCAGAGAACACGATAGAGATGGACATAATGAGTGATGAGGTCCCCGCTGCTGCTTCCTTCTGTGATGTGTCAGAAGAAATTGATGCATCTGAGGAGAATGATGATGAGGAGATTGATGTTTTGTGGGTGCCTAGTAGAAGAGAGCAAGAGGAGGGTAGTTCAGATGGAGAGACGGAGAGTCAGAGAGGCAGTAGGAGAATAAGACTTAGAAGAAGCAGGGAGGACAGCCCGCAGGGATCAGTAGGGCAACAACATGTATCGGCACCTGTGTTCAGCCGGCCAACGCACCCGCCATTGCCGCCAATACCGCCAACTCCGCCAACTTCTACTGTTACCGCCAGATCGCACACTTCCAAAAAGTCAGCAGTGTGGGATTTTTTTAATGTGTGTGCCTCTGACAAAAGCATTGTAATTTGCAATGAGTGCAGTCAGAAACTGAGCCTTGGTAAGCCCAACAGCCACATAGGTACAACTTCTATGCGAAGGCACATGAGCGGCAAGCACAAAGCACTTTGGGAGCAACACCTCAAAGGCAACAGGCAAACTAAAAGCCACACTCCTTCTGGTCCAGCATCTTACTGCTCTACCTCTGCTCTCCTTGACCCGTCTGAACCACCCTCCACTCCGCCTTCCACCTTGACCACCTGTTCCCATTCCCAGTCATCTGCCACCAGCCAAGTTTCTGTGAAGGCCATGTTTGAGCGTAAGAAGCCAATGTCTGACTGTCACCCCCTTGCCCGGCGTCTGACAGCTGGCTTGTCTGCACTCTTAGCCCGCCAGCTTTTACCATACCAGCTGGTGGACTCTGAGGCCTTCCACAAATTTGTAGCAATTGGGACACCGCAGTGGAAGGTACCCAGCCGCAATTTTTTTTCTAAAAAGGGAATACCACACCTGTACCAACATGTGCAGAGCCAAGTTACCGCATCTCTGTCACTTAGTGTTGGGCCAAAGGTCCATATGACTACTGACGCATGGTCCTCCAAGCATGGTCAGGGCAGGTATGTCACCTACACTGCCCACTGGGTGAACTTGGTAATGGCTGGGAAGCAGGGAATGGGTAGCTCAACAACAACAGTGGAGTTGGTGTCACCGCCACGGATTGCACGCGGTTCTGCCACCACCTCTACTCCTCCATCGCTCTCTACCTCGTCTTCTTCTTCTTCTTACTCTGCTGCTGGGTCCTCCTTCTCCTCCTCCACACCTGTGCACCCCCAGCTCCCCCTAGGCTATTCGACGTGCCAGGTACGCCGTTGTCACGCTGTCTTGGGGATGACGTGCCTGGAAAGCAAAAACCATACCGGATCTGTACTCCTGTCATCTCTGCAGTCACAGGCCGATCGGTGGCTGACCCCACACCAACTGCAGATCGGAAAAGTGGTGTGTGACAATGGAAGCAATCTGTTGGCAGCGTTGAGACTAGGCAATTTAACACATGTGCCCTGCATGGCACATGTGTTAAATTTAATAGTCCAACGTTTTGTCCCCAAGTACCCAGGATTCCAGGACGTTCTCACCCAGTCCAGAAAGGTGTCGGCCCATTTCAGACGTTCCTACACAGCCATGGCACGCCTTGCTGACATTCAGCAGCGCTACAACATGCCAGTCAGGCGTTTGATTTCTGACAGCCAGACTCGCTGGAATTCAACGCTCCTTATGTTGGAACGTCTGCTGCAACAACAAAGGGCCGTCAACGAGTACCTTTTTGAACTGGGTGGTAGGACTGGATCTGCACAGCTGGGGATTTTTTTCCCCCGTTACTGGGTGCTTATGCGCGATGCCTGCAGGCTCATGCGACCTTTTGAAGAGGTGACAAATATGGTCAGTCGCACCGAAGGCACCATCAGCGACCTAATACCCTTCGCTTTATTCCTGGAGCGTGCCGTGCGACGAGTGACAGATGAGGCTGTAGACCAGCGTGACGAGGAGCTGGAAGCGCACGATTTCTGGTCGGAATCACCAGAACGAACCCAGGCACATGCTGCAACGCAGGGAGAGGTGCCAGAAGTGGAGTCAGAGGAGGAAGGTGGCTTTGTGGAGGAGGAGGAGGAGGACCAACAGGAGCAGGCTTCCCAGGGGGCTAGTGGTGACCTTTTGGGGACCCCTGGTCTTGTACGTGGCTGGGGGGAGGAGACCGTGGATGATGCAGTCCTTGATAATGAGGAAGCGGAGATGGATAGCTCTGCATCCAACCTTGTGAGAATGGGGTCTTTCATGCTGTCATGCCTGTTGAAGGACCCCCGTATCAAGAGGCTTAAGGAGAAGGACCTGTACTGGGTCGCAACGCTACTAGACCCTCGGTACAAGCATAAAGTGTCAGAAATGTTACCAACATACCACAAGTCCGAAAAGATGCGGCATTTACAAACCAGCCTGCAAAACATGTTGTACAATGCTTTTAAGGGTGATGTCACTTCAGGAACTCATCAACATTCCAGGGGCAGAGGTGCCAGTAATCCTGCCACGAGCACACCTGCAAGGACAAAGCCCTTTGGCCAGTCTGTAACGTCAGACATGCAAATGTTTTTCTGTCCAAGGCAGCGCCACAACCCTTCTGGATCCACCCTCAAAGAACGCCTCGACCGGCAGGTAGCGGACTACCTGGCATTAACTGCAGATATCGACACTCTGAGGAGCGATGAACCCCTGGACTACTGGGTGCGCAGGCTTGATCTGTGGCCAGAGCTGTCACAATTTGCCATGAACCTCTTGTCTTGCCCAGCCTCAAGTGTGCTCTCAGAAAGGACCTTCAGTGCAGCAGGAGGGATTGTAACTGAGAAGAGAACTCGCCTAGGTCACAAAAGTGTCGATTACCTGACCTTTATTAAAATGAATGAGGGGTGGATCTCGGAGGGTTACTGCACGCCGGAAGACTTGTTCTGACTTCTATGCAGCTGTCCATCTCTTCAAGCCTCATGACTCCACACACAGCTGTCCTTTAGCGTCCTCCTCCTCCCTCCGCCACCGTTACAAACTAGGGTGCAAACCCTACTGGTTTAAATTTTTCTGGCCTCTGTGCTTCAGTGGCTGCGACCAAAAAAATGCCTATTTTCTGCATTTATATGACATAATTTTTCTGGCCTCTGTGCTTCAGTGGCTGCAACCAAAAAAATTTATATTTTCAGCATTTATATGGCATAATTTTTCTGTCAACTGTGCTTCAGTGGCTGCGACCAAAAAAATGCATATTTTCTGCATTTATATGGCATAATTTTTCTGGCCTCTGTGCTTCAGTGGCTGCAACCAAAAAAATTACTATTTTCAGCATTTATATGGCATAATTTTTCTGGCAACTGTGCTTCAGTGGCTGCGACCAAAAAAATGCATATTTTCTGCATTTATATGGCATAATTTTTCTGGCCTCTGTGCTTCAGTGGCTGCAACCAAAAAAATTTATATTTTCAGCATTTATATGGCATAATTTTTCTGTCAACTGTGCTTCAGTGGCTGCGACCAAAAAAATGCATATTTTCTGCATTTATATGGCATAATTTTTCTGGCCTCTGTGCTTCAGTGGCTGCAACCAAAAAAATTTATATTTTCAGCATTTATATGGCATAATTTTTCTGGCAACTGTGCTTCAGTGGCTGCGACCAAAAAAATGACTATTTTCAGCATTTATATGGCATATTTTTTCTGGCCTCTGTGCTTCAGTGGCTGTGGCCAAAAAAACTGGGCAAACAATGCCTACAAGGTCAACGACGTTGACCTTGTAGGCATTGTTTGCCCAGTTTTTTTGGCCACAGCCACTGAAGCACAGAGGCCAGAAAAAATATGCCATATAAATGCTGAAAATAGTCATTTTTTGCCATACGTTGACTCAACGTATATGGCAAAAAATGACTATTTTCAGCATTTATGTGGCATATTTTTTCTGGCAACTGTGCTTCAGTGGCTGCAACCAAAAAAACTGGGCAAACAATGTCTACAAGGTCAACGTATGGCGAAAAATTACTATTTTCAGCATTTATATGGCATATTTTTTCTGGCAACTGTGCTTCAGTGGCTGCGTCCAAAAAAACTGGGCAAACAATGTCTACAAGGTCAACGTATGGCGAAAAATGACTATTTTCAGCATTTATATGGCATATTTTTTCTGGCAACTGTGCTTCAGTGGCTGCGTCCAAAAAAACTGGGCAAACAATGCCTACAAGGTCAACGTATGGCAGTTGTTTAAAGAGAACAGTAGATTACTAGCCAGCAAAGCTACCTAAGCTAAAATGTCCCTCAAATCCCTGCAGACTTCTGTCCCTCCAATACAGAGCAGTATCAAGCAGATTACTAGCCAGCAAACTTACTATCATCTGTCCCTGAAATCACTAACAGCTCTCCCCCTACACTATCTCTTCCAAGCACACACAGGCAGATTTTTCAGATACATTTTTGCCCTTGATCCCCCTCTGGCATGCCACTGTCCAGGTCGTTGCACCCTTTAAACAACTTTAAAATCATTTTTCTGGCCAGAAATGTCTTTTCTAGATGTTAAAGTTCGCCTTCCCATTGAAGTCTATGGGGTTCGCGAACCGTTCGCGAACCGCTCGCATTTTTGCGCAAGTTCGCGAATATGTTCGCGAACTTTTTTTCCGACGTTCGCTACATCCCTACAAAAGAGCATAACCAATCAGCTATTATCTATGATCAGTATACTGCAGGTAGCATCATGAAAATCATTTTTAATTGGTTGCTATGGCCTAATGCACTTGAACAAATTGACCCACTGTAAATAAGTCATCCCCAATGATTACGACTGAATTGCAAAGGCTGGTTTATTAAAAGACAGGTATGGGACGTGTTATTAAGAATGCTCCTGAACTGAGGTTTTAATGCAATGCAAGTGTAATATCTATGTAGAATTATTTAGAGGTGCATAACATAATAATAACATAACCCGCAGTGCTGTCCATTATACAACAGTCCCTGTCACACTCAAGTTTACAATGTAAGGTCCCTGTTACATTTACATACACTATGGTCAGTTTTGTAACTATAGGTTTTTAAAATGTGGGAATGAAAGCAAGAGTGTGGGGCAGACATATCTAAAAATTTCCTACATGATATGCAAAACATTTTCATGCCACTTGCTTAAACTGATATTGTATTATGTTGGTTTTAATACTTTTAGTGCGTGTTTGAGTGGTGTACAATATGTTGATCTTTATATATGTTTTACAAATATAAGTTTATCTTAATTATATTAATCCATGATATGCCTGTATTTACAGTTCTAATAGTTAACAGTTGCAGTTACAGATCTAAACAGAAAACTCTCTGTTGAACCTGTGATGATCAGAGCTTATAGTCATGGTTCTGGCACCATCTTGTGGCTATAAATAAAAATGTGTATCAACCGGATTTCTTTTTCATAGACACACTATAGGGGTCAGGGGTCATTTACCGAAGATGGGGCAGACTGTGAAGTGTAATCCATCAGTGTTGAGTAGGTCTCTGTGCAAGCCGCTCATGTTCTTCTACTCCTACCTCAACAAACTCATTCTGTATGGAATTTGCTTTGTCCAAAGGGGCATTATTGTTCTGAAACAGGAAAGGGCCTTTCCAAAACTATTATAAAGTAGGAAGCATGATATTGTCAAGATTACTGTAGTCTTAATGTATGATTTCTTCAAACTTTACATCCTCATCCCATTATTCCCTCTTTACCAAACTTTACATTTTCATACCATTATTCCCTCTTTACCAAACTTTACATTCTCATACCATTATTCCCTCTTTACCAAACTTTACATCCTCATCCCATTATTCCTTCTTTACCAAACTTTAAATCCTCATACAATTATTCCAAACTTTACAGTTTGCATTAGACAAGCTAATGTCAACATTCAGGATGTAAGAAAACTGGGTTATAGTGCACCCAGGATGATAATTTGGCTACATAATGCATTGTAATGTCATTGCGTCAGCAGCTTGTTGGCCCATGTATGGGGGCCCTTTGATGGGCCCAAATGATACGCCTAAAGGGGGATTTTCTAAAGTTCTCTGGGGAGCACAATTTGCATATTTATTTAAAAAATGTAGTCTTTAGTTTCCCTTTATAAGTGATACAGGTATAGGATCCCTTATCCGGAAACCTGATATCCAGAAAGCTCCAAATTACGGAATGGCTGTCTCCCATAGACTCCATTTTATCCAAATAATCCAAATTTTTAAAAATGATTTCCTTTTTCTCTGTAATAATAAAACAGTAGCTTGTACTTGATCCCAACTAAGATATAATTAATCCTTATTGGAAGCAAAACCAGCCTAATGGGTTTATTTAATGTTTAAATTAATTTCTAGTAGACTTAAGGCATGAATACCCAAATTACGGAAAGATCCGTTACCCGGAAAACCCCAGGTCCCGAGCATTCTGGATAACAGGTCCCATACATGTATTGGCAGATCTAAAATAATTGCTGCATTTTATCTAAAATACCTGTAGGCTGCAAAGTTGCTTAATGTTTTATTAGGTTTTATGTGATACCAAAATATCTCCTTGTATTCTTCATAATGTTCTAAGTACTATGTAGTGCTGTCTAGAAATTGGAAAAAGTAAACTTTGGCATCTGTAAAAATCGTAGAGAAGAGACTGGATGCAGGAGAAACAAGCGTGGACACCATAAGAAGCAAATACATGGTTCTTATAAAGAATGGAGAGAAAACAGCTTAAAGGTATTCTTTCACAGGAAAACATTTTTTTCTCTCAAAATGAATCAGTTAATAGTGCTGTTCTAGCAGACTTCTGCAATAAAACCTATTTCTCCAAAGAGCAAACAGATTTTTTTATATTTAAGTTTGAAATCTGACATGGGGCTAGACATGTCAGTTTCCTAGGTGCCCTCAGTTATGTGACTTGTGCTCTGATAAACTTCAGTCACTCTTTACTGCTGCTCTGCAAGGAGTGACATCACCCGCTCTTTTCCCCCCAGACAGCCTTTTAACAGCACAATGGAAAGGTAACCAGATAACAGATCCCTGACACAAGAGAACAGCTCAATGGAAGATAGAGTACTCAATAGTAAAAATCCAATTCCCACTGCGACTCCTCCAGTTACATTGAGTAGGATAAACATCAGCCTGTCTGAAAGCAGTTCCATTATGAAGTGCTGGCTCTTTCTGAAAGCACATGATCAGGCAAATGACCTGAGACGGCTGCCTACACACCAATATTACAACTTAAAAAATACACTTGCTGGTTCAGGAATACAATTTTATATCATAGAGTGAATGATTTGCAGTATAAACAGTGTAATTTAAAAATAAAAATGACACCATAAAAATCATGTCAGAATCCCTCCAAAATTAACTTCTCCAAACAATAACAATTCCCCTTCTTTTCAGCTATAACATTGGGTTGCAATGTCGTTGCCTGTATATAATGAAGGGGATATTGTCCGACAAGTGAGCTGTGAAAGATTTTCAAGTTCACGTAAGGTAACTCATCTACCTAATTCTGTTGGGGATTTAAATTGCCAGGACTGTAAACATTTTCTGTTATAAAGAGCATAGTACCATCTAGTGGTCTTTAAGCAAATATCACATACTGTTTGTATTCTTATGATAAATACATTTAATTACATAAAATAATTATTCACTCGTTTTATGGTAATGGAAAAAGTTTTCATGCGTGTCAGTTTTTGACCCTTTATAGTTTATTTCTAGAACTGAGGCCCTGAGATTCCACTATATGCAGAAACTCTACAACATATTCCTGCAAATGTAACCACCATTTCTAGCACATCAGCCTACCAAATGTTAGCTCATCCACCTGTAAGTCTTGGGCTCCTGTGTCTAAATTTGTCTCATTATAATGATTATTATACTGATTATTATAAGTGCCTGTTTGGGACAAATTTATATTATGTTAAACGCCCAATACAATACCGTTCAAATACATTCATAAATAATTTTGTTATTGTTATATATAATTTTATATTATCATTATATAATACACAAGAGCTATCATTATCCTGTAAATTAGTGATGTCATTAGTTATAATCGGAACTTAGTGATGTCATTTCTGTCACATGACTCATTGAAACTTGTATATTATAATAAATAAAGTACCCCTTGTTGCAAAATATGAGGATATTAGAAGTCACCTCAGAGTTCCATGACCTGTATAAAAACACTTGGCCTTCAGCCTCGTGTTTTTATATTGTCATGGAACTCATCGGTGGCTTATAATATCTTTATATTTTAGAATATATTCACTATATTGTTCACTGTATATTCACTTCATCTGATTTATGCATGTAGAAGGGATGTGGGCATTTCTTTGCACAACCCTCTGACAGAAGAACCCCTGAGTGCAACGGGGATAGGCAAAAGTGCTTTATATATGGTGTATTAATGGGTGTAATTTTCTACCCTTTAGTGTGCCTTCCAAAGTTATGTAAAAGGTTGGGGGCATTCATATTTAAAGGAAAACTATACCCCCTAAACAATGTAGGTCTCTATAAAAAGATATTGCATAAAACAGCTCATATGTAAAACCCTGCTTCATGTAAATAAACCATTTTAATAATAGTATACTTTTCTAGTAGTATGTGCCATTGGGTAATCATAAATAGAAAATTGCCATTTTAAAAAATAAGGGCCGCCCCCTGGGATCGTACGATTCACTGTGCACACAACAAATCAAACAAACTATACTTCTTAGGTCACATGAGCCAATTAACAGACAGAGTTGTGTCTTTTGCTTCCACACTTCTTCCTGTAACAGTTAGAGTTGAAGTATTTCTGGTCAGGTGATCTCTGAGGCAGCACACAGACCATCACGAAATGGTGGCTCAAGGCAAGAGATGTAAAAGGGCAAGATATACTTAAATATATAGACCAGTTTGGTAAGATTCTTTAATATGGCACTTAATATGATGTAAACTATCTGTTGCTTAAGTGTTCATTTTGGGGGTATAGTTTTCCTTTAACTCTCTACATCACTGCGTGACTTTAGTCAGTGGTTGTCAGACTTTTTCAATTCAAGCTGATCTGGAGGTTTAACTGCTGGTCAGCGCCCAGTTTCAGACAGGGGGGTCTGGGGCCCACCAGGGTTGCTTCGGTGTCCACCACCCCAGACACAAAGTGCCCTCTGGCCCCCCTCCCTGAGCTGCAACCCCCCTCCCCTTCTGGCCCCTCGCGCTTACCTTCTTTTTCTTTCAGCCACGCCAGGGGCCAGGGAGAGAGGTCAGAAGCCACTTCCGCGAAAGGACTGAGCCAGGGGGTCCCACTAGGGCCGGGGCAGTGCCAACACTGCAGGGCCCTCATCATTCCACAACAAGGTTATAAAAATACGAAATCATTGAAGAATCAGCGATTCCGTTTCAAGAACGTCTAGGACAGCAAATACATTTCACAACAATATCCACTCCAACTGTCATTCAGTATGGGGCTAATGTGTATTTCAGTAGGAGAGCAAGTAGTCATTCTCCCTAAATTTCACCCTAAATGGCCTTCAGGCTGAGCCCTCCACAGCTGCCCCAAGCCCCCCAAATGGTCCAGCCCCACAGTTTGGGAATCACTGCCTTAGAGATTACTTAGCTGAGCAGTTGAGATGAGAAAGCTTAGCAAGACACATGGACCAGCTCCACAGCAGTTTTAAAATATATAATGATGGAAAAATTGAAACAGAACACATAAAAGAACACGTGAATAACAGAAAAAAGGAGGAATTTTATGATTATAGTACTGTTTTAAAGTTGAAACTGTTATTTACCCTAGTGGTTTCAGGATTAGCCAACATATTTCTTTATTTTCTTTTGTTTTTGTTGCCCTCTGGGAGCTGCAGTTCAGGAACAGCTGGAGAGACATATTGTAGATTAAAGAACCGATTTGTAATGGGTCTGAAATGTGACAGGAAGTCATGGTGTTAATTCTATGAAGTAAAAGACTATCCATGTTCAGTCGGCTGCAGGAACTGTACAGGAAGCACTGATTTAAGGCCAGAGGAGTATATATATCCGGCTATAGGAATAGTTGGAATAGATGGAATGTAATGAACCAAGGACACAATGGGGCCTATTCACTCACTTTTAAAAACAAAATCATGTGTGAAGATTCATTTTTCTCACGTTTATTTCTTCAGTAAATGTAAAAATCATTTTTAAAACTAATAAATGTTTTTCTTGTGTTCAATTTGGGCCCACTGGTCTAATCTATAAAACATTTTGGATTGCACAGTCAATCTCATTGAGGATCTTGAAACTCAATAGAATAGGCAGTGCTGTATTTAGGTCTGGTGCTGCCCTAGGACCTCAACGCACCCCGTGTTGTGGAAGTGACGTTGTGCACATGATGTCACACGCACAATGTATGATGGTACTTCTGCCGACAAGCGCAAGACATGTGCTCCTACCCCTCACCCCCGCAGATTTGCCCACAAATCTCCAGTAGCAGCTGGGGAGTTTTTTTTTTTTTATTTAGGCACTCGAGGGCACAGGCTCTAGGGTGTGAGGATTGAGAAAAGAACATGCCAGGCTTATTTTGGGTATAAATTTTTTTGTCAAAGTGATTCTTTTTTTAGCGCGCCATTGGGGGAATGTAATAAAAGTCGCAAACAGCAAAACAATTTGCACAAATAAGAATTAAAATTCACAGTTTGCAATGTCGTATGCGTCTTAAAATTGTTATTACATTGCAAACTTTCATTGCGCACTTTTAAGAAGTGCTTGAAGGTGTCGTAATCTTTTGGAGCAAACGTAACGACTTTTGAAGAAGTTTTATTACATTCACTGCGCACTGGCGCAAACGATAAAATTCGCAAATCTTCTTCCGCGGTCAGAAGTGGTCGCTAAACAGTTTCTGAGCTCGCAAAAGCTATATTAAATTTGTGCAAAGGAAAAATTGTTCGCAAAGAGGCATAACTTTTTGCATTGCGAATATTTTTTCCGTTACCGACTTTTATTACATTCCCCTATAAATCTTGCACAAAGTTGCCCAGGCTTAGTCCAGTTCTCATGGAGTCTTATGTACTTATAGGGCTGGAGTCAAAAGTGAGTTTACACAGTTACGACTGTTGATTAGCTAAGCTCATATCCAGAAAAAGAAACAGCAACTGTGGACTCCAAAACACTTTTGTTTCATACTAAAATCATGGCACTTTCAGGAGGATAGACGGGGACTGATATGTTTTGGGCACATTCGTCATCAACTGAATATTGGACATTAGCTAACATAAAAAAAGTCTATAAAACAAAACATGCAGATGCTGTTAAAATATATTACACCTAATTCAACATGTTTATCCAAAGCAATATACACAATTCCATGAACTGTATTTGCAGGTGACACCAGTGTTATTCTAGTGACACAAACTGTTTCATTACAATGTAAAATGCTCTCTGGGTTCTCATCTTTCAGCACTTTTGTAAGTGTTTATCAAATCAGAATTGTGTGTTTAAGCAAAAGGCCCCAGGATTGGGAAGTGGGAAAAAAACTTTTAGAGAAAGAACCCTCTTTTTGTGAACTATTCTGTCCTTGGTGGAATGTGATTTTTTTTTTCTTTTCGTCTGAGTTATGTCACATCTGGTACAGACTGCCAGCATCTCAGGTTAAAGGCTGGCCTCATTTTTTTTCCTCTGGTGAATTGGAAGCCAGAATCTGAATAGGTGCCTTTGTTCCCAGTTACCTTCCCAAAGAGTTGCCTTTTCATACTCCCACCTCCCAGGGTGGGGGGTTGGTGCTGCTGAAATACCCAGACTGAGGAAGAAAGCAAAGAAAAATGTACAGAAACTAGAGAACATATACTCAGTGGTAATTAAGCTAAGAAGAATTAGAAACACATTCTCTTACTTGGGCACATACTTTCATTAAGTTTATTATCCTAACTTTCTCCACTTAAGGGCCAATGCAGTTGCCTTACATTGAATTACAGGGATAGCAGATTAGAATTGCTTTAAAATACAGAGAAAAAAACAGAAGACCAAGACTAAAAACAGTGTTTGAGACTTTAAAGTGTTGGTACACTGCAGGGGCTATTTACTAAACTCAAATTTTTCTGGTCAAAGTTTTTTGGGCAAAAACTCAAATTTTTAGAGGAAGAAAAAAAATCGAATTTTTAGAGATTTATTATACCTCAAAGATGCAAAAAGTCAGAATCCGAAAGTCTGCCATCTCAAACCTGTCAAGGGTTAGGGTTACATATACCAATGTAAGTTGAAACTCTAATGTGCACCAAAAACAAAACAGTCCAGCTGCATTTTGCTTGAAGTGGTATAAATAAATATTTTCCTCTCTTTATATGAATGTAATACATCGTGTGTATCCTGCAAAATATACTGTATGCTTAGTCACTTCAGTTATAAATGATGATTCATGATGTCAATTTGTTACTATTGCCAGGACTTATGGACTCTAGTCTGTTCTGATATATATTTTACTCTATCATGCAGAATGTAAACATATTAGCTATTAGGCCTGGAGGGCTGTGACCTTCTGTCTTTAAATGGTCATTCTGTAACAGATTTGTATCTGTTTTTATTTTCATAATAATAATAATAATAATAATAATATATAAATAATAAATTAATTCATTTTATGTTGTATGTATCCATACATACAACACCTAACTGTCTGCTATAGTGAATTGCACAGAAATAATAAGGTCAGGGCTCATATGCTAATTTTAAAAAAGGGTGCAAAGGGCAAAAAACTTATAAGAAAATTTTTTTTATAAGAGACAGGCTAGGGGGAGGCACATAAGCATAACCCCTCCCACCCTCTACCAGTCCTTTACCTTTCACGTCATTCCAATGGCCTTTATAAATGAGGACCATTGCAACTGTTGACACATCTGTTTACAGACCTTAGCAATGTTCCCCAATGGGAATGAGTTTTATAACCCAAGTAAAAATAAAATACATACACTACACCTTAAGTAACAAGTCACCTGCCGTTTTTGTAGTTCAACCAATCAAAATAAAAAGAGAATGTACAAGAATCTGCTTGAAGTAAATGTGCATTCTAAAGACTCTGTCAACAAATATACACTTCATTACTTTGTTTCATTTATACTGAGGGGATACTCTAAAAGCTTGGGCTCAGACCTCAACTCTCAAACTCATTTACCCAATATAGTCAAAACAAATTCTCTCTTATTAGGAGCATATGTCTTCTGCGTACCATTCACAATGGCAGTTTATGTCTAATCCAAGTTAATATTTGTCTAAACTCTGCACTGATGGTCAGATTGAGGTTTTAGGCAAAGCCAATGATGAAACCAAAGCATTAGAGGTCGCTATCATACTTGTTGAAATGATAAAGGTGAGAAAACGACGTTCTGCTGATATTACAGACACTAAGGATGTCCATGAGAATCTAGAAAGAATACTTGTATTGTGTAGACTGCTCTAAGCATAACAGATGTTTCCTTCTTTCCTTTTGCATCTTAACTCCTCCTTCCATAACCAATTTTACCTTATTTATTATTAAAAAAGTTTTTTCCCGAATCTCTCCATTTTTTGGCCTTTTTCGATAAAGCACTTTAATTGTTTTTTTGCCCAAAAAGTCTGAAATGGCTGGATTTTCAGGCTAATTCCAGCGCAAACCACAGAAACTGGAAAATAGGATAGGGACCTCTGCCATTGACTTATACCAAACCTCAGTAGGTCTGAGATGGCGAATTTTCAGATTTGGATTTTTGCAAAATTCAAGTTTTAAAAAAGCCCCAAAAAGCTTGAATGGGGTTTAATAAATAACCCACCTAGTGTTTCCCTTAAATAGCAACACATTCATCAGGCATATTTTTGACAAATCCTTTTACATATTTATTTGAAGGCAATAGAATTCTGTCAATTCAGAGACTGCGACCACTCAATTTCTTAACCTTAGCCATGCATTTTTAATTTCCTTTAAAATATATATATATATATATATATATATATATATATATATATATATATATATATATATATATACTGTATATAAAGCCCCTATTATATCAGTCATAAACATAACATATTTCTCATTTATTCATTCAACAAAATAGTACATTTTTATGTCAACAGATTGTGTCCTTTTGTGTACTGAAGTTACCTGCCTTCAATGTAGTGGATAATATCTGAGTAAGATCACATACAATTGAAGAAGTTCTTTCCTGATTTATGTTCAATAGATAATATTCTATCGAAAAATAGAATAGAAACTAGAAAACTGATGGTGGTGGAATAATGACATTATTAAAATTATGTCATCAGTAGCTTGGCATTATGCAGAAGCTTTAAACACACATAAGGAGTGTCTTAGATATATAGAATTAAAGTGTACCAGGATATGGGCAATCTTTGGAATCTTTGGAAGAAAGAGCTTATCACATGCGCCAAAATTTCTTTGCAACCTTTGCACTATTCAAGATATACAGTAAATAGCAGTGTGTTAGGGATTCCATTTATTGAGAAGCATTTAGGGGTTTAGCAAGTTTTCTAATTGCAGGCAGTGTCATTCTGTGGCTACTAAAGCAAATACAGTTCTGTCTTGCATAAAAAAGGGCATTAGACAGGGCTGGAGATGTAGTGATGGGCAAATTTGTCCCGTTTCGCCGAAAAATGTGTGAATTTACAGCAAAATTCGTGAAACGTTGAAAAATTTGTGAAATTCGAACGTTTTCACAAAAAAATCTTGAAATTCGGACATTTTCACTCAAAAAACATGAAATTTGAAGGTTTTCACTAAAAATCATGAAATTTGAAGGATTTCACTAAAGAATCATGAAATTTGAAGCATTTCACTCAAAAATCGTGAAATTTTAAGGTTTTCACTAAAAAATCATGAAATTTTAAGGATTTCACTCAAAAATCTTGAAATTTTAAGGATTTCACTCAAAAATGGTGAAATTTGAATATTTTCACTAAAAATGCATGAAATTTGAAGGATTTTACTCAAAAATCGTGAAATTTGAAGGTTTTCACAAAAAATCTCGAAATTTGAAGGTTTTCACTCAAAAATCGTGAAATTTGAAGGATTTCACTCAAAAATCGTGAAATTTTAACATTTTCACTAAAAAAATCGTGAAAATCTGACATTTTCACAAAAAAATCTTGAAAATCGGAAATTAGTGTCGGCGAATTTTCGCAGGAGAATGTATTCGCTGGCGGAGAAACGCAGGAATTTGCCGCAAATTCGTGCCAGGCATCTAGCTAAACTGGTTAGAGGGATGGAAGATTTAAGTTATGAGGGTAGATTGTCAAGGTTGTGGTTGATCTATTGCGAGGGGACTTGATTACTCTTTATATAAGTACTGTACATTATAGATAACTAGCAGGAGATCTATTTTTCCATAAAATTGATCATCAGATCAGAGGCAACGTAGGTGATTCTTTACAGTGAGGTCAGTGAGGTTGTGGATGCCGGATCATGTTGTGATGGCTGATTCTGTTAATGCCTTTAAGAGGGGCTTGGATGATTTCTGGGACAAACATGTGCATTGGGTTTCATTTGGATGGGTTGAACCTGATGGACTTTAGTCTGTTTTTTAAACCAATTTAACCATTTAACTATGTAAGTTTTTAAATTATAGCCTGTGGAATTTTGGAGCTGTACCTTAGTTGAAGACAATAGTTTGAAATAATAAATTCTCTTTTTATTGCTTCTTGTCCCTCTTTCACGTGGCCCCTCGCAATCCTCCACGCAAGGAAGTCTCTACGGGGAAGCTCTGAGATGTAGTCTCACACCTCATTTTAACTACAAATTAGGCAGCTGCAAACTCTTACATGGAAGCCCACCCTGCTCTCTTCCATCCACCCCAGGGATCTACTATACAGCTTTTCCTAAGCCAGAACAGAAATATTTGCTGAAGAAACACACATTTTCCCGGGAGTTTACATTTCACCAGTCTAACACTGGTGAAATACACATGAAATTGTGCCCATTTCACACACATATCTTACACGATACCCCCGAACAATGTAGGTCTCTATAAAAATATATTGAATAAAGCAGCTCATGTGTAAAACCCTGTTTTGTGTAAATAAACAATTTTCATAATAATATACTTTTTAGTAGTATGTGCCATTGGGTAATCATTAATAGAAAATTGAACTTTTAAAATACAAGGACGGCCCGCTGGGATCGTAGGATTCACGGTGCACACAAACATACCAAACAAACTATACTTGTTAGGTCACATGAGCCAATTAGCAGACAGAGTTGTGTCTTTTGCTTCCTCACTTCTTCCTGTTACAGTTAGAGTTGAAGTATTTCTGGTCAGGTGATCTCTGAGGCAGCACACAGACCGTCATGAAATGGTGGTTCAAGGCAAGAGATGTAAAAGGACAATATTTACTTAAATATATAGACCAGTTTGATAAGATTCTTTAATATGCCACTAAATTTGATATAAACTTTTGATCTGTTGCTTAAGAATTCATTTTGGGTGGAATAGTTTTCCTTTAATTCAAAACAGAGTACATTTTATTTTGTTGTTGTTTGTGTCCTTAGCTTAGATGTTCCTGTGTGATACCATTTAGGAAAAGTTAGATGGGTTTACAGCTTACAAGTTGCAACCTCATGGACTCGTGGTTTAAACAACACCCTTTGTATTTGTTCAGTACAACTAATGATCTGTAACCTACCTCCTAATAAACCAGGACCACACAGATTGGTGGTAATCACAAAAATCTCCCTGTAAATTCCTAATCTTCCCAAAACGATATTTTAACACTGTACAGCACTCTCATTAATTGTTTGGTTTATATTACTCTGCTGTACCTGAAAAGAGAGAGAAAAAAAGCAGTTGACTATGTTTAATCCCTTACATTACCACCATCTTTGTTTACGGATTAAAATCCATTCTTATATTTGACAAAAAAAAACACCAAACAGTTTCTTTTCTTTCCTGGAAAGCTAATTCTAAAATATTTTGTTTATATTCTTACCTCTTTTCTGAATTACTTCCCCTTGTGCCCTAAAGTCTGGGTATCCAATGTCTTTCCTGAAAGTGGCCCCTCACTTTACAGGATGTGTGACTTTTGAAGTCTGATAACATTCTCAGAAATGTAAACAGCACAAAAGGTTGAAACAAAAATAAAGGAAGAGCGATGTGGGCACTCACCCAATGCAGAGTGATCCCACATGAGATTCTGTGGACGTTCACATCAGCAATACTGCTTTTGTATCCAAAATGATGTGAAGGAACTGTAAAGGGATTGTTGATTTTCTTTTATAAACCTTGAGATTAAGGGGCAGATTTATCAAGGGTCGAATTTCGAAATTGAAAATACTTTGAAATTCCACCATCGAATTTTAATACTTTAAATAGCGAATTCGAAGTTTTTTCAGCGAATTTGGCAATCGTTCAATCGAATTAAAATCATTCAAGGATTTCAGCGATCGAGCGAAGGATTTTAATTCAATGTGTAAAGACTTGGAAAAAGTTTGTAAAAGGGCCCTATAGGCTAACATAGCAATTCGGCAGGTTTAATTTGGCGAAGAATTGAAGTCGAAGTTTTTTTTAAAGAGACAGTACTTCGATGATCAAATGGTTGAATATTCAAACTATTTTTACTTCGAATCGAATTCGAAGTAAAATCAAAGTCTTAGTATCCTATTCGATGGTCGAAGTATCCAAAAAATTTCTTGGAATTCGAAAATTCCCTCGAATTCACTTTGACCCTTGATAAATCTGCCCATAAGTGCAAATAACTAAGTGCTAACTGTAAACAACTATGTACAGTATTTATGTTAAAGGGTTGTTCACGGTTAACTTTTAGTATGATGTAGAATGATTTTCTGAGACAATTTGCAATTGGTTTTCATTTTTTATTATTTGTGGTTTTTGTTATTTAGCTTTTTATTCAGCTGCTCTCCAGTTTACTTCCATTATTTTCCAGTATTTTGGGATTATGAGCCTGGTTGCTGTCAGTATGTGAAAGATCAGATGTTGTACTTGTTTAGGGTAGTCTTTACCCGAAGCAAGCTTTATTTGTAAATGTGTTGCTTGTTCCAAGATTTATTCTGTAGCTAGCCTTAGTTCTTTGATTTTGGGGCAGTTCCACCATATGTGTAACAGGTCACCTTCCCCCTTGCATTCTCTCCGACATGTTTTGGGAACGTTGGGATAATATTGGTTGAGGGTGGCTGGTGTCTTATACCATCTACAGAATAGTTTCCTGGCATTTTAATTATGTTACATTTTGATAGTTTGTAGGCAATATTTGCCAATTTTTGCTATTATTATTATTATAAGAAAATAATTTAAAAAATTTCTATTATTTGGATAAAATGCAGTGAATGGGACATGGCGATTCCGTAATTTTGAGTTTTCTGGATAACGGGTTTCTCAATAACGGATCCCATACCTGTACAAGCCAAATGGCTCCATTTTAAGCTATAATTGATTTTGGTACATTTTTGAACTCATAAAAACTGTCTGTCTGTTGTACCACAGCCTGCAATTTCTATTTCATGATAAAACTCAGGTGTAGGTGGCAGTAGCTACTATAAAATGATAACACATATTCCAATATGATATTTTTAAGAGATATGTTTAAATTCAGAGCATATTAATACTCATATTCAGTTTATCACAGTGTAATAGAGAGGACTGTATCAAGTCAAAAAGAGATGGATCAATAGTGTAAGAAGCAGAAAAGTCATAAAGGAAAAGCAATACTTTGACCTTGCCAGAGCCAACTCATCAGCTGTGTTTGTAAGAAGTCTCTCTGTGGAATGTGGTGGGAATGTGCCAGATTTTAAAGCCCTGAGCAGGAAATTAGATGTACATGGAAACTACTCTTCATTTATAGTAATTGGTGTTTTAAAGAAATTACCACTATTGAATAAAAATCACTAAACTGCAGTTTAGTTCATTCTCAGCTGCAACCAACACCACTCATGCTGGGAGTCACTGACAGATTTCACCTGCTCCGAGTGGCTGATTCTAGAGCCATCAATTTGCAATGCACTACTGATACAGCATGGCTTTATTGTTTGCAGTCGGATAAAAATGTTAATAAAGCTTGTAATTTGAAATTCTTGAATTAAAAAAGCACCAGGTATAGACAAAATGCACAAGGATCTTTGAGAACATTTTTAAAATAAATTGATGTTAACATGAAACTTGGACTAACGAGATGTCCAGGCTTAATCTCCTCTTGTGGTGGCAACAGAATGTCAGAAAATACCTTTCCAGTGCACATCTTGCTTGAGTTCAACCAGTTGCATTGGTTTAATGTTATTACTAAGTAAGTTTAGATTTAGGTAGAGGTATGGATAGCATACCAGAATTAACACTGGTATTAAAGGAGTGTTCACCTTCAAGTTAACTTTTTCTATGCTATAGGATGACTATTTCTAAGCAACTTTTCAATTGGTCTTTATTTTTTATCGTTTTTGAACTATTTGCCTTCTTCTTTTGACTCTTTCCAGCTTTCAAAAGAGGGGCACTGACTCCATCTAAAAATAAATGCTCTGTAAGGCTGCACATTTATCATTATTGTTTTCATTATTCATCTTTCTTTTGGGGCCCTTTCCTATTCATATTCCAGTCTCTCAAACCAAAGCATGATTGCTAGGGTAATTTGGACCAAATAACTCAGAAACCACAAATAATAAACAATAAAAAACAATTGCAAAGACAAAAAAAAATAAAAAAAATTGACCACTCATAACATTAATGATGATGGAACAGTCAGCTCTAATTGATCCATTCTTACCAAATATTTGTGAATTTCTTTCTGTAAAAGATTGAAAGAGCAGAATGTTTTTCAATCAATCTTTTTAAATAGTGGCGTCAATATCACCTTCATTTAACTACTGTAGCTTTTCAACAGTTGACTGGAAGGTGTGCAACTCAAAAATGAGATGCCCTTACTGCCAACACTGTACCTATTAATTTCAGTTGGAATTCAGTGAAGTCAGTATACATAAGTGTACCATAAAGAGTAGATTTCACTAAGATGTCTGACTGGGCATGTATGTATGCATGTATGTATGTATTTATGTCTACTTGGGATGTTAGTTTCCCAAGACCTACCTGCAATACTCAATTGAATTTCAACTGGTTTGTCAAAATGCTGATGTGCCTTCTTAACAAGTGGGTAAAGCTGGATAGGTTCACCAGCAGGGACAATGTGCAGAGTGCAAGAAATGGGGTACAAACAGTCATGTTTTGTATACTTTACACTCCAGAATGGAGCACATGCCTAGACCTACCTATGAAGACCTACCGTATGCCTTTCACATGTGTTTGAATGCACTGTATATAGGAGGGGTGGTACATTGATGCCCATTAGCTTGCAAATCATTCAATTAATCAAGCTGAAAGCTGCTATATAGCCAAATACTTGTCATTAGGGATGCACCGAATCCAGGATTCGGTTCAGGATTCGGCCAGGATTTGGCCTTTTTCAGCAGGATTCGGATTCGGCCGAATCATACTGCCTGGCTGAACCGAATCCGAATCCTAATTTGCATATGTAAATTAGGAGTGGGGAGGGAAATCACGTGACTTTTTGTCACAAAACAAGGAAGTAAAAGATGTTTTCCCCTTCCCACCCCTAATTTGCATATGCAAATTAGGGTTCGGTTTCGGTATTCGCCCGAATCTTCCGCAAAGGGTTCGGGGCTTCGGTCGAATCCAAAAAAGTGTATTTGGTGCATCCCTACTTGTCAGGAACTCCTTGGTGTATGCTGGCTGCTGCGTATCTACTGTAGGTTGAGCCACAGGAGGCAGTGTTTGGTGAGTGGTGGTTATATTAATGGCTGTTTCTCCTGTCTGTATCCCCTGGCCTACATCCTCAATCCAGCAGCAGGCAATAGTCTAATTAAAGTGCTATTAAAGCCTGACACCGCCAGTAACCTGTGCTGGATCATTCAGATTATTTCTTTGCCTAAGCCTCCTGTTAAGTGTTTGTGTTCTTGCTTCAGTTCTTGTTCTGGTTTCTGATTCTGTGCTTCTCAATCCTGTAATTCCTGTCCCTGTCCTCACTCCCTATAATTCTGATGCCCTATTTTCACTCTTGACCAGATATTTCACGCTGCCTGCTCTGAACGTTGGCCTGTCTCAAGGACTATGTTTTTCATTGCTCACTGCCTAGACTTCTGTTTGAACTTGCTATTGCCTGCTACATATGATGAGGTTTGTGTTTTTTCTGTTTATGAACCTCATTTCTTTGCAAATGGTTATTCAGCAACTGACTCCTTACAAACAGTACAGCTAGCCATCTTAACAGTACTTACCATTAAAGGGGAAGGAAACCTAGTTGGCGCAAAAACCCTCCCCCCTCCCGTGTGTTGCCCACCCTCCCTCCTCCCCCCTGGCCTACCCGTCCCGCTGTGCAAATGCCCGTAACTTGTTACTTACCCTTCTGCGCAGGTCCAGTCCAGAGAGTTCACAGACGACATCTTCTTCCACGCGATCTTCTTCCTGCTTTGACCGGTGCATGCGCAGTAGGAGCATTTCGCCGGTACGATCTACTGCGCATGCGCCAAAAGTACATCGTGACTTTTGGCGCATGCGCAGTAGATCTGTACCGGCGAAATGCTCCTACTGCGCATGCGCCAAAACGCCGTTCAAAGCAGGAAGAAGATCGCGTGGAAGAAGATGTCGTCTGTGAACTCCCTGGACTGGACCTGCGCAGAAGGGTAAGTAACAAGTCAACTAAACAACCAACCGCCATGGTACAAAAAATGTCGGAACAATCCACACACTGTCTGAAAACTGCACAAAACTAATTTTCATGTGACTTTATCTTTGAGGCTATGGCCAACTTAAGAAGAAGGAAATCTGAAGTGCAGAGCATAAATTAACTTTCCAGGATCACGGGCTTAACTCACCTAAGTATGTGCTGTGTTTAGTATTCCTTGAACTCTTGTAATTGCTATGAAAAACATGTATCTATAAGACTTGCCTTTATACCATCTGCTTTGTTTCACTACTTTGAATTCAGTTCTTTTGGTAAAGTGGTAAGGTATCCCACTGTGCCATTGGCTGCATACCAATGTCATACTGCTTCATGTGATTGATAGCTTTACATAAGTACTACAGACTCTAATATGTTGAAACTTAAGAATATAGGGGTCATTTACTATCACCCCTGGCAGAAATGCAAGAGTGCACCCCTTAATGCTCATGCAGTTCTGCCCACGTTTTGGCTTCGATATGTTTCACATGTGAAAGGATGAATGCTGGCAGCGCTATATTCATGGGATGGCCAAAGGTCTCTGTGCTCTGAAATGAAGTCCAGTGGCCGGTGGCATTTTAACGAGAATGAAAGGCAAAGTGCAAAGAAATGGCAGAATGTCCTAGTTCTTTGCACTTTTTCGCCGACTTCCACTTTGTAAATTACCTCTTACTTATAAACACATTATATTCAACTAAACAGCTCTAACAACATATACTGTACATTAGAGTGGATTAATCAAACAAACTTTGCATATCATCATTAAATATGTTTTTTTCTAAATATTAATACAGAAGTAGAGTACAAGTACAGTGCAGAAATCTGTGACAATTTTTGCATCTTGTACATGATAAAAGTGAGTTCTTAAAAAACAATTACCCAAAATATACATGGTCACCTTTTCCACAGATCAGTCTGACTACTATCATTTGGCTGTACAGCTGGGCAGCTCTGCAGGGCGAAGGGCTAAATGCTAGAGCAAGGAGACGTGCTGTGCATCCGGCAGAACTGCTTCTTAGGCAGACCTGAAAGCCAACACTGTACAGAAGTAGAAAATTAATATTGAAGACAATCTTGTCAGATCTAAGGATTAACAGAAAGCATGGAAGGAATGGAGATTAGGCTATTAATGACCATAAATAGCCTTGGTCTGCCAGCAGATTACATGTAGCCTGAATGACGGTTTGGCTCTGGATGATATGCCAGTAAGGCAATATATAAAATACAGGTATGGGAACCCATTATACAGAAAGCTGCGAATTATGAGAAGGTCATCTCCCATAGACTTCATTTTAATCCAAATTTTTACATTATCAAAACTTGTTTTCTTTTTCTCTGTAATAATAAAACAGTACCTTGTACTTGATCCTCAGATATAATGAATCCTTATTGGAGGCAAAACAATCCTATTGGGTTTCATTAATGTTTAAATTATTTTCTAGTGGACGTTAGGTATGGAGATCCAAATTACAAAAAAAACCCTATCCGGAAAACCCCAGATCTCAATCATTCGGGATAACAGGTTCCATATAGTTTAAGCCGTCCCGAGTATAAGCCGAGGTGCCTAATTTTACCTATGAAAGCTGGGAAAACTAATTGACTCGAGTATAAGCCTAGGGCGAGAAATGCAGTAGCTACTAGTAAGTTCAATAATCAAAAAAACCCTTCTTAAAAAAAAATCTCTGTTTGACTGAATTGGCTCATATTATTATTTATTTTAGTCAGCAGACAGATTATTATTAATATAATTCATTATTTAATTTACCAAGTAAGTGGAAGATTTGCAATAAAAGAAAAAATACAATAATCCTGCCTGTTATGGCTGGTTAGTGTTTCACTGTCTGCATTTCTCACTGTCTGCATTTCTCACTGTCTGCCAAATATATAAGACATAAAAAATGTAAAAACATTCCCATTGGCAGGATAGTAGAGGAATAAAAGATACCGGTAGTCACATAGTTATCCTCAGGGTTAGGTCAGATTCGCATCCAGAACCGAAGATCGCGGTGCAGCGTTCGTTAAGCAGTAGGGGACTGTTGCTCGCTCAGTCCACGTCCACTCAGAGGCGCCAACAGCACAGCCGCGTGCAGAGACGTTGTGCGCAGACGTGTGGCACCTGATGACGTCATCGCGCACGACCAGGAACATGTTTGTACGGGGCCGGTTCCCTCTACTCTCCCTTCTGAGTCTTTTCAAGGAGCGATTATGGGCATAGTTGTGGGGCACAGGACACCGGTCAGTAGCTCAGACATTCGTGAAGCAATAGGGGGCTGTTGCTCGCCGACTCGAGTATAAGCCGAGGAAGACTTTTTCAGCACATTTTTGGTGCTGAAAAGCTCGGCTTATACTCGAGTATATACGATATGTATATATACAGTATAAGATATAAATGCTTTGCCTGCCTTTTAAAAGTGTACAGTTCATAAATTGACAGGAACCTCATTGGGACACTATGAGCTCAGTACTATTGGGTGAGTGTTTGGAATATTGGACAACACTACATTCATCTTAGGCTATGATTTGCGTACACATAAATTATTATTCACTTTAAGTACAGTAGGGCTGTTGAGTATTTGCCTTAAATAATTTGAAATATAGCAGTAGTATGTTTTTAGACACCCAGACACCAAAATCACTTTTCTCTGTTGCCTTTCAGACCATGAAAGTGATTGCTTTCAAAAACATTACCAACTGACTGCCAGCTCTAAATAAATGTTCTGATGTTATAGGAAAGTAAAATACACACAAACTTAGCAGTTTTTATCCAAATAATGTCACAGTAGCATCTCTTTTTCCTGTATTTAGGCCAGCCCAGCAAAGTGAGGAATATTTTAGGAAATATCAATGATAATTGTGCTGGCATAGAATAGGAACTCAGGATGAAAAATCCTAGGATTTTATGACAAAGTACAGAATACATTAATAATAAAGACGGGTTAGCACAATATTAAAATATAAATAAATGCAAAATGCAGTTACATTCAAGGTTAAATATGGTGCTACTTTTAGAAGAAAACTGGGTCTTCCACTTGATCAATGGACCCAGGCTGATCTGTGCACATATACAACCATCACAACCATCACAAAGATGTAAGAAGATAACATTTTACATGCTCAGAAATTCCCCAGCATGGTGCAATTTTCTGCTAACAGGATCACTGATCTGCGGTATCAGGTAAATTATTATATTCACAGGGAGGGGCAAATAGCATTTGGCACCCCCTGTGATTTAGCCTTTTATTCTCCTTAAATAGACAAAACTTACAGTCTAGAAGGATATATGCACACTAGTAACTGATTGTTTTTGGTTCCATAGCTATGGGTTTGTGTGTACGTGAAATTTGTACCAATATGCTGTATAATCTAACATTGCCACATTTTTTTAGCAGTTACTTCTTTAAAGGGGTGGTTGTATTATGTTATAAAATAGCTAACTTTAAGCAATTCTTCAATTGGTCTAAATTTCTTCTTTTTTAGAAACGTAGTAAGTTTTTGGATTATTTGTTAAATAGGGGTCGTTGACCTCCCATCTAAAACAAATGCTCTGTAAGGCTGCAAATTTATATTATTTTTGCTTTAATTACTTGCCTTTATATTCAGGGCTACAGTGCTCTAATTCCTGTTTTATTACCAAACAAAGTGTACACGTCAACTGGTGTAAATTCAAAAACACATGGCCAAATGTATTCAGTTATCACTGGTGACGAGGCCACGTGGTTTTTACTTGCCAGATAATCTGGAGACAACTTGACTTCACAACTGGACATTGTCAGAAGCATGGTGGAGCACTCCTGCTCCCGTCCGCGTAGAATACGAGATGGTAACACCCATGGTAGCCACATGGTTTCAGGCGCCGGTGCATTGATGTCCGGACTTCCCCCGCTGTTAGCCAATGGGCCCCCTAACAGACATCTTGCTTTACTTGACTATATAATCTTGTGTGACTAGAATAGGACAACATTCTCCTTTATTCTGAAGTTCACTTGCAAGCTAAAACTTACTTACCCAGTAAACTATTAAGAAGTAATTCCATTGTAAATACCTTGCATTTTGCCTACAGTATTAGTTAAAATTAGACAGAAAATAATACTTTATTATTTCAGTCAAAATTCAGAACGCCATATAGGTAATTTATATACAGTATGTAATAGCCTGGAGACTGCCCATTTTCATTGTCAGTTTGCATTAATTAAAGTTGGTTTTATATAGATCTCACATATAATATAGTGAATAAAGTACCCCCTCTTGTAAAATATAAGGATATTATAAGTTACCGAGGAGTTTCATGACCATATAAAAACATGAGGCCGAAGGCCGAGTGTTTTTATACAGGTCATGGAACTCCGAGGTAACTTCTAATATCCTCATATTTTACAACTGGGGGTACTTTATTTATTATAATACACAAGTTTCAGTGAGTTATGTGACAGAAATGACATCAGAACTCACTGTTTATAACTGATGACATCAGAACTCACCGTTTATAAGGATATAATTTACAAGATATTCATGGCTTTTGTGTATTATATGTAAATATTGTACTGCTTGATTATATATACAGTATATATCATGAGACATAATATACATGGGACGCAATATGCCCCAAACTTGAACAGGGCTGAAGTTTTGTCTATAATGTAGAAAAATCATGAAAAATCTATTTATTTTTTGAGCTAATCAGGGAAACTGGAGCTACTCCGTGTTTGGTCATGCAATTTGATTATGACCAATGGCACAGGGGCCATAACAATACTGTGTGTGCTTATATATACAGTATAAATATTATTTTATTGGAAGCTTTTACCCCCCCCCCATACTGCTTACCCTTTACTGAAACACAGTTGATGTCTCGGATGTGTGCATCCTTTCCCTTCAACTGCTCAACAATTGGCTTTGTTTACTTGGCAATTCATGGGGTTAGCAGTACCTTACATCTGCTAGATTACAATAACAATTGTTTGAGTGCATTTTCTAATAGTCTTATTTGCCCAGCATAGGAAGAGTTTGCACTTGGATATTATTACTCAACAAGCCAAGAGGAGCACACAAACAACTTTCCGAATAAGCAAACAGTAAGCAGCTGATAAGTGGTCAGTACAGGGCCAAACAGACACTGAATGGAGCAGCCAATGATATCAGTCACGAGAAGGAGAGTTGGTAGGGCTGTCAGCACTAGGAGATTTTAAATGATTTATAGTGTGGGGTTACATTTGGCAAGTAAATATCTTCAAATCAGAATAAAGTATATCAGTTAGAATAAAAGTATTTTATTAATTCAGCTGGTTGCATTTGAACTCAATTAAAAATATGAAACACAGCTAAGTAGTATTTGATGCTATTTTGACCTGCACCTTGCCACAGTCAGGAGATTAAAAAATGTTTTATTTATGCTGGCAGTGCCTTGCCAAATTGTATATAATAGGAAATATGTGTAATATGACTTTACAAGAAGGACGCCCAATTATATTAAATCCAGTCTAGAAACTGAAACAATAACAAGAAACCTTTACAAATTACAAATTAACCAATTTACACTACACAAATGTAAAAATGTACTGTAAGTTATTACTGTGTAGCAATCAAGGGTGTACCAACAGATACTGCAGACCTTGGGCCTGATTCAATTCAGTGAGGTAGAGGTTTATCATGGGAAAACTCATGGATGAGATTCAATTTGACATGCAAATCAAACATTTATTTCATAGTTTTTCATGTGAAAACTCTATTGAAAAAACTGGAACTGAATTTAAAGAGGTTTTTTTTCTCCTCGAATTGAATTTCGTCCATGAGATAACTTTTTCTCACTGAATGGAATCTGGCCCCTTGTGTCTTCTTGGGGAACCATAAAGTAAAGAAAACCCTGCAGGTGCCCTGTCAAGTACTAATCTATAATATGACTGCTCTTTGCGACTCAGAAATAGTAACATTCAGTGCACATCCTACTACAATAAATACTACAACAAAGGCTTGTCTAATTTGCATAGGGACCTAAAAAAGTTACCATCAACACTTTTGTGGTCTTGTTTTTCATCATGCATGTGCTGCAGGAAATTGGCGAGGCATTGTAACTGCATGAGTGCTGGTTCTGATATGAAACCAGTATAAGGAATAAAAAGTATAATATACAGTATTTTATAGGACCAAAATATAGCATGAAGGCACCTATCAAGTACTTACATTACTAGTATCTTTTACACCAGTAGCAAAGTTACTCAGTCTAGTAAATCAAGTAAATAATGACCTTAAAAGGAGAATAATTCAGTAGTCATGACTTGCAAATGTTATAAAAAATGTACTTTCATGCTATGCAACACATTTTAACTCTTCACTTGTACAAAGTAATAGCTGAATAAACATAACTTTTACTCTGATTAGGAATAAATGCTTTTGCAGAACAGACTTGTAAAAAGAGGATATAATGTAATGGATGGTAAACAGATGGTAACCTACACAAGAGCAATTAGCTTGGACAAGGTGTCAAGCATTGATGAATGAATGATCGTATATTAAAAAGGGAGCCACCTAGTATGATTAGTGATTTCAATGTAATGAGCAAGACAGTAGTTTAATGTAATCCACAGCAAGAGGTGTTGCGTATAGCTTGCCTTGACAGCCTAAAGAATAGCACACAATGCCAATAACATACAAAAAAGAACATACAAAAGAGAGAAAAATCTTCCAGCGGTCAAATTCAGGCAGCGTGAATCCCGGGGTTTATTAAAGATTAGACCGGGGAAACCATAATGATTTAAAAACACTTGACTGAGGGAAGTGGTAGCTGCCACATTTATTAAAGCAGATGAGCGATTTCAGCAGTTTACCTTCATTTATAATGGGTGCACAGAAGAGCAGAACACTGACCAGGAAAACTCATCGGAGCAAATCTCATGTGAAGATTAACAATTCTGATAATTATATTCCATGCTGGGACTACAGTCCAAATTTATCTCAATATTTTCTGCTACTCCAATCAAATTGCTCAGGTTTTCTGAAAATTTCAAAAACTTTGGGGTATTGCACGAAACCCAGCGCACATCAAAAAACCATTGGGACTTCTCCCATTGACTTATATGTAACCTTGACAGGTCTGAGATGTCGGATTTTCTGATTTGGACTTTTCCATCCTCGGGGTTTAATAAATTCCGAAAAATTCGTGATTTTTTCTTAAAAGTCCAATTTTATAAAAAAAAAAATCTAATTTTTTTTCATGATTTTTGCATTCGGAGTTTAGTAAATAACCCCCTACATGTTCCAGAACATAAATTACATACGAGGATTCATTATTTGTTTTTTATGACAATACATTGGACCTGTTGGAAGATTCAGTATTCAGTTTAAATTCCCAAATTCAGTATTATGCAACCATTATTACTGCTTTGGTTTTCCTGTTTATCACGTAATAATGTATTGCCTATAAATTCTTAAATATAAAGCAAGATGATACAACAGATAATACACTCAAGCTTCATGCTGGAATCGTTCATCTGAAAAAACAGAGAGATAGATTGATCCAGATTAGGTACGTGCAGTTCCACATAAGAGCACCCCAGGAGATGAAGGGGAAAATTTTCACTGTAACAGGACTACTGAGAAAGAATGTGCAGTCAAGAGGTTTTTAGAATAGTGTGAAAACAAACAGAAGAAAGATCCCACAGGAATAATAGAGCAAGGAACTGAGCGGCTACTTCTGAGACAGAATGCAAAGAGAAAAAATTAGTCACTTTCTGAGAATACCAAACGTAGTTTTAATTTTTAAGCTCAGCAATTTTTTTTAATATTAAATGAAATGATGGGGCCATTAGAAACACCTCCCGTTTTAAGGCAAAGTTTGACAAGAGTACAACCTAGTGCTGAGAACGTTTGAGTTCTACTATTCATAAGTAGGTTAGTGCCCCATATAGTGTTATTTTTCTGTTTCTGTTAGTTTAGTCTACACATGTTGAGGATTATTATTCCATAGTTGCATAGGCTGGCACAAACCAGACCATCCACAATAGAAGGTGGTGCAATTAAAAAAAAGTTTATTTATGGAAAAAGCATTTAATAAATAACAGCCTTATACATTTCGTGCCTGTGATTAAGTGCCCCCTTTGGCACAAAATGCAATACAATGCTTTTTCCATAAATAAAAGTTTTTTGTAATTGCACCACCTTCTGTTGTGGATGGTCTGGTTTGTGCCAGCCTATGCAACTATGGAATGAGCAATAATCAATAATCAAAGATTATTGTTCAATAAACTACTGTAAACTACAATAATCTTTGTGACCTTTTGTAGGCTGAAGTTTCATTTGGGCTGTATGCACCTGAGCCCCTGTATGTTATGGTGAGTTTACCCCAATGAAAAAGTGTTTTCTCTGTATGTTTATATACATGTTGAGGACCAGAATCAACTTAGTGGCACAGCTTTCATTCAGCTTGATATTACTACTGCCTAAAACTACCATTAGGGTTTGTATCTGTATCTTTAGTGAATGTTTGATGTTGTTCAGTATTTCAGTTTAGAGCTTAAAGGAAAACTTTACCCCCAAAATGAAAACTTAAGCAACAGATAGTCTTTTTATAGAGACCTTCATTGTTTGGGGGGTATATTGCCTATATAACAAATAAAAACTCACCAACGTTCTATTCATTCCTATGGGATTTTTTAGCGGTGTATTTATCAAATGGAGAGTTCTAACTTTCACCCATTGATAAATACAATTCTAAAAAGCAATAGAACCTGGCTGAATTTTTATTTATTAAGCTCTAAACGATTATTTTGATAAATTTGCCCTTAAACAACCACTTATTCACAGACTGCATCCTGCACTTCTTATAGTGGCTGATATACTATGGCTGGTCCATATTCAGTATATTGCTTGTAGGGTATTATTATACTATATTTATTCCAACATTGACATACTCTACAATGCTTTATAGAGACAGTGCTTAAAGGACTACAAAAACCTGCTACAATTGTAGTACCTCTGCATTGTAGCCAATAATTACAGTGTATATCAAGCTTCTGGCAAGATAAGATGATCTAAGATATTTTAGCATCTTCCACAAAACATATGTATATCAATAAGCAGCTAATGTGTTTGTGATAATGTTTTATACCTTGTAAGTATGTTTTTCTGAGTTGAGGTTATACTTTAAGGAGAATTCAACCCGTAATAAACCCCCCCCCCTACCCTGGGTAGACCCCCTTGGGCAAATGCCCCTAATTTTTTACTCACCTCTCTGAGCAGATTCTGGCCTCTGAGTTCACTGGCGCCATCTTCTTTCTTCGGTCCTTTTTGGAACTGCATGCGCAGTTGGAGTACATTTCCGGTCCCAAACCCCTGCACATGCGCCGAAATTCACGCAAATTTCTAAAAAATTTTAAAAAATATTTGTGACTTTTGGCGCATGTGCAGTTGTCCGGGACCAGAAATTTACTACAACTGCGCATGTGCTGAAAATGCCGTCAATACACGAAGATTACCGGAGAAGAAGAAGATGGCTGCCGTGAACTCAGAGGCCAGAATCTGCACAGAGAGGGGTGAGTAAAAACTTAGGGGCATTTGCCCGGGGGAGGGGGAGGTAGGCTGGGGAGAGGAGGGATGGAGTGTACCCAGGGTGGGGGGAGGGTTTTTTTCAACTACGGGTTGAATTCTCCTTTAATTAAGCTTAATATTTTCCCCATGTATATGATCAGGACATCTTGGAAGAGTTGAACTTCATGGACTATTGTCCCTTTTCAACCCAGATTAACTATGCAGCTACAGTATGTAAATAGTGCACAGCTTTATTTTTACGTAATGTCTGGTTCAGTGTCTGATGCTGGACACTGAGTTAGTCAGTAGTTTAAACTGATAAGTACCTTTTGGGTTTCTAATGACTTTGCTTACAGTTCACTGCATGTCAGTAGCCCCCCAACGGCTTACTCATTTAGCTTTGAAGTAGGACTATTTCAAAGTCAAGCAGCTGCAGATTACAAGGGAAGCCAAAACTACAGATTGGAGCATTCTGCTGAAATATCATTAACTCTTTCATCTCCAGGTTGAAAGAAAGCAGAATAAGAGAAATGAATCTACTAAAAACAGATATCACGTACCTAGATTTGATGCTTCCAGTTGGATGCTCTCAAGCAACACCTTCAGATTCCACAATACAAACCCCTGGAAATGAGGACAGGGGAAAGATTGTGTAAATAGGCAGGAGAGCTGGCAGTGGGTGGTAATGGATCCAAAGAACCAAACGGAGTTCAAGGTTTAGGCAGATACAGAATCAAAGTCAAAGTTCAGGCCAAGGTCAGTTCAGGCAGCGAAGGATCGTAAACGGGAAACAGGCCGGGTCGGGTCAGGCAGCAGAGGATCAGAAGTCAATAACAAGCTGAAGTCAAACCAGAGAATCAATCAGAATAATCAGGAACAACGCTTAGGAGGGGATCTGATTATGCAGTAAGAATCAGTTATAGATACTACTGATCTACTTGTTAAAAACTAAAGTGAAAATAAAATACCAGTCTATTGTTAGTTTTATGCCTAATATGTAAGACATCTTAGGTTGGTTTCTAAACATTCTCAAAAACATTTTCTGTAGACATCTGTAGAACAAGTAAAAGAAGTTGTGTGTGTTTAACCCACAGCACGTATTTACAAGGCACTATTGAGTTTGGAACAACTTTTGGTTTGGAAAGGTCATTTACCCATGGCAAGCAAGCATATAATTAATTCAAATGTGAACAATCATCAAACTGCTGACTATACATGGCTGGAAAATTCCATTGGATGTGGACCTTCTGGGTCTGCAGGTTCCCTGTGTGCCCATTTCATTAGCCTGTGGGACAAATGATCGGAACAGTCCAATTTGGATCACCACTTGTTTGCCAAAATGAAGGAAGATCTGCAACCTCACCAAATTATTGAATTTACAGATAGATGACAAGCTTTATTTTGAATTCTGTATGCAAACTAAATTAGAACTCTACCTTGAATAGTACAATAATAATACAATAATACAATTCTAAGCACAACTATAATTAGAACTCTAAAGGGAAATGCAATTAAAACTCACAAGCTATGTTTAAAATGGCATTTTTGAGAATGTTTACAACTGTTTGCAATGTAAATTAATTCGCTGGAGAATATTACATCCCTAAGCAAAGGTTAGCATAAACACCTGCTCTGGAGTTACGTTACACATTTTGTAGCAAAATATGCTTTGCGATTTGCGAAATTTTATTACATACACTGCGAATGTTCGCAAAAGCCATGTGGTCTCAAACTTTGCGAGGAAGTTGTTGAGGTCTGTAATCAGTCGAAAAAAACACAAACATGGTGGTTAACATTCACAATGGTCTTTGAACGGTACCCTTTTCGCCTGTACTTCGACAGGTTCAGGCTGGTGAACTCCCGTTATAAAGATAGAGCAATCAATGTAAGAAAAGTAGCATGGAAAGGGCAATGTAGATTGCTATTTAATCTACATTGCCCTTTCCATGCTACTTTTCTTCATGGAGAAAATTCTTTGGCAAAAATTGTCAAGCGAAAATTTTCCCTACTACTATTGTATGGGGAAATAAACTGGTGAATTTTTGCAGAGAATTTACACGAGGAGAAAATTCACCACATTTCTCTTGAAAAAGTGAACTTACAGTTTCTAGTAACTATGGCGATGTTTTGTGAAAATACACCTGACATGAGGCAAACTGTGGTGAAGTTAGGTGAAGAGAAAATTCATACTTTAGTAAATGTGCTCCTATGTGTGCAACAAGAGCTGAATACCTTTGACTTTCAGAAGGTTTTCACTATATCAAATGAAGAAGGAGTTTGGACTATGAAAATTGTTTGTTCAGAAAGCTGGATTTTTTTAACATGCCCATTTGGCAGAAAAGTCTGTCCTCTCAAATCAAGGTGAGTATATTAGATTAAGACCAACAACCATAATTTAACTAAAAATTCTTAGACATATGCAAGGTCTCTTAATGATAATAAGCACAGCCTGTGATTTGTTGTAATAAAAATGATATAATTCGATTTTTTGCTAATGCAAGTAAAAACTACTAAAGCAAATTCACCTTCTAGGCTGGAAAGTTTTAACTCTTGCTGTATGTTATCAATGGCTTGCAGGAAATGCAGTCAAGCAGAAACGATGTGCTCTTTTGAGTAATTGGAGCCCTGAGTTTCACTACAAATACATAAACAACAAAGACATTGACACAAATGAGACTAATTGGGGAACATTCCTGAGACTTTAGTATACATTATAGAGTAGTTTAGTACCTGGATTAATCAGCAGTGAAAAAAGCTCCATGCATCATGTAGCAGAGCCTAGCTAAAAATCATGGCAAATTTTGATATGGTGAATCTATATATATATATATATATATATATATATATATATATATATATATATATATATATATATATATATATATATATATATATATATGTATAAAGTTTACTCATATGCCACTGCACATGACATTGGAGAATTAGGACAGGATCAATTTCATGGTCCCCTATTCTTGGTTGTATGGACGTCTACAGACAACCTAGTAATGTTTTTTTTTTATCGTAAATTATCTTGTGCAAGTTGGGGAGCAGGTTAGGGGGTGTCCATTTGACACCCTCAGCCCACCTCCTATGAATATTGTGCTACTGAATGCTGGTCCATTCTGGAGCTATGGCGATGTGCGCCACTTTCAACCACGACCTGCAATTATTGAATAAAGCCTACTACATTCTCCATTGTATGAGGCTCTTATTTATGGATGGAATTGTTTTGGTAACTAAATGGAGATAATGATGACCATTTCAAAGGATTTTCTATCTGGACTAGGTTTGGAGTATCAACTACATTTACTTCCTGGGAATCATATGACTACACAGGAAATCCCTGATATCTCCTTAGGGATTATTGGTGATGTGCTTTAAGGTAAAATATATAGAATTAACATGGGAAAATCAATATTGCATTTTAGCAATAGTTTATCATAAATATAGTAGTTACAATAATATTAAATATATTGATATAGTGATTAGAAGGCATTTTCTTTAAGAGAAAGATGCCAGTGTGCAGTAGCTGAGTACTACAAGACTGCATGTCGCAATTAGCAGAGGTTTTGGGTCTCCAATTGGGGTCTTCCTGCAACAGGAATCCACTTAAATATGACTAGTGGGGGGCCTTTTAAGGTGCAGAGGGGCTCCAGCACTAGCGAGTTCCCAAGCCTACTACCATCCTAAGGAAATTCTTTCCCTTTAGGCCTCTGAGTACAAATCAAGATTGGTTACTTATTCAGCCCCACACAGACAGCCATCTGGCTCTCTAACCATGGGTTACTGAAGATAACTGCCAGGGAAGGTCCCTGTGTGAGCTCATGTGTTTCTCTCAGGAAACATAATATCCCTAAAGGGATCAGGAAAGGAAACTGAAAAAGTCTGGAAGATGTACCAGAAAGGCAAGCAAAAACATCATAAAGATGCCTGATCTCTGGAGAGAAGCGTTTCACTGTGATCAGCCAACGCCTGCTCTGATCTGGGTAGTGTGATCTCAATGATCTTATTATGAAAGTAAAGCTGCTAAAGCAAACAAAACACAAAATATGTCGGGGTCTGCAGCCTCAGGCAACCAACCCAAGCTGCTCCTTTCACTCCCATACTTATGAGCTTAGTGCAGGTGGAGAGGTGGCTTCATCAACTATTTAAGTTCTATTTGCTGATCCACCTAAGCTCAACTTGCCTAACGGCAAAAACACCCCTTTGGACCTGTTTAACATGTGACGTGTGTGAACTGGTTTGACGCCGGCGTCTATGCACGTGTGTCTTTTCTTTTCCAGGTGCATGTGATGTCATCACACTTTCCGCGGATTTCAAATATTTAAAGTCACCACGTCCCTATTCACATTGCCCAACGTATGTCTATTTCCTGATATTGACCATTCTCTCTGATCCTCTCGAAGCCCAAAAAAATTGTACAATTCAGATTTTAGTTAATAACAACCTTAGGGGCAAATTCACTAAAGCGTGAAGCACCTAACTTTAACGCAAATTCTTCAGCGTGACGTCATTTCGATTTACTAACGGGCGCTGGCGTAAATTCGCTAGCGAAGTGGACCTACTCTAGCGCTACTTCGCACCCTTATGCCAGGTGAATTTGCGCTATGGCGAAGGGACGACGTAACTACGCATTGCCCATTGCGCATTTTACTGAACGTTACCTCTTGCGCCAGACTTGCCTTCGCTACCTCAGACCAGGTGAAGTGCAATAGAGTAGATAGGGATTGCTTCAAAAAAAGTTGAAATATTTTCTAAGTCTCAAAAAACACTGGCGTCTTTTCCTTTTTTAAGGGTGATAGGCTGAAAAATATTGTAAAATTTTGGGGGCACCCTCCTCCCCCCCTAAATTTCCTAACATATGGCACCTAAACTATACAGTGGGCACATGTGCAAAATATCAACTCTATTTTATTTTATGAAGCTTTCCCAGACTTGTGTAGTGTAATGTATTTGCTGATACATATACGTCCATTCAACTTTAACTTGCCGCCGTATCCAAATTAGGCATCGCTAGCGTTACTTCGCTTTGCTTGGCGAATTAATGCTAGCGCAACTTTGCTACCGTTTGCCTCTCTGAGCGCAACTTCGGATTTTAGTGAATTAGCGGTGCCCTGTCGAAGTTTGGTGAAGGCGTCGATATCGCATTTTTGCTGCTTAGTGAATTTGCCCCTAAGGGTATAAGTGGTTTGTGTATTTTTGTAGTCTGTTCCTGCTTAAAGCAGTATGTCTGTCATGCTTTGGAGCTGATATTTCTGTGATATCACAGCAGAATTTTGAGCAGTTTAACTGGATTAATTAGTAAGTGATTTACATTTTATATAGTTAAAAAAAAGCCTTTAAAAAACTCTAGGTCCTCACCAGATGCCTCTCTCATGACTGGCATCACTGTAGACCCCAAGTAATGCCCCATTTGACTATCCCTAAAAAGCTGAGTAGCACAGTGGAGTTGGCCAGTGCAATCTAGAGACACTCATGCATTTTTTCCATTGAACTTTCACTAGGAGCATGGGAAATTGAGCTGAAGTAAACCTGACTTCACCTGTCCATGATCCAGTGATCAGTAAGAAGAGAAGATGAATCAGCTTGAGATTGCACCCATCGACCACACTGTACTTTTTTGCTTTATGTAGGGCCCTATAGGGATACAGGCCCTATAGAGTTAATCTTTTCACCATTTCCTTGGGTTATTGGGTAGAATCCCTGTTACAAAATAACCTTTACAGTGATAGGCTGAGAGATTTGATGACACTGCTCTGACTCACTCCTATATAGTGTGTGCAGGGAGTGGCCACTTACTCTTTTGCCTCTGGATGTGATTCCAGCTGGATGTGCTCAGGGGGACTGAGTGCAATAGGCCCAGAAGAAGGCATGTGTCCAAGTCGGGGACCAGGAAACCCCGTGAATGAGGAACAGATATACTAGGGCAGACTTGTTATAGTCTCTCTAGGGGCAAATTCACTAAGCCGCGAAGCGTTTGGCATTTTCGCTATTGCGCAAATTCACGAATGCTGGCGTAGTTTCGCTAGTGTTACTTCGCAACCTTACGCCAGGCGAAGTTTCGCTAGCGACGAAACTACGCAAATTCACTAACTTGCGCAGTGTACTGAACGCTACCTTTTACGCTAGACTTCCTTCGCCACCTCAGACCTGGCGAAGCGCAATAGAGTAGATAGGGATTGTTTAAAAAAAAGTCAATTTTTTTTCTAAGTCCCAAAAAAACACTGGCGTGTTTTCTACATGATGGCTGATAGGCTGAAAAAGATCGAAATTTTTTTGGGGCTCCCCTTCCTCCCCCCTACATTTCCTGACTCATGGCAACTTACCTAGACAGTGGGCACATGTGTAGTGCAAAATAAAATTTTTATTTGCTGATTTGAAGGTTTTCTAGGCATTTGTAGTGCAGATACGTGTTCCTCCATTGAAATTTGAATTTCGCGCCGTATGCAAATTAGCCTTCGCTAGTGTAACTTCGCTTTATATAGCGAATCAACGCTAGCGCAACTTCGCAACCTTACGCTACCCCTGTGCGCAACTTCGGATTTTAGTGAATTTGTGTGGCCCTGGCTTGATAAAAGACCAGTTGGTCTGAAACGTTGCTGTAATGCCCTTGGTCCAATAAAGGCCGTTTTATTCATGAAACAGTGGGTGCTGGACTAACTGTCTTCGAAACTACGCCTGGCGAAATGCGGCGAAGTGCGGCGATGTGCGGCGAAGTTGCGCCTGGCGCAACTTCGCATCTTAGTGAATTTGCCCCTAGGAGAGAAAGGCAGATAGGATAGAGAGAAAGAGCAGCTGAAGCTCCAACAAGGATTTGCAGTAAGGGAGTAGCTTCCCAGAGGCTCTGTGTGTTGCCTCCAGTCAGGGACCTCAGTGAAGAGGGACTGTAGGGTAGAAGCTGCTTTCCTGACAACTTCCAGGAGGGAAAGGTTGTACTGCATTTGCCTGTGTACTCTCTGTGTGAGCCTGCCTTGTTCTGTGTGAACTCTCAATATGCTGTTTTCCTCAAACTCCTGCGTGTGTACTGAAACCTGTGGTCATTTGCCCTTTTTGGCATAATAAACCGTTCCTGATTGTTAAGAACCTCCTGAACCCAAGTTGTTTTCCGATTACATTGGTACTTTATACACACCATCTCCTTCAGTTTGGTTAAATTTAAATCAGAATTCATGCAATAATTAGTGGCAACATTTCTGTGGGATTGGAACGTTTAGATTGCTGTATCTTCATCATGCCTGATTTTGCAGAAATAACTTTTTGCAGGAGGCTGACATTTTCAGGTTTTCACTGAAGGACACATTGTAGGCCCAAGAATGTGCTGCTGTTCTAGACTTGATCTGGACTTGCTTGGCACATTCCTGACATTCACTGTGGCATTCAAATTAAAAAGTGCTGGGAAAGGAATGAAAGAGGGCATTTAGTGTTTTTTTTTTTCATTCCATGCATACTATAAGTGTTGCAAAAAGTATTGCACATCTGTAAACAAAGTTGTGCAGTCATTGGACTACTAATCATTTCAAACGGAACTAGTTCAGATCTGTTATACTTTTGATTTCTTTGTCTTAAACACAAGAACCTTAAAGGGGTCCTCCACCCAAAAAAAAAATTGCATAATAAAAAAATGTAATTCTAAGAAACATACTATTGCACTATTTGTAATATTACTTATTTGTGAAATGTATGTATTTTTAACTTTATTTATAAAGTGCTGTACATTCTTACAGTATATTTAAAAGTACAAACAGGGAGGTCAATTCACAAAATAAATACAGAGCTTAAAGGAGAAGGAAAGGCTAAAACTAAGTAAGCTTTATCAGAAAGGTCTATATAAATACACCAGTAAACCCTCAAAGTAATGCTGCTCTGAGTCCTCTGTCAAAAGAAAAACAGCATTTCTTTCCTTCTATTGTGTATACATGGGCTTCTGTAACAGACTTCCTGCCTTCATCTTAAACCTCCAGGGCTAGGACTTGAGCATGCTTAGTTTGCTCCTCTTCCCCTCCCTTCTCCCCTCCCTGCTGTAATCTGAGCCCAGAGCTATGACTGAGAAACTCAACTCAGATGTGATGTCACACCAAGTGAAAATGGCAGCTGCTATCCTAAACAAACAGAGAGCTTCTAGAGCTGTTTACTCAGGTATGGCAAAGCATTCTACAGAAAAATAGTGTTATAGCTTGCACTATTGTGGCTAATCTATTGACAATAAACTGCTTGGGTACCTTTCCTTCTTCTTTACATGCCATGCGGTAAGAGAGACAGTAGGCCCCTGCCCCGTAGAGCTTATAGTCTTAGTTATGCTCTTGTAGTCAGATGGTACTTGCAGGATATCTAAAGGATAATGCCTCATTGTTTTGATAATTCCAGCATAATAGCAGTCAAAAAAGGGGTGAACAATAAGCACATTTGCACATGCACTTCCATGCAAATCAGACACAGTATGTTCTAAATTCAGTTAGTGTCATTACCAGCATTTGACATGACAATGGTGTTCAGTAAACAGCTGATTCTTAAGGCCTGGGTTCTCTATGGCAAATGATGCTGTAAGGTCCTGTATCTAGTAGCCAGCTTTGGAGGCGGTGGCAATGTGTGTTCAGTTTGGAACAGGGGACAAACCAAGTGGCACAAAGCACAAGTATATGGAAATGCAATGAATGGCTTTTGACACAAATACCTTTATTGAATGGGCTTTTGTGCATTATGTCTCATGTCCAGCCTGCTAAATTATGCTTTTAGTCTGCAAACTGGCTTATAAAAAATTTCAATGTCTGCCTGTCCACTTTTTCCTAAGCAGCCTATAAGAATGAGCGAGCTTTAACACCAGTTGTAATCTAAGTAGTGTGCCTGTGGGCTTACCAACCAGTCTCCAGATCTGTTTGCCTGAAAGCACATTCGCATTTAATAGCAAAAAGGTATTGCATGTAAAGTTAACCTGTCCTGTTGTACTAGTGACAACTTGTTTTTCACTATAAAAAACTAGTCATTGATAAGATGCTCTTTAAATGTTGTCTTATTCACTGCTTGCACATAACCCACTGAACCCATGGAATATGTTTTTCTCAATGAAACAGTAGAAGCTGGGGGGTGAAGAATAAATGTGAAACAAAAGCTGGCTCTCGCACACCCAATGTAAGATGCGAAGTCTGGTGCTCAGTGGTAGAGGTTCGGCCACCTCACAATTGAATCAATAAAGAAAAAATCCACGGCACACAGGCTGCTGCAAGCAAGGAACCCCTTGCACGTTTAATGCGGAAGTGAGCAACGTTTCGGGGTCACGCCCCTTTGACAATAATAATAATAATAAATAAGATTCAGAGTTATCAGTAAGTCAAAATGCTAAGCAGTAATTGATAATGATGTTTTGGAGGGGCTGCTGTCATGCGCCCACTTGGCTTCTGAACTCCTTTACAGCTGCCTCTAATTTAAAAATTCCGTACAGTTTAACTGTCTATATTGCTGACCTAAGTATAATCTCGCTAGTGAATATGTCTCCGACAGCTAACTAATATGGAAGTATTCCATTGACTTATCACTAGTCTTTTGCCAAAACAGTCACAGTGGATAATTGTGTCTTAAATATACTCTGCAAGAAACTTGTCTATTTAGATGATAAATCAATACGCCATGGATTTGCGATGGCAGAAATACTGTGTCCATGGTTTACAGCCAATATACACCCGACCTATTAATAACATTCCAAGACACATTTTTTCTGTGACTCCTAGGAAAGGCTGACAAACTTTATAGACATTTGAACAGCCAGCTTAAAAAGAACTTGGGTTAAACAGAGAGTCTATTCTCGGAGAGATATTTAATACGGTTATCTAATGGTGAAGAACTAGAGTTAGTCACTGCTTGCTCAATAAAATCATTTTGTTCCAAGAAAAGTCATCAATGGAAGTTTGGTTAGCTATGCACACATAGAAGGGCAAAATGGAATGCTTGATTCTGATTTTGACATTTTCATGCTGAAAAAAAATTTTTTTTTCCTAAAACTGCTTTCATATGAAAACCTTATCAAGAAATGAAACAACCTAAAAGGCTACAAGTCACATTGAAGGAATATTATGGGGCCAATTTATTACTGTTTGTATTTTTTTTTCACAATTCAAAGTCTGAATGTGAAGATTTTTTTTGAAACACAAAATTCTTGATATTAATTAAAAGGCGCAAAAACGCGAATGTAAAATCATGCCATCAAAAAGTCATCAAGGTCACGTATAAGTCAATGGCAGCTGTCCTTAGCAAGTTGTCAAAAATGTAGTTACTTTGAGGTTTTAGGGTTTTCACCGTTTTTTTGCTTGTAAGAAAAATTTGGAGTAAACAAGTTTCAAGGTTAAAGGTTTTCACATTATTGCATTTTTATTAATTCTAGCATTTTAACTTTTATATTCAGAGTTTTATCGTGGTTGGAAAAACCTCTAAAACGACCCAAAATGAAAAATAGGCTTTATTCCTTTAAAATAAAAGAATACAATATTTTAATTCTACTTCATATCAAGAAAAGAACTACAGGTCTACTTTAAACTCATATAAAAGAGCATTTGCAAAAGCAGACTGAATAGATTATACTACACCAGACACAGCAGACTCAACAACATCTCAACAACTTCCTTTCCTGACATAGTTTAAAGGATGCGTAAGAGTTTCTTACCAACATCCTTTATCCTGATAGTAAAGTACATACTTCAGATTCCATTTGCCAGCTGACCCGAGATATGCGCAAGTGAAGAAGTGATTCATTTGGAGTAAATTAAACCATAAACTGTTCAGAATGATGTAGTACGGGAAGTCATGGACCTATGGTTGTTATTGTACTTTTTCACAATTCTATACCATTCACATTTTCATAAAGCACAAAAGCACTTGTTTTAGAAAAAGAAGTTGCCTTTATTTAAGTTGTTTATTTTACCTTAAATAGTCATAGTGTGGTGACACATGTTAAGATTCCAGGGAGATTAGTTACCCAGCGACTAATCTCCCCAAAAAGCCGTCCGCCGGCTAGAAGGCACTCGGAGCGCTTCGTTTTCATCCGAGGCAACTTGGGGCAACTTTGGAAAACAAGGTTGGCGGTATGGCTTTTCGGGGAGATTAGTCGCTTGAAGAAGAAGAGATTTGTCTTTGGGCAACTAATCTCCCCGGAATCTTAGCATGTGTCACCCATAAGGGCACATCTTACTGAATACACAAAACAGGCTTCAAGTGTCTGAAGTGAACTATCTAAGCAAATATTTAGGGAATACCAAGTTGCCAACAAAAAGCAGGTGCAAGTATGAATTTAGATTTGTCTACCTTTTCATTCTATAATGGGGAAGCCTTGAACATTGAGATAAGACAGAATATACTGGTCTTCTAAGAACAGTGGTGGTCAAAATGAGCTAGTGCTCTTCACTAGTGTAGATGCTGAAACATTTTCAAAACCCTTTTTTGTGTGCAAAATGCATGGGAATCAATGGGAATTATTTTCATATTGGAATTTTCCCTAAAATTTTGGTGAAAAATTCAGTGAATGAGAAACGCAGAAATTTGCACCAAATCCATGCCTGCTGCAAAATTTCACTCATTACTACTCTACACAAAGTAAGTACTACCAAACCTGCAACAACCTAATTCTGTGAATAAAACTATGATGAATTCGCAGTCACTGGGTTGTCATCATCATTTTATCCTGAGGGTCACAGTACTATTGATCGCTGACTTATCCTGGGAATCACAGTGCTTTGCTGTCTTGATTAATATAGATTGTAATATGTTAGTGTGTAAAGGGGGAGATGTTGGTAAAAAAGCTGGCACATCAAGAAGTGAAATGGATCTTTATATTGTCTACCAGAATTCCATTTGGTGTAAATAAAGAATTTGCTGCATTTCCTAGTGTTAAATTCTTTTTTTTTCACTTTTGTGACATGTTTTATTTGTATGTTTTACATTTTGGTTCTGTTTTGCATGGACATATTGTGATTATACATGGTGTCCTGTATGATGATTAAAAGAATTAGCGGATACTTTTCCAACTGGAAACACTGAAGAATGCTGAAATAGTTGTATACATTTTTGTAAAGGCTATAGCCTATGGGGCAGATTTATAAACACTTCAACTTCTTAATGCAATTCTTGCAGCAAAAATAGTGATGTCAAGAATCATTAAAGGGATACTGTCATGGGAAAAAAATTTTTTTTCAAAATGAATCAGTTAATAGTGCTGCTCCAGCATAATTCTGCACTGAAATCCATTTCTCAAAAGAGCAATCAGATTTTTTTATATTCAATTTTGAAATCTGACATGGGGCTAGACATTTTGTCAATTTCCCAGCTGCCCCTGGTCATGTGACTTGTACCTGCACTTTAGGAGAGAAATGCTTTCTGGCAGGCTGCTGTTTTTCCTTCTCAATGTAACTGAATGTGTCTCAGTGGGACATGGGTTTTTACTATTGAGTGTTGTTCTTAGATCTACCAGGCAGCTGTTATCTTGTGTTAGGGAGTTATCTGGTTACCTTCCCATTGTTCTTTTGTTTGGCTGCTGGGGGGGAAAAGGGAGGGGGTGATATCACTCCTACTTGCAGTACAGCAGTAAAGAGTGATTGAAGTTATCAGAGCACAAGTCACATGACTTGGGGCAGCTGGGAAATTGACAATATGTCTAGCCCCATGTCAGATTTCAAAATTGAATATAAAAAAATCTGTTTGCTCTTTTGAGAAATGGATTTCAGTGCAGAATTCTGCTGGAGCAGCACTATTAACTGATTCATTTTGAAAAATGTTTTTTTCCCATGACAGTATCCCTTTAAGGTGAAAAATCTTGAAAACTCAAATATGGAAATTCGGTATGTGAAAGCTGGTGAGTTCATAAGTCAATGGGAGCTTTATTAGCAAAATTCAAGCTATTTTTCAATTAAAGTTTTTGAGACTAATTTGAAATTTGATTGAATCATTGAAAGTGATGGGTAGAATGTTATAAAGCTTTTGCTGTGTTGTTTTTTTCAAGCTTTTACAATTTTTCATAAACTGGCCTATAAGTAAGTGCAGCTAGTAAGCACACACACAACAGATTTGTGCACCCTCTGTGCACACACAACACAAAGTGTAAAACTGTGTATGTGCCTTTTCTCTATTTATGTAGAAATGCTGAGTGTGCCATTGACCTACAGCTTGTAGACTGGATAGACCCATCACATACAGTGGAGCTTGTGCAACAAAGGATTTTATAGGAAATATCCAGTTTACTTAAAAAACATTTTCAGGGCATTTCTCCATCCATCATTTATCATAAGGATTCTGCAGCTTTTCCTCAGTCAGCTGGTACAGGTACATTGTTGATCTAAGAAATGCCAGTCTTTTGGAGTAAAAACTGATTTTCCTCACCATTGCTGGGAAACCTGAAAGCATCATGACTGTGGATTGTGTTTGCCGTCTTCTAAATCAACACAGTGTAATCTGGCAACTGTTGACTCGGTCAGATTTATGTCTCCGTTCAGCCTCACCAAATATGTAGCTAAGAGACCTCATTACACAATTCTTCATTATTTAGCTTTGGAAATTGGAACTGGATAATTTTCTGTTGGTATGTTCTGTCATTAAATTTTATTGATTAGAGTTGTAGATATGTCAACTGAATCATTAACTCAAGTTGTGAAAGGGAAAGTATCAACATATAGAGGCTGATTTATCAAAATCTGAGTTTGAGAAAAATATTGCAGACAAAATGCAAGTAACTTTCACAGTTTTTTTCTTGAACACTAGCTTATTTAGGAAACAACTGAAAAGTTGAAAACATTTGTTTTGCAGGAAAATTGCATGCGGTTGAGAATCACTCCTTGAATTCTTTTTCTTTAATCAATCCTGACTATGCAAGGTTTCAGAAAATACTTGCCCCCAAACGTAACATTTGGCGTTATCGCACCATGCATTCGCACTTTTGCGAGTATATTTGCGCTAAGCGGAATGCAATATTTTTCGCACAGATATATTACATAAGCACAAAACAGTAGCAAACGCAAAAATAAGATGAGTCGCAATGAAAGATGTTTTCACTGGAAAAAAACTAATAACCATATACCTTTACCACATATAAAAAAAATGCTGACATATATCTTTACCACATATAACTTGACCACATTTTCAAATTACATGAAGAATAGTGAAAAAACGTACGCAATGCGAACGGTGGAATTGCTCCACGAATATCTTTCTGCAAAAGTTGTACATACACCTTCTTCTCACAACACTGATAGCAAAGTCACGTGAACACAATTACATTGCGATTAGATTTTCGAATAACATTTGCACTGAACAGCGACTACAGACACGACTCGTTAAAAAAACAAGCGCAATATAAGCAATTTGCGATAAGAAGTTTTATTACATTGATAGCGCAACAGCGCAATAGAGCGCAATAACAAAAGTTCGCAAAGTGGAGGGAAACGGTGGAAACAGTTGCAAATGTAGCAGAACAGTCGCAAAGCGAATTATTACATACCCACTCTCGCGTGCAAACTACTCGCAATTCGCTTTGCGAACAGTTTATGCGATTGCGCGTGATGTTACATTCCCCCGTTGTTCTTTTCACATCCCCGTTTTTTTCACATCCATGGTGAGATTGGTGAGATGGTGTGAAACCATATAATCTGTTTCAGAAGTGAAACCTTTCATAAACTATTATTGACAATTGTTTTGCAGCAGAAATTGTTGTAATTCAAAAATTCATTTGAGAATTTCCAGAATTTTTAATTTACAGTTTGCCAAGAACAGGTCAATCATTTTCTTTGTGGCTCAGAATTCCAGTATTCAGCATTATTCCAGTTATTCTTATGTAAATCCCCTACTGCATGGATCTACCTTCACTCAGGCTAATGGTAATATTCACTTGCCACTGGCTGCAATGGTCATTTATAAGCCCTGACACACAGCAGGGTATAAGACATTACATGGAGATCTAAAATATAAGTTTAAAGTTTGGGGGGTAGGACATAATTCATCCTGTATTAAGCTGTCAAACATGGTGCAAGTATAAAACAGCCATGTCTTAATAACATAGTGGCCGTTTACCAAATAAAGATTTGAAGGAGAGCGATCCGAGAGTGGAGACGTGAGCGCACATCAGCAAACTGCCTGGTAGGTGTAACCGCTAGATCCGCTCTGGCTGCGGCAGACAACAATCCAAGGAAATAGGGGTTGCGGACACCTCCAAATGACATCAACACGTGCGAACCGAAGTAGTATAAAACTACTTTCTCAATAAAGATGGATTTGTTTTATACTACTTTGGTTCGCACGTGTTGATGTCATTTGGAGGTGCCCGCAACCCCTATTTCCTTGGGCCGTTTACCAAATACCCTGCCTCAAGAATGAGCTCCAGGGAGACACTAAATCACACCCCAGAGAGCTAATGATCTATGCATTGTGGCACTGGAAGAACATTCAGCTTGCTTTAGATTACAAATAATTGAATGCAGAAAGCAAACAGAAACACTTTTACTTCTCATTAGCATGAGCATAGTGGCTATGTCTATTTCAAAACAAAGGGCTGATTTGTCAACTTTTGAATACAAATTTTAACAGAGATTCACTTTTTTTCGGTGCTAAAACTCAAAAATTTGAATGAGAGTTTTCAAAACTAGAATTCTAGAGATTTATCAAGCGCAAAAAAACTTCAATGCAAAAATCTGGCATCTGAAAGCTAGCAAAGTCATGTATGAAGTCAATGGGAGTTCTCCTAGGCGAAATGTTTTTCTAAATAGTTTGGAAGATCATTGAAAATGATGCGTAAAATACAAATTTACCACATTGCAGTTTTTTTTCACATTTTTATTAGATTGAGGTTTTTATATTTTAGTTTTCTTCATGAATTGAAGTACACATTCAAGTCTGGTAAGTTTATCCAAATTTAGAAAAAAAAAAAAACACAGGGGACTATTTATATATTTATATATATTTTTTCTCTAAAAATTTTAGTTTTTTTTTTTAAAAAAATCTTTAAAACTTTGAGATGTATTAATTGTTAAAAACACCAAAAAACTGTAATACAAAACTCCTTCAAGTAAAAACAGTCGGGTCATAGAAGTCAATGGGAGCTGTGCTGATCCTACTGGACTTTTCAGACTTTTAGACATTCAGACTTTTAGAGGTTTTCAGATTTTTTTTTCTGCTAGTAATTATTTGAAATAATTTTTAATGGTTTTTTTCTGCACTTTTCTTTGTTCTTTTTATATTCAGATCTTTTAATAACTTTCATGGCATTTGTTATTTTAGAGACATTTTTCAATCGTGTTTAAAATTTTTTATCGTGGTTTCAAAAAGCATTAATAGCACTAAAATTGACCTTTAATAAATGGGCCTCTTACGTTTTAAAATTTGAATTTAGATAAATGAGCCTCTAAATTAATCTTTTATGAAAGATGATGTTACTCTAGAAATTAGAACTAATAATAAACTCAGATTTCAGAGAAAACCGAGAAGATATATCAGAAATTAGCTCCTTCCTGATGCATTCTCAAAACTTAGGGGGTTATTTACTAAACCACAATCTGTGTCAATTCCTCCGAGAGATGTCCAGGGACATATTTCTTTAAAAATGCCTCCATCTCGTCTGGTTTTCCAGGGGGGCTGGAGGTATATAGTCGTTGGTAAAAAGTTGCAAATGTTTCAGCTATTTTATCAGGATTAGAGGAAATTGTACCATTAGCTAGTCTGATTCTATGGACCTGACCTTGGTGCATTTCTGATTTGAGTAAGTTAGCTAGCATTTTATCTGGTTTATTTGCAAACCTATAAAACTCGTGTCTAGTCCTGCAGATAGCTTTCTCGGCTTACTCAATTTGACATGCGTGCAGTTTTTGCCTTGTTTCTTCCATTAATTTCCTATTGCGGGTTGAGGGGTGCAACCTATTAGTACATTCTAATAAGGTTAATTCAGATTCTAGATGTTTTTGTATCTGCATTCTCTTTCTTTTTTTTTTTTTTTTAAGCAAATTTTATTAGACATCCTCTAATAAAAGCTTTATGGGCCATCCAAACCCAGTCTATTGACCTATCACATGTTAAATTATCTTGAAAAAATGTTTTTAACTCTTGTGAGATATACTTTATACAGTCAGGGTCTGCTAGTAAGCTTTTGTTTAATTTCCAATTAGGACGTTTAACTGTAGAAACCTGTCAATTAAGAGTTGTAAGCACAATATCATGATCAGACCAGGCACACTGAATGTGCTTTGAATCAATGAGAGAGGAAGCATCTGAGGCATTTACTAAAATATAGTACATTCTAGAGTAAGATATGTGTGTATGGGAGTAAAAGGTATAGTCTCGATTAGAACCGTTGATTTCTCTCTATTGAGTCTGTAAGGCTATGTATATGCATTAAATGGTCCACTTTTTTCTAATTGTCTTGTATCGCGATGGGTTAGTAGTCGGTGATCAATCTAATGCATGGTTAAAAGATAGATTAAAGTCTCCCGCACACAGAAGCCTGGTCTGGTCTAAATCAGGTAAAAGGTTGCATAATGTATCGAAAAAGATCAGTGGGTTGGTGACCGGGGCATGACTGGAGATAATAACATATTTCTGGTCGTATAAGGTGCCCTGGAGTGTGATATATCGACCATTGATATCTATATTTGCGCTAAGAGTTACAAAGGGGAAATCCTTGTGAATAGATATAGCTACTCCTCTATGCTTACTAGTAGTAGGGGCAAGATAATGCATATGATAGTGTTTATGGAAAAATTTTGGACATGATTTTTGTGTAAAGTGTGTTTCTTGGAGGAATATGATATCTGGAGAAAGATGCTTATACAAATTGAATGTTATCTTTCTCTTATTTGGAGAATTGAGGCCCTGCACATTATGCGATATTATTTTGATCGCCATAATTTCATTTAGAGAAGGTTAGCTTATATTTGGCTTTAGACTGTGGGACATCACCGCTCCAAAAAGATGGTATAACAACTTTATCATTAGGCATACCTGAACAAACATTACAACCCAGCCCCCAGAAAAAAAAAACAAAAGTAAGGCAAGTGAAACATAAGGCATTTAGTGAGAACAAATAAAATAAACAATAAGTCATTTTGCATAGTAAACTTTTTACTGTTGTGGAATCCCTATCTGTATTTTATTTTATGCTGTATTAGCAGCGCCGTTACTGGCTTCAGCAACCTACTCTTTTGAAGGGTGGCAGGCGCTAAATGTGCGTAAAGTTGCATCTGTTGGGGCAGAGTATCCTTGTTCACTGCACGGGCTGCTTGCAAAGCCAGGTCTCTTACCTCAACATGGTGGAGTTTGAGTACTATGTCTCTGGGGAGGTTGGGGTTCCAGGGACATCCCAAGGCCCTGTGAATTCAATCAATATGGAGATGCTCCTCCGGTAGTAGAGATGTCGCGAACTGTTCGCCGGCGAACTTGTTCGCGCGAACATCGGGTGTTCGCGCTCGCCGGAAGTTCGCGAACGTCGCGCGACGTTCGCCATTTTGGGTTCGCCATTGTTGGCGCTTTTTTTTGCCCTCTCACCCCAGACCAGCAGGTACATGGCAGCCAATCAGGAAGCTCTCCCCTGGACCACTCCCCTTCCCTATAAAAACCGAAGCCCTGCAGCGTTTTTTCACTCTGCCTGTGTGTGCTGAAGAGATAGTGTAGGGAGAGAGCTGCTGCCTGTTAGTGATTTCAGGGACAGTTGAAAGTTTGCTGGCTAGTAATCGTTTTGATACTGCTCTGTTATTGGAGGGACAGAAGTCTGCAGGGGTTTGAGGGACATTTAAGCTTAGGTAGCTTTGCTGGCTAGTAATCTACCTTCTACTGCAGTGCTCTGTATGTAGCTGCAGTGGGCAGCTGTCCTGCTTCTGATCTCATCTGCTGACTGCTGCAATAACAGTAGTCCTTGTAAGGACTGCTTTTATTTATTTTTTTGTTGTTTTACTACTACTACTACTACTACTACTACTATAAGAGCCCAGTGCTATTAGTCTAGCAGTGTTGGGGAGTGGGACTGGTGTGCTAATCTGCTGCTCCTAGTAGTTCAGCAGCACCAACTTTAATTTTTTTTTTTTAATATTCATTTTTTTTTTATTTTACTTTTTTTTATTTTACTACCGCTGTAGTAGTGTATAAGTTGACCTTTTAGGCATTATTTGCCCTGTAGGCATTATTTGCACACTGTTTTCTTCAACCCGCCATCGAGCTGTGTGACCTTGTTCACATTCTGTCTAAATATCCATAATATTACCGTCTCCAGAAAAAACACCGGAGTCACTTTTTTCAAGCAGCCATAATATATTTTACGTAATCCGTATCCACCGCTGTAGTAGTGTATACGTTGGCCTTGTAGGCATTATTTGCACACTGTTTTCTTCAACCCGCCATCGAGCTGTGTGACCTTGTTCCCATTCTGTCTAAATATCCATAATATTACCGTCTCCAGAAAAAACACCGGAGTCACTTTTTTCAAGCAGCATTCATATATTTTACGTAATCCGTATCCACCGCTGTAGTAGTGTATACGTTGGCCTTGTAGGCATTATTTGCACACTGTTTTCTTCAACCCGCCATCGAGCTGTGTGACCTTGTTCCCATTCTGTCTAAATATCCATAATATTACCGTCTCCAGAAAAAACACCGGAGTCACTTTTTTCAAGCAGCATTCATATATTTTACGTAATCCGTATCCACCGCTGTAGTAGTGTATACGTTGACCTTGTAGGCATTATTTGCACACTGTTTTCTTCAACCCGCCATCGAGCTGTGTGACCTTGTTCACATTTTGTCTAAATATTGATAATATTATCGTCTCTAGAAAAACCACTTGAGTTACTTTTTTTCAAGCAGCATTCATATATTTTACGTAATCCGTATCCACCGCTGTAGTAGTGTATACGTTGACCTTGTAGGCATTATTTGCACAGTGTTTTCTTCAACCCGCCATCGAGCTGTGTGAGCTTGTTCACATTTTGTCTAAATATTGATAATATTATCGTCTCTAGAAAAACCACTTGAGTTACTTTTTTTCAAGCAGCATTCATATATTTTACGTAATCCGTATCCACCGCTGTAGTAGTGTATACGTTGACCTTGTAGGCATTATTTGCACACTGTTTTCTTCAACCCGCCATCGAGCTGTGTGACCTTGTTCACATTTTGTCTAAATATTGATAATATTATCGTCTCTAGAAAAACCACTTGAGTTACTTTTTTTCAAGCAGCATTCATATATTTTACGTAATCCGTATCCACCGCTGTAGTAGTGTATACGTTGACCTTGTAGGCATTATTTGCACACTGTTTTCTTCAACCCGCCATCGAGCTGTGTGACCTTGTTCACATTTTGTCTAAATATTGATAATATTATCGTCTCTAGAAAAACCACTTGAGTTACTTTTTTTCAAGCAGCATTCATATATTTTACGTAATCCGTATCCACCGCTGTAGTAGTGTATACGTTGACTTTGTAGGCATTATTTGCACAGTGTTTTCTTCAACCCGCCATCTAGCTGTGTGTATTATCGTTTCCAGAAAAACCAACTGAGTTTTTGTTGTTGTTGTTGTTTTTTTAAAAATAATGCCAGGCAAAGGCAGGCCGCCACGCAGAGGCCGTGCTAGGGGCCGTGCTGCTATGCAATCCTGTGGCCCTAGCAAATTGCCCAGTTTTAAAAAGCCAATGACCCTGAACTCCCAAAATGCTGAAGAGGTAGTTGACTGGCTTACACAGCACACCCCATCCTCTACCGTTTCTAACTTTACCACAACATCCTCCTCATCCTCCACTGCTATGGCCACCCCACGTAACACTTCCTCCACCACCGGTGCCCCTTCTTCACTGGGGTCAGAGGAGTTATTTTCCAATGAGTTTCTTGAACTGAGTAATGCGCAACCATTATTGCCAGAAGAAGATGAAGGAGATGAGGACCTTACACCAGATTTAATTCTGGCAGAGAACACGATAGAGATGGACATAATGAGTGATGAGGAGGAGGTCCCCGCTGCTGCTTCCTTCTGTGATGTGTCAGAAGAAATTGATGCATCTGAGGAGAATGATGATGAGGAGATTGATGTTTTGTGGGTGCCTAGTAGAAGAGAGCAAGAGGAGGGTAGTTCAGATGGAGAGACGGAGAGTCAGAGAGGCAGTAGGAGAATAAGACTTAGAAGAAGCAGGGAGGACAGCCCGCAGGGATCAGCAGGGCAACAACATGTATCGGCACCTGTGTTCAGCCGGCCAACGCACCCGCCATTGCCGCCAATACCGCCAACTCCGCCAACTTCTACTGTTACCGCCAGATCGCACACTTCCAAAAAGTCAGCAGTGTGGGATTTTTTTAATGTGTGTGCCTCTGACAAAAGCATTGTAATTTGCAATGAGTGCAGTCAGAAACTGAGCCTTGGTAAGCCCAACAGCCACATAGGTACAACTTCTATGCGAAGGCACATGAGCGGCAAGCACAAAGCACTTTGGGAGCAACACCTCAAAGGCAACAGGCAAACTAAAAGCCACACTCCTTCTGGTCCAGCATCTTACTGCTCTACCTCTGCTCTCCTTGACCCGTCTGAACCACCCTCCACTCCGCCTTCCACCTTGACCACCTGTTCCCATTCCCAGTCATCTGCCACCAGCCAAGTTTCTGTGAAGGCCATGTTTGAGCGTAAGAAGCCAATGTCTGACTGTCACCCCTTGCCCGGCGTCTGACAGCTGGCTTGTCTGCACTCTTAGCCCGCCAGCTTTTACCATACCAGCTGGTGGACTCTGAGGCCTTCCGCAAATTTGTAGCAATTGGGACACCGCAGTGGAAGGTACCCAGCCGCAATTTTTTTTCTAAAAAGGGAATACCACACCTGTACCAACATGTGCAGAGCCAAGTTACCGCATCTCTGTCACTTAGTGTTGGGCCAAAGGTCCATATGACTACTGACGCATGGTCCTCCAAGCATGGTCAGGGCAGGTATGTCACCTACACTGCCCACTGGGTGAACTTGGTAATGGCTGGGAAGCAGGGAATGGGTAGCTCAACAACAACAGTGGAGTTGGTGTCACCGCCACGGATTGCACGCGGTTCTGCCACCACCTCTACTCCTCCATCGCTCTCTACCTCGTCTTCTTCTTCTTCTTACTCTGCTGCTGGGTCCTCCTTCTCCTCCTCCACACCTGTGCACCCCCAGCTCCCCTAGGCTATTCGACGTGCCAGGTACGCCGTTGTCACGCTGTCTTGGGGATGACGTGCCTGGAAAGCAAAAACCATACCGGATCTGTACTCCTGTCATCTCTGCAGTCACAGGCCGATCGGTGGCTGACCCCACACCAACTGCAGATCGGAAAAGTGGTGTGTGACAATGGAAGCAATCTGTTGGCAGCGTTGAGACTAGGCAATTTAACACATGTGCCCTGCATGGCACATGTGTTAAATTTAATAGTCCAACGTTTTGTCTCCAAGTACCCAGGATTCCAGGACGTTCTCACCCAGTCCAGAAAGGTGTCGGCCCATTTCAGACGTTCCTACACAGCCATGGCACGCCTTGCTGACATTCAGCAGCGCTACAACATGCCAGTCAGGCGTTTGATTTCTGACAGCCAGACTCGCTGGAATTCAACGCTCCTTATGTTGGAACGTCTGCTGCAACAACAAAGGGCCGTCAACGAGTACCTTTTTGAACTGGGTGGTAGGACTGGATCTGCACAGCTGGGGATTTTTTTCCCCCGTTACTGGGTGCTTATGCGCGATGCCTGCAGGCTCATGCGACCTTTTGAAGAGGTGACAAATATGGTCAGTCGCACCGAAGGCACCATCAGCGACCTAATACCCTTCGCTTTCTTCCTGGAGCGTGCCGTGCGACGAGTGACAGATGAGGCTGTAGACCAGCGTGACGAGGAGCTGGAAGCGCACGATTTCTGGTCGGAATCACCAGAACGAACCCAGGCACCTGCTGCAACGCAGGGAGAGGTGCCAGAAGTGGAGTCAGAGGAGGAAGGTGGCTTTGTGGAGGAGGAGGAGGAGGACCAACAGGAGCAGGCTTCCCAGGGGGCTAGTGGTGACCTTTTGGGGACCCCTGGTCTTGTACGTGGCTGGGGGGAGGAGACCGTGGATGATGCAGTCCTTGATAATGAGGAAGCGGAGATGGATAGCTCTGCATCCAACCTTGTGAGAATGGGGTCTTTCATGCTGTCATGCCTGTTGAAGGACCCCCGTATCAAGAGGCTTAAGGAGAAGGACCTGTACTGGGTCGCAACGCTACTAGACCCTCGGTACAAGCATAAAGTGTCAGAAATGTTACCAACATACCACAAGTCCGAAAAGATGCGGCATTTACAAACCAGCCTGCAAAACATGTTGTACAATGCTTTTAAGGGTGATGTCACTTCAGGAACTCATCAACATTCCAGGGGCAGAGGTGCCAGTAATCCTGCCACGAGCACACCTGCAAGGACAAAGCCCTTTGGCCAGTCTGTAACGTCAGACATGCAAATGTTTTTCTGTCCAAGGCAGCGCCACAACCCTTCTGGATCCACCCTCAAAGAACGCCTCGACCGGCAGGTAGCGGACTACCTGGCATTAACTGCAGATATCGACACTCTGAGGAGCGATGAACCCCTGGACTACTGGGTGCGCAGGCTTGATCTGTGGCCAGAGCTGTCACAATTTGCCATGAACCTCTTGTCTTGCCCAGCCTCAAGTGTGCTCTCAGAAAGGACCTTCAGTGCAGCAGGAGGGATTGTAACTGAGAAGAGAACTCGCCTAGGTCACAAAAGTGTCGATTACCTGACCTTTATTAAAATGAATGAGGGGTGGATCTCGGAGGGTTACTGCACGCCGGAAGACTTGTTCTGACTTCTATGCAGCTGTCCTTCTCTTCAAGCCTCATGACTCCACACACAGCTGTCCTTTAGCGTCCTCCTCCTCCCTCCGCCACCGTTACAAACTAGGGTGCAAACCCTACTGGTTTAATTTTTTCTGGCCTCTGTGCTTCAGTGGCTGCAACCAAAAAAACTGGGCAAACAATGTCTACAAGGTCAACGTATGGCAAAAAATGACTATTTTCAGCATTTATATGGCATATTTTTTCTGGCAACTGTGCTTCAGTGGCTGCATCCAAAAAAATGCATATTTTCTGCATTTATATGGCATAATTTTTCTGGCCTCTGTGCTTCAGTGGCTGCAACCAAAAAAATGCATATTTTCTGCATTTATATGGCATAATTTTTCTGGCCTCTGTGCTTCAGTGGCTGCAACCAAAAAAATTTATATTTTCAGCATTTATATGGCATAATTTTTCTGGCAACTGTGCTTCAGTGGCTGCGACCAAAAAAATGACTATTTTCAGCATTTATATGGCATATTTTTTCTGGCCTCTGTGCTTCAGTGGCTGCGGCCAAAAAAACTGGGCAAACAATGCCTACAAGGTCAACGACGTTGACCTTGTAGGCATTGTTTGCCCAGTTTTTTTGGCCGCAGCCACTGAAGCACAGAGGCCAGAAAAAATATGCCATATAAATGCTGAAAATAGTCATTTTTTGCCATACGTTGACTCAACGTATATGGCAAAAAATGACTATTTTCAGCATTTATATGGCATATTTTTTCTGGCAACTGTGCTTCAGTGGCTGCGACCAAAAAAATGCATATTTTCTGCATTTATATGGCATAATTTTTCTGGCCTCTGTGCTTCAGTGGCTGCAACCAAAAAAATTTATATTTTCAGCATTTATATGGCATAATTTTTCTGTCAACTGTGCTTCAGTGGCTGCGACCAAAAAAATGCATGTTTTCTGCATTTATATGGCATAATTTTTCTGGCCTCTGTGCTTCAGTGGCTGCAACCAAAAAAGTTTATATTTTCAGCATTTATATGGCATAATTTTTCTGTCAACTGTGCTTCAGTGGCTGCGACCAAAAAAATGCATATTTTCTGCATTTATATGGCATAATTTTTCTGGCCTCTGTGCTTCAGTGGCTGCAACCAAAAAAATTTATATTTTCAGCATTTATATGGCATAATTTTTCTGGCAACTGTGCTTCAGTGGCTGCGTCCAAAAAAACTGGGCAAACAATGTCTACAAGGTCAACGTATGGCGAAAAATGACTATTTTCAGCATTTATATGGCATATTTTTTCTGGCAACTGTGCTTCAGTGGCTGCGTCCAAAAAAACTGGGCAAACAATGCCTACAAGGTCAACGTATGGCAGTTGTTTAAAGAGAACAGTAGATTACTAGCCAGCAAAGCTACCTAAGCTAAAATGTCCCTCAAATCCCTGCAGACTTCTGTCCCTCCAATACAGAGCAGTATCAAGCAGATTACTAGCCAGCAAACTTACTATCATCTGTCCCTGAAATCACTAACAGCTCTCCCCCTACACTATCTCTTCCAAGCACACACAGGCAGATTTTTCAGATACATTTTTGCCCTTGATCCCCCTCTGGCATGCCACTGTCCAGGTCGTTGCACCCTTTAAACAACTTTAAAATCATTTTTCTGGCCAGAAATGTCTTTTCTAGATGTTAAAGTTCGCCTTCCCATTGAAGTCTATGGGGTTCGCGAACCGTTCGCGAACCGCTCACGTTTTTGCGCAAGTTCGCGAATATGTTCGCGAACTTTTTTTCCGACGTTCGCTACATCCCTATCCGGTAGTAGTTGGTGTAGTACCTCATCTAGTAGGCTGTTTATGTCCGTGACTGTTTCGGGGACTCCCTTACCCTCAAGTTTCCCCTCCGTGATCTGTTTTCCAAGTCCTCCACTTTATTCTCTAACTGTGCCATTTGGGCCTGATGCGAGGCAATTAGCTTTTGATCCTCCTGGAGAGCTGCTGCATGTCCGTCTGCTGTATACTCCAGCCTGTCAACCCTGTCTCCCAGTTCTCGGATTTGCAGGGAGAACTCAGCGACTGCAGCTTTAAGCTCGGTTTTAAATAGTTTCTGTACCGCATGCAATGCGGCTTGTGTATCAGCGCTTGATACCTGTGGTTCCGAGTCCAAATTGTGTTCTGCGCATGGTAACAAAGCTGGCTGCTGTGCAGTCTCTGTAGTGCGCCTTTGGAACATCGTTGGTGTTTGAAGTTGCTGTTTCACGGATGGTGGGCTCATGCTGCCACTCACTGTGTGTTCACAAAGTCATAGAATCACTTTATAGTACGTTTCTGGAGGAATTCTCGGCTAGATGTTGCTTTAATCAGCAGGTTGGGTAAGGAGCTGTTACAGGCACATCCCTCCTGTTCAGCTGCACGCATGAGCCCTCTAATTCGAGTTTTTTCATAGATAAATAATGTCAAATCGGGGATGTGAGTTTGGTCGTGTTTTTTTATTAATATAATGAGATCAATTCGGATTTTAGTCAATAACCCCCTTAAACTGCAACATCAGTGCTATACAGGGCCGCCATCAGGGGGGGACATCTGTCCTGGGCCCGGTGGATTAGGGTTTTATGGGGGGGCCCGGCCGTGCTTTACTCACTTATCCTGGGACAGGCTCTTCTGCTCTTAGTGAGATATCCTGGGACAGGCTCTTCTGCTCTTAGTGAGATAGACACAGGTAAGGATGGGGCGTAGCAATAGTCCGGCAGAGCTGTACTGTGATTGAATAGGCTGAAGGGGAAGTTCAAATTTCACCATCTAGTTTAACCAATCCCTGTGTAGCTCTGCCGGGACTTAAACTTTGAAGATGAAATGAGCAGTACAGAAAGCTGCATAAGGCAAAGAAGATACAGGCAGTTAAATCAATGTAAAAATTCAAGTAAGAAATTAGGACTGGGGAAGGAGGCACAGTGAATAGAGATGGTGGTACATGTGATTTAAAAGGGATCTGTGGCCAGAACTTCTGTAAATAATATAATAACATTTAATTAATCCTAGTTATATTGCTTTTAATTTATTTATTGCTGTTCTGTATAAAAATATGTTAAACTTACACCTATGAATTTACTCAAGTGTGAACTATTTTGTCTTCAGTCATTCACACACACCCTTCCATTATGCAGAAACATTACTGTAGGAGGCCACAGACAGAATAGGTGCAATAAGAAGGAAGCTGTTGCCCACAGTTTCTCTTGCCTAAAGTCTAAAAAATAAATGTATATATGTGAAAATACACCTTTTTCAAATTTTCACTGTTTTGCAAATTTTCCCATGAAGCAAAATGGGACCGATTCGCCCATCACCAGGGGCGTAAGTACAGAGGGGGGCCCAGGAGATATAGGGGCCCCATAAGGCCTAATACATATACAGTTTTAATAAATATTGGTAAAACTGGTCAACCTCTAGACATTTTGATGGCCACCAGATTTTTCCCCAAAATTGTCTGAAATTGAAGAAAGTCACTGGAAAATGCTTAAGAGGGACAGGAGACTGGGGTACAGAGCCCAAAAAATCTGGTAACTCCTAAATTCTACACAAGTCAGTCCCATTGCATGCTGGGTTTTGTAGTATTACATTAAACTTGGCAGTTGGCAAATTGTTAGACAAAGACTACATTACCCAACATGCATTGTGAGACACAGTCTTGGCACATTAAGGCAAGAAAAAACTCTGGCTGGTTTCCAAAGTACAAACAAGCCATAGGCCCAAAATGTAGCCCAAATCCAAACCTTGGCTAGTTTGTACTTTCAAAACCCACTTGGGCTTTAAATTAGTAGCCCAATCTGGCTGGAAAACAGCCAACCTGGCAACCCTGATTGCTACAAACAATGCAAGGCAGTCTGCCTGACTGGTAAGCTGTTAAGAACAGTAACAGCACAATATTATTGGGAGCAGGGAAGTGGGGACTGGAGTTTACTAGGGCAGGGGTTAGCAGGGCAACCTGGGATGGGAAGGTGGGCTGGGAAAAGGCCCATGGCTACTCTGCAGGACACAAAATGCAGGTTTTTATGACTAATAGAGCCCCTGAATAACAAAAAAAAAGGGTTTTATTTTTTAACCATTGGGACCCTTGGGGGGGCAGAAAATGTTGTTGTATGGGGCTCCGTGATTTGTGATGGCAGCCCTGGTGCTATAAAATGTATAGTCTTAAAGAATGGTAAAAACTTTATCTGGAATCAAGCTTGTACTGTATGTCACCACTTGCATAGTCCGTGGCATTTTGCATTTATGAACATTAATAAAGCTTTTGATCAAACCACTAAAAACACAATTATTACAAAGAAGGTTGGGATGTTGAGAGTTACTATTTGAAGCAAGGTATCACATGCTTTGAAGCCAAATCTTTCAGCTCAGTAGACTAGAAAGTGACCTGTGCTACCCCTTTCATCTTGTTACAAATGCCAGGTTTTAACTTGACTGCTCACTTTCCAGCACAACATATACATTTCCCACATTGCTGATTTTGGAGACGTCGCTCAGCCAGTAACAACCTTTTAAAATAGTTAATATTAATATACCTTATCTATAACGCAAGGATGAGGTGTTGTGCGAATACAATATGCTTCTGTGCTGTATATCCTCATAACTAGTGATGGGCGAATCTGTGCAAATTCGATTCGCCAAAAAATTGGCAAAACGCATTGAAGTCAATGGGCATCAAAATAATGTTAAGGCGTGTCAATTTTGACGCAAGCGTCAATATACAAATCTTACTCATGGAGAATCCAGGGCACTCACTACTCTCCGCCATAATAAAGAAATCGTTATTAAAAATAATGATAAAGGTGGAGCCGTGGTTGTCATGGATTCTTCTGCGTATGAAAAAGAAGTGATGAGGCAGCTTGGGGATATTGATAAATATGCTAAACTGCAGTCAGATCATACAGATGGGTTTAGCAAACAATGAAAGGATTTTGTGGATGTTGGTTATGAAAATAGGGTTCTAAGTAAATCTGAGTATGAATTGTGCCAATCCAGTAATCCCCATCTTTCATGTCCTCCCCAAAGTCCAAAAATTGATGGTCAATGTGAAGGGTCAACTGATTGTAGCCAGCATCGGTGCCCTGAATGAGGTATTTCTAGGTACATAGGCACATGGTTGAACTCCTTAGTCGAGAAACTCCCTACCTTCTTGAGGGATACAACAATGTGCATTAATAAGATGGAGGGTGTGTCCTGGAAATCCACGTACAGATGGTTTTCCATGGATGCCCTATATTCTATTATCCAACAATGTCTAGGCTTAAAAGCAATTGACTATTGGCTCACCAATGAGAAATGTTTCCTAGAGATCCAAAATGATTTTATTCTAAAATCGATTGAATTTTTGATACATTCAAACTATTTTTAATTTAATGGTGGTTTCTCCAGATACCTGGTGCCACCATGGGGGCCCCCTTTGCTCCTACCTACGCCAACCTAGATAGGAGAGACACCATGTATTTGGAGATACACATCCATACCGCAGTAATATTATTCGAATTTATAGATATATCAATGACCGTATTGGAATATGGGATGGAGATGAACTGACGCTAAAATTATTTCTTGGGTACTGTAAAGTAGTAACGGAAGGAATACAGTTTACTTTTGAAATACATGAGAAATCTATAACTAACCTTTCTAGATATTATCCTATCAGTTAACCAGAATAGGATTGAAACGACACTATATCGTAAACCCATCACACAGAACACTTTACTACACGCCACAAGTGGACATCCTGCATCTTGCCTGAGGGGCATCCCTGAGGGACAGTTTTTGTGGCCACGCGTGTATGCTCCACGTGGGATGCCTTTCAGGAGAGAGCTATGGAACTCTGAGACAGGTTCATTGATGGTGGATACGATATGAAAGACATTAAATCTGCATATGATAAAGCTGTCACTACAGACAGACTAGATTTACTAACGATATAATACCAAAAACAGTAAGAAAAATAAAAACTGTAGGAAAGTGGCCACAGAGTCCAGGGTATCTGATCAAGGGTCCAAATTGTGGTTTAGTACAGTGTATACGAGAGATGCCTTTTATATACAACGCAGTGTCCGTAGACATTGGGGCATACTATTACAAGATCCGGTTTTAAAAGGGACCTTAGACCAATTTCCCTCTTTTGTTTTTCGAAAAGCGAAATCTCTAGCATCTTGGCTCTCTCCTAGTTTATATCAATCCAAGGAACGTAATTCGGATTCAACCTGGTTACGGTACAAAGGCACCTACAAATGTGGTTGTAACAGATGCAAGGCATGCAAGGTACACTGGAAAGGATTACATTATCAAACAATATTTTAATTGCCGCTCGAGGTGGGTTGTTTACCTGGCTACCTGCACATGCGGAGCCCAGTATGTGGGCAAAACTACATGGTGTGCGGGGGTCAGATTTTTGGAACATTTGTGGGCTGTTGAAAGGGATGACGCTAAATCAGCCATTGCTAAACTTATAATAGAACAACACAATAAGGAATCTAGGGTGACTTTTCAAGTAATTGACAGCCCAAGATACAATGTGCGACGGGGTGACAAGGATTAGACCCTTTCCAAATTAGAGTCATACTGGATATATCAACTTAAAACTGTAGAAACTCAAGGCGGATTAAATCGAGAATGGGAAATAACGTGTTTTTTTTCTAATTAAATAATGAAATGTGTAGAGAAATTTGTTCATACCTTATTAACTAATTATTTGTTTCCAATTAATTCTTATCTGGTTCTAAACTCTCCCATTTTTTAGTCCATGTGTTCTAATGTAATAATGAATGAATTACATACTTATATATTTATGTAGATTATCTATGGTACATTTACTGGCAGCTGTATGAAATTTTGAGTGGTACAAGTCCCTTATTGAAACGCTACATGTATGTTTAGCATAGTATATGTGTTCAGCACTGCAAGGGTAATTATCCAGCACTGCAAGGGTTTCTGTTTTTTGTGGGCGTGGTTTTTGTCTTTTTAAATGCTCACATGGACTAAGTGAAAATTGCTTTGGAGGATGTGGCTCCTGTCCACGAAAAGCGTCAATCATTAGTTTGTTGTGTGCTCCGCCTCCATCCATGCTTTTTAAAATGTTCTACATAAGGCAATGGTTTTAACACTGCTGGTGATCCGTAATTGAGGATTTTCTATTTGGTCCAAATGCATGAAATTCAATGGGCGTCTCAATAATTTTGACACGCAAAATTTTTATGTGCATGTTTATGTGCATGTCAATTATGTCGCGTCAATTTTTTTTTTTTGACGCGCAGATTTTTCACTGGCAAATTGTCACCGCAGTTTCGTGAATTAATTCGTTTTTGACAAAACATAGAAATATGCTGCTAATTTGTGTCTGGCGAATTTGATCCCCCATCACTACTCATAACTTTAAAGGGGTTGTTCGCCTTTAAATTAACTTTTAGGGGCAGATTTATTAAGGGTCGAGTTGTATTTTCCACAAAAAATTCTAGTTATCAGGGTTATTCAGTCAAAATTTAATTTTTTCGGGTTAAAAAACTCGGGTTAAAAAATCAAGCGATTTTTTGGGTTGTTAACCCCGAACATGGTCATTTGGTTTTTTCCATTTTAGTTTTTTCTTAAATCGGAAAACATTGAAGTTGTGAGATTATTTGAGTTCATTCGAGGTATTACAAAGCTTACATAACTCTAAAACATGACCTTTGATTAATAACCCCCTTAGTATGAACTTATGTGAATAAGAGACTGGAATATGAATAGGAGAGGCCTGAATAGAAAGATCAGTAATAACAAATAGCAATAACAATACATTTGTAGCCTTACAGAGCATTTGTTTTTTTAGATGGGGTCAGTGACTCCTATTTGAAAGCTGCAAAGAGTTAAAAGAAGGCAAATAATTTTAAAAAAAAACTATAGAAGAAATAAGCAGAATCAGCAATTAGGTTTGATCAGATTCCTGTAATTTAGAAAAATATATCCACCTAGTCACAATGTGTACCAGTTGCTCTGTTGAAATGTAACACCTAGGGGCAGATTTATCAAGGGTCGAAGTGAATTCGAGGGAAATTTCAAAGTAAAAAAAATTCGAAATTCAAAGTAATTTTTTGGATACTTCGACCATCGAATAGGATACTATGACTTCGACTTCGAATTCAATTCGACCATTCAATAATCGATAATCGACAATTCGATAATCAATGTACTGTCTCTTTAAAAAACTTTGACTTCAATACTTTGCCAAATTAAACCTGCCGAAGTCCTATGTTAGCCTATGGGGACCTTCTACAACATTTTTCTAAGTCTTTAGAGGTCGAAGTAAAATCCTTCGATCAATTGCAGAAATCCTTTGAATCGTTAGAATCGTTTGATCGAACGATTTTACTTTGATCGCAGGATGGCCAATTTTGCTGAAAAATACTTTGACTTCGATATTCGATGGTCGAATTTCAAAGCATTTTCTACTGTAATGTTAGTAAATAAGCTCCTATGTGTCCAATAAATCTCAAAGGAGAAAACGAAATTCCTTCATGACTCCAAAATGGGCAATAGTGAGTCTATGGACCATCAATATACGACTGTAAAAGTATCTGTGTATGTTTATCATGGACCATTTTCTAACTTAAAAGAAACAGGTTACTTTACATGAAATTACCTATAAAAACCCTGTTCTTGGTGTAATGAGCTCTTAATGCTTCTAAACATGAAAGGCAGTGATTGGTATTTGCAGTACAAATACAGCAGTGAGGATGAGCATGATGTTAATGTAGCGCATATGATAGCTAAAGGAATATGGCAGGTATAGAGCATATAAGCACAGAGACAGCTTCAGAGCAGCAGAGATGACGGATTTTGTACATAAAACTATAATTTATTTTTCACGTATTTGCATTACCTTTCAACAAATGTGATGATTCAATCATCCACCTTTCTTTTATCTGCTTGGGTATATTCATAGACACATAGTGCAGAAGAACACACACACACTCTTCTTTTAGACACAAAACAAATCCAACTCTCCTAATCTTGCCTTGCAGTTTATTTGGGCCATTGCTATCACTCAAGGACGCCAGGAACAGTATCTCAGAGGGAATACAGGGAGGCCTTTATATAACCTTGATTATTTTCTGGTCAAGTTTTTAAAGGGGAAAAAACTCAATTTTTTAGAGAAAAAAAACCTAACATTTTTAGAGATTTGTTATACCCCAAAGCTGCTAAAATTCCAAATCCGAAAATACTCCATCTTAAACCTATCAAGGTTAAGATAAAGGTAAGAAGGATATAATTCTTCAACCGTCATTTCCTGGCTCACTTCGTCAAACATTTCTGAGCTAAGGTTTTGGCAGGTTGCCAAACGGTGCATCATTTTGTATTTTGAAGGTGTATAGTGGCCTTCACATTAGTGTGCTCTTGTCAGTGGTCAGTTGAGTTTCTGCTGTTCCTACCATGTCCCAAGTGGTTTCAAAAAGCCAAATAAGGAGCATTTTGGAACAGTACACTGTGGCATAACTAGAATGCACCAAGCCCCCCTGCAAATAAATCTTCAGAGGAGCTTGGCGCACTCAGATCCCCATACTCCCGCCCACTTCCCGTCCTGCCACTGTCCCACCCACATCCCACTTCTGCCCCACCCATGCCCCCTCCACCCCACCCACATCATGCCCTGACTCCGCCTACTCCCGCCCTACTTGCTACCCCTTTTTTGGCAGTAAAAGAGAGTGGCTGGGGGGAAGGGTTTTTTTTCCAATTATCTATAGAGGGAGCAGACCCCATAGAACGGAATCCCCTGTTCCCCGGACCCCCATGCGACTGCAGGGTCTGCTTCCTCTATACTTACGCCACTGGTAACAATATATTAATATCTATCAGAAGGCTTTCATTTTAAGATTAGTGGCCCTCCCATAAAAATCCAAGAAAAACATAATTGTGATCCTTAATGCTAAACAGACATTCATCTACACAATACAGTATTTTATGGATAAGGAATCCATGTAATTTGGATCTCCATACCTTGTCTAAAAATTATTACAATCACAATAGGATTGTTTTGACACCAATAAAGCTTGTAGCTTAGTTACTATCAAGTACAGGTACAGTATATGATCTATTATCCAGAATGCTTGGGACCTGGGGTTTTCCAGTTAATGAATCTTTCCATAATTTGAATCACCATAACTTAAGTCTGCTATTAATAATTTGAACATCAAATAAACCCAACAGCATTTTTTTTACCCCAATGTGGATTTATGCAGCTTAGTACAAGTGTTTTATTCTAACAGAGAAAAAGCAAATCATTAAAAAAATGTAAATTACTTGCTTATCATGGAGTTTTTAGGAGATGGTCATTATGTAATTCAGAGCTTTCTGGATAACGGGTTTCTGGACCCTATACCTGTACAAGGTTATTGTTAAAGGAAAAAACAGGTATGGGACCTGTTATCCAGAATGCTCTGGTTTTCCAGATAAGGGATCTTTCCATAATTTGAATCTTCATACCTTAAATCTACTAGAAAATCATTTAATCATTAAATAAACCCAATAGGCTGGTTTTGCTTCCAATAAGGATTAATTATATATACGTTTGCATCAAGTACAAGGTACTGTTTTACTATTACAGAGAAAAATGAAATCATTTTTAAAAAGTTTGATTATTTGGATAAAATGCAGTCTACGGGAGATGGCCTTTCCGTAAGTTGGAGCTTTCTGGATAGCAGGTTTCCGGATAACGGATCCCATACTGGTTTTTGCTTAAAATGGAGTCTATGGGAGAAGGCCTTCCTCTCATTTGGAGATTTCTGGATAATGATACCGGATTCTGTTTCCAGATAATGGATCCCATACCTTTATATTTATACAGATACTGTTACTGAATTTACATTCATGATTTTTTTTCCTTCCCTCCCACATTACATTGAACTGACAGAATGTCCCCACAAACACCGGAATAGCATTACAGTTCATCTCTATATTTGGCACATTGCTCACATTAGTGCATTAGACTTGCTTCGTATATTTATGAACACAATTGTTACACTTTACATCTTGACAACTAAAACAAATGCCACCCAATTTTTTACAAAAGTCAAATGTAGCTATATAGCAGACATTGCTCCTAGCAATAAATCTGGAAGAGGTGAGTAACTCATCATGGAATACTGCCTTCAAATGTGCCTTCAAATGTGGATGGAAACATTTTACCACCACCGCTCAAAGGGTTAAAGGCAAATACGATATGTTGCTCAGGGCTGTTTGTTGAGCACGTGATTTCCAGAAATCGACGGTACATATGCAAAATGCCACCATTTCCTTTGGAAAATCTATACTGTCTGAATGCATAGCCCACATACCTTAGGTATCGGATTGGTATGTTTTCTCTGCAAACAACTGGAAACAGATTGGGAATTCATTGTGGGCACATTTAGAAAAAACGATTGGAACTATGCTGTGAAATGCCTCAGAAGGTACATTTAGTCACAAATCTGACACAGACAAAGTTGCACAGAACAAATGCAGGTCCTTGACTACCAGTGTATTATTGATTGTTTTCATGCTGCAGGCTATCACTCCTTATTTCTTGCAATGGTACAGTTTCTAGACATTTGTTTACAGTTTTCCTAGAAAGATCTTTCTCTAAGGGTCTGGCCACATGAGCAGATTTGGGGAGATTAGTCGCCTCAGCGACAAATCTCTTCTTCGGGGCGACAATCTCCCTGAACTGCCTCCCCCTGCCTTCCGCCTGCTAAAATGAAAATCGCCTGGGGGATGGCACACGTGGCGCTTCATTTTCCGAAGTTGCCCAAAGTTGCCACACGATGAAACCTCAGACAACTTCGGAAATCGAAACGCCGCGAGTACATTGCCGCAGGCGATTTGAATTTTAGCCGACGGAGGGCAGGGGGAAGGCAGTTTGGGGCGATTGCTGCCCTGAAAAAGTGGAGATTTGTCACTGAATCTCCCCGAATCCACTCGTGTGGCCAGACCCTAAAAGTATATTGAAAACGTGCAATGTGATGGAAAGAGTATCTGGGAGGCGAAACCAATGATTTCTCTTTAAAGGGGTGGTTCAACTTTGAGGTAACTTTTAGGGGTTTATTTATTAAATTCCAAATACAAAAATCATGAAAAATATGCGATTGTTTTAATATAAAATCAGACTTTTAAAAAATCACAATTTTTTTCGGAATTTATTAAACCCTGAGGATGGAAAAGTCTGAATATGAAAATCCGGCATCTCAGACCTGTTGAGGTTACATATGAGTCAATGGGAGAAGTCCCAATGTTTTTTGATGTGCGCTGGGTTTCCTGCAAAACCCCGAGTTTTGGGTGAAAATTCTGAAAAAACATGAAATTCGTGAAAATCGGATGAAGGCATTTTTTTCCTGCAAAGCAATTTTCTGGAAAATGTAATAATAAATAAGCATAAAAACCGAGCGGATTTGATCGGAGTTTGTAGCAGAAAATATTGAGATAAATTCGGACTTTGATAAATAACCCCCTTAGTGTGTTATAGAATGTCCAATTCCTAACAACTTTCCAATTAGTCTTCGTTATTTATATTATATCTTTCTTCTGACTCTTTAGGGTGGTGACACACACTAAGATTCAGGGAGATTAGTCGCCCAGGAAGGAAACTTCAGGCGACTTCAGAAAACAAAGTGCTCCGAGTGCCATCCTGCCGGCAATTTATATTATAGCCGGCGGGAAGGCATTTAGGAGAGATTAGTCCCTGAAGAAGAGGCTATTTTTTAGCTGGGCAACTAATCTACCAGAATCTTATGCAAATTACCACCCTTACAGCATTCAAATGGGATTCAATAACCCTAAAAACAAATACTCTATAAGGCTTCACATTTATTGTTATCGCTACTTTTTATTACCCATCTTTCTATTCAGGCCTCTCCTATTCATCTTCCAGTCTCTTATTCAAATCAATGCATGGTTGCTAGGGTAATTTGGACCCTAGCAAACAGATGGAGAGCTGTTGAATAAAAATCTAAACAACTCAAAAACTACAAATGAAAACCAATTACAATTTGTCTCAGAATATCACTCTACCTTATACTAAAAGTTAATTTAAAGGTGAACAACTCCTTTAAATGAGGGCATTAATTACTGTGAATGTAGATGAATGGGATTGTACAATGGACATAAATTAGCCTATTCCCGAGTCACGTGGTTGTAAGACCTGTCCCTTTAACCAGACCTGAAGACACCCGCAGCATGCTTGACATGTAATATGCTATGGAGGGGCATTAGAAAGATGAAGCCATGATCTGTGATTATTCTGGGACACTTATAGAAAAGGCATCTTGTTTGGCCTCTATCATTTGAAGGTCACATGGTGAGCCAAAGGTATCAGCCCTTTGCTCCACCAGCTTCACTGAAGTTACACCTTGATAACTGTAACCCTAAATAAATCATACAAATGTGAATGAACATCTATGGAATTAACCACTGGAGTATTGTAAAGAACTATTTTCACTCTTTGACAAATATGTCATTTAGAGTGAAGTATCTAAATGACACAAATGTAAATAGATCAATGCTTTACCATTTCTAATGTCCACCACCTGGGTCTGTTCTAACTGCTGCCCATAAACTCTTCTGCTTATCTCTCTGTTATATCAGATGCTTCCCTGTGTTAATCCATTTACTGATTTACAATTTCCTCTCCAATTAACATTTATATTCAAGGCCTATAACAAAGACTCCTCTCCCAACATTTCAGCTCTGAACTCAAATACTCTCCTTCATACCTACTTATGCTCTGATTCTGACCTTCACCTTTCTACTTCTTTCATATCCTTATCTTACCCCTGACGCCAAGATTATGCTCAAGCTTCTGTCTCTGGAATTCACTGCCACAAACTATAAGACCCTTCCCTCCAAGTGATCCTTAAAGGAACAGTAACGTCAAAAAATTTAAGTATTTTAAGGTAATAAAAATATAATACAGTGTTGCCCTGCACTGGTAAAACTGCTGTGTTTGCTTCAGAAACACTACTATTGTTTATATAAATAAGCTGCTGTGCAGCAATGGGGGCAGACATTCAAAGGAGAAAAGGCTCAGGTTACACAACAGATAAGCTCTGTAGAACATAATGGTGTTATCTGTTATCCACTGTTTAACCTGTGCCATATAGCCATATTTTTTCAATTTCTGCCATAGCTACACAGCAGCTTGTTTATATGAACTATATTAGTGTTTCTGAAACAAACACATCAGTTTTACCAGTGCAGGGAAACAGTACATGATATTTTCATTACTTTAAAACGCTTTCATTTTTTGGTGTTACTGTTCCTTTAAAGACCTTTCTGTTTAACCCTACATGAAACACCCTGGATTATAAAAGAGGAACAAAAATAATCTTTATTTCCATACAACAGCCTTGCGTGACAGTGGTTATTCAGCCCTATTGTGAATAGGGTATTCTAATACACCTACCGTATTTCATTGTATAACCATTTTTAGTGTTTTGTAATTATCCTGTTAATTATACAGGTATGTGATCTGTTATCTGGAAACCCCTTATCCAGAAAACTCCAAATTACGTAATTGCCATCTCTCAGGAATTGAGAATTCAGGAATTCTCAAAATGATTTCCTTTTTCTCTGTAATAATAAAACGTTACCTTGTACTTGATAAGATATAATTAATCCTTGTTGGAGGCAAAATAATCCTATTGGGTATAAAGAATGCTTAAATTATTTTTTAGTAGACTTAAGGTATGGAAATCCAAATTATAGAAAGACCCCTTATCCAGAAAACCCCATGTCCCAAGCATTCTGGTTCCATACCTGCATCAGTATTGTAATGTGTTATGTAACTTGTTTGCACTGTAAAAATCAATAATGCATTGATTAGAAATATTGGCAGAAGATTTATATATATTGACTTAAAGTGATACTGACACGGATAGTTCTGCTTTTGTAAGTAATTGTTACTTGAAGTTCCTTAACCTGTATGTTTTGCCAACCTGACTGTCCCATCTCAGCCTGTCAGTTAGAGTTTCTAATGCTAACGGACTTCTGCTGCACAAATATGGCAGCCCCCTCATACAGGAACATGGGGGTAAGACAGGTAATGTAGAAGCATCTGACAAATACTTATATGGCAAAATTATAAATAGTATTGAAATACAATATTATGATAGATATAAAAAGGGTATTTTCTGGTGTCAGTATCACTTTAAGTGAATGCAAGATCATTCCTTCTCCTGAAGCCAAAATTATTGTAACCAACCAAAGTACTGGCAACTAAATTTTTGTCTAATCTTTCTAAAACCACTGGCAGCCATTTATTCTTTCTATTCATGGCCAGCAGAATTCATTCCTGGAAAGCTGATTATTTTATTAAATTCTAGACCAGCAATTTGAAAAAGAATGTATACAAGGAATCTCCATATTAGTTAAGCAGACTAAAACTGTCTCTCTCTGTGATTGGAGCAAACAATGAGTTGCAAAGAAAGACATCCGTTGATATAGCATATAGCAGTTTGGCAAATACACAAAAGTCTTAACTGAATTAATTCTGAAATGAGCCTTGGCATTTGATCAAATTACCATTACCTACACTGTGTTGTCAGGTTTTCTTTTCAACTCAGAATGACATCTGACCTTGTCTGTCCTGTGTGTCCTGGATATTATCCCTGTCTCCTGTGTAGTCACACCTGTGTGGATAGGGTTTGCCTGAAAGTAAAGTCTGCACTTTCTCGGTTAAACCATATCCAATGTTTATGTGACTTGAAGCAAGGAAACTGCATGAATGGTATTGTTTTGTAATTGGAGAGCATTGACCTCATAGTGATAATTAGGAACACAGAGGCACGCTGCAGCTCTGCTCAACCTGGTATAATAATATAACACAGTTGGCTGTTGTAATACTTGGCTTTGAACAATTATGCTTCCTAAAATCCACACATTCTCTGACCTTATTTACCCCATCCAATTGCTTGATATAGGCAAAGAGTATTGAAGATCGGGGGAACAATAGGCACAAGAATCTTTATTATAGAGCAATGGTATTTATATACTGCAGTTCACAGGGTCATGTGATAAGATAAATACAATACGAAAGTAATTTCACATGCACACCTGGCCTCTCCTCTTATAATGAACCTGGTGCTCCAGGAGTAAAGGGCAACCACACAGCTACATGAAACAGAAAACTCCAGCACACGGGTGAAAGTAAAAAACATTTTTTTGTTTGGCTGGACACAGTAAACACAGGGATTATCCCCATTCTGCAACATACATACAATGCCGTAGTATTAGTCAATAATGCACCTAGTAATGTATCACTTATTGCTTTCAATGCTAGAGAATACATTCCAAAATATAGATTATTCTGCATTGTAACCCTATATTTGTTTTTATTTTTATGAGTAGGATCTGCCATGACTTTCACAAAGCAGCAACTTCTTGTGGTTAAATCAGCCTGAAAATAACAACGTGAAGGAATAACTTATGAACGAAGCAGCTCTCTGAGGTGGGTGTGCCACTGGTTTTCATACCAAAAAAAACCCAGCAAACATGTCCACTTTCCTAAATTTGTCAGTATAATGGCCCTTTAACAGAACATGAATTTCATGACTATGCAGGTATGAAAGACAGCTGCTTGAATAGCGTCTCATTCATGGCAAGCATAACGTTTTTTTTTGCCCCTGTGCAAAGCATAACAGAAAAGACCATAGTTAAACACTTCACTTCCGGGAGAGGCCACAGCACCATAAACAGATTAATTCCTTTTGTAAATATGTTCAATGTTAGACACATGGTAACTGGGAAAGCAGGGGGACTTTTAAAAAAAGGCGTGGGGGGTGGAATTATTTTAAACAGTCAACCATGGATTTTAGAAAACTATAATTAGAGATGATTAGGGACTCCTATGCAGGAGTAGTCTGTTCCTCACATGTAGTCAGGAAATCAGCCAGCGCTTAAAGTGTTCGTTATTTCAGACAACCACAATATGATCACAGTAACCCCACTGTTCCCCTTCTGACTTGAGATTCATAAAATATTTTTCAACTTTTGGCAGCAAAAGCCGCCGTTCACTGTAGATTCACTCTGGACATCATTTTCTTGGCAGAGCTGAATGGTCTCATTTTCCCCAGATCAGAAGATACTCTTGATCTGTCTTTTTTTAAAGTAGAAAGAAGTCAAAACGACTGCAAATGTTATGAAGCCGGAATCACTAGTGGGCCTTGTTTACAGCCCATAGACGTGTCTGTCATTGATCACCTAGAGCAAGAAGTTGTACATAGCAGGTCTGAATCTATCACATCATGAAAAAATAGTTTACACGGAAGTAGTCATAGAAACGGCAACTACAACTTTAGTCATATGTTCTAGCAAAACTATAGCTAATAAATGACTTGGGTTTATTCTATAGAGATCAGTGCAGAAGAAGTACATACGTTTCTGTAGTTTACATGATTGATTCTATACTGTACATGCAATTTGCCCTTAGTGGCAATGCAATGATTTAACCTGCTCTGATGAATTGCACGAAATTTGGAGAAAGCCCTGATATTGGTATCTGTCTAGTGAATGTGTTACTCACAGAGAGCCCTTTGCCAGTTGCACCCTTGGTTTGTATTTTTTTGCAAAGGGGTGGTGGTGATTGGGGAATCATTGCTCACCTGGAATAGTTAATACCCATTCTTAGACATACAACATACGCTCCTTTTTTTAGATGAGTTCATTGACATTTTTTGGAGGTGGACTGAGCAATTACAACATCACTTCCCTTAGTATTATGATGAGGCAAGCTTAAAAAGAAAGAGTGGTTAAGAAGAGAAAAGTCAACAATTACTTGGGGGGGCTCGGTACCAAAATTAGGCACTCCCCAGTGATTGTATACCCTGGTCTGGTGCTCCTATCAGCAGAAAACTACCCTGGCCTGGGATTCCTCCAGCGAGCATCACTGAGTGATCCTTTTCCTGCTTTATCTTTCTTAGCACATTAGCAGTCGAATGGGAAGACCAACTTTAAGATAAGATAGCTTTCTCACTCTACTGCACATGCAGATTTTAAAGAAAGATGCAGAAAAACAAGTAAAAATGTTGTTATTCATTAGCTGTATTTGTTTCCCATGTTTTAATTAATTAGAGTAAAAGGGAAACATATTTCATTGGATTCAACCATTTCTAGTAATATATCAACTCTACCTGGCCTTTATCTGCTCCATGCTCAATAAGAGTAAGCTTGGGTTTCAGCTCAGCCAGGGCTTACCTTCCTGTTGTGCCATGCGGTGCCTGTACCCCTGCAAGTATGGGCTGCACTACATTTCGAATAAGGGAACTGCAGAACCATCCACAAGAAACCCACAAATCTCCTTAGTTTGTTGAGCTGAGAGCTGAAAAACAAGCAGGCAGAGCCTGTCAACCAACCTCTTCAAAGGGCACCACAAGACCAACAACAAACATATTCAGCTAAAGATAGAGTAGTTTATAAGACACATCCCTTAGGGAAATGTGTATCAAGTAGGAAGTTACATTAAAACAAAAATAGAAATTAAATAGTATTGGTTGTTTTTTGGAGATGCTTTTGCAAAACTAATATTGTCTTTAATACTATACCATCTGTTGACCCAAAGCTTTACATTTGATATCCTGAGTTGGTGAAGGCTATTACCCTGATCTATACCATTTAACCTAAACCCCTTGACCCACACCTAGGAAGGTCTCACTTAAAGTGGTTCTCTGATATTCCTGCTTTAGCCAAGGAGGCCTCAACTAGGATATTTGAACAAGTTCCAGAATTGACTGTTCTGTTTGTGATAGGAACACCTTGATTCAAGTAAAGCTCCTGCTAAAAAATGCCCCAAAATGTTTGATGCTTTTAAAAAGTGCTGTATCTTCCCTGTGGTCAGGTACAGCTATGTAAACTTTACCCCACAAATTATAAGGCAACTGTGTCCTAGTATTACCACATAAACCTGACTAGGCATTGGTTCACATGTATTTGGAGCTAAATGGTAATGTCTCCATTATTACCCACGGTGCATGTCATGTAATGATGCTGTATCTGCAACACTGCAAGACTGGTTCCTCTCTCTCTTGTGTTTCTTATATTAAAGTGCAAAATAATAAAATATAATTATCCACTCAATAAGGGGGGTAGTTGGGGAGCATGTCACTACAATGTTCTTTTTTACAGTTTAGAAGGGTGTACAGAAGCATTGTGCATGAGACCAAAACCCAAAAATATGTAAAGCAAGAAAATGTATTTAAATATACAGGTAATGCTTCTCCTTTAAAGGAAAAGGAAAATTTAAATAACTGGGAGTGACAGAAGTTCAGCCCCTCCCCCCATGATTGTAATCACCTACCTGATATCCCAAAAGGCACTGGTTATTCTGTCTGAGCTCCAAGGTACGACCCTGTTCTTCCACTTTTTCAATGGTAGGGTGTGTGTTAAAAAAAAAACCATACATCTTTATGTACACCCATTTGTGAAAAAAAAATAAAAGCCTATGTTTTAGAGCAACAATATTTGTATTAGTATTTATTATGGTCCTTTACCTTGATCTTTTCTCAATAAACAATAAGTAGTGCAGTGAAATACACACACATACAGTATATACATTTTTTTTGGTCAGGTAAAAAAATTATTTTTTAACCCTAAGAGCCAAAAATTGTACATATGTTTCCAATTTATTATACTCTTCAATCAAAATTTTCCAGAATAGGACTCCCTACAATTCTACTAGCTGATATACAGGATGAGTTAGAGGAAATGAAAGCCCTGGAGCTACAATATAAGCACAAGGGCTGCATGACAAGGGATCTGAATGATCTACAGCCTGATTATTATTATTTTTAGAGATTGGCAGAATCAGATGCAGTTGTGATTGGGTGAGAAGCAAAGAATTAAAGGAACAGTTCAGTGTTAAAATAATAACTGAGTAAATAGATAGGCTGTACACTGAACAATTCCTTTAAGGCAGGAGAAAACTGCACTGGGAGTGGAGAAAGAGAGAGATGTGATGTCAGGGGAAGAAGCAGTTCACTTCCTTATCTTCTGAGCAGGTAGAAACTTGACTTTTTAAAAATTGTCAGGAGTTTTCTTCTTTATGTTCCCTTATTATCTATTAATAACTGAATGTAGATGTTTTCCTGAATGCACTGTTATATTGTGGTTTCTGTATCTTTATACAATATTAATGTGAGAGTCAGTGTTGCATTAATTCATGTTAATTCCAAATACCTGATCCAGGGAATGTTTCTGATTGCCATTGGGGTCAGGCACTGGCTTTAGGCTGGATTTTTTTGCCTTCCTCTGGATCAATTTTCAATAATTTCAGTAAAGAAATACAAACAAGATAGTATTGCATAAAGAAATCTCTTTATAGAAAGGTAATTGATTGCACAAGATTTCTCAGTATATACAACATATCAAACACATTAACAATAGAGTTTAAATACATACCACCACAGTGGTATGTATTTAGACATACAGGGAAGTGGAAAAAAGCATACAGAGAAGTGGATACACTGGCCAAAGATTGAGAATCACACAACCTTTCAGTGTAAAGCCTTTTTAAGGGGAATTCTCCTGGAAAAACTAGATCAGAACAGTGGATATATGATAATGTATTTGAAGTATTACTTGTAACAGCAGGTTCTTTCCTGTGACTTGGAAAAAGAATCAAGGTCCCAATGTAGATTCACATAACTCACCAAAAACTGGAAGAGGCCCAGGTGGGCCACCCTGAGCTTTCATCTAGGGGAGTGGATCAATACGGTATTGATGTAGAGCTGGTACTCAAAGAGCAATCTTCCCAAGGTGTAAACCTTTTGAATACGTCTGTTGGGAAGATTCCTCTTTGAGTGCCTTCTCTCCTGTCACTGCAAAGTGGGTTGATTGATGCAGACGCTACTGTAACACACATATACACACACAATCCTGGAAAATCACACTGGGGGGCACAACCATAAAATATTTTATATATGGATATTCTAGAAGTGACAGTCTGTTAGAAAACTAAAGCCGACTTGGATTTAGTAATCTCCAAAAAAGGCCCCAACTATGTTTTTTGTTAGGACAAAAAAGTTTAAAATAACAACATTACAAATTTGTCAGGTGCCCCCCCTCCGATGACCAAGATTGCCTACTTTCTACCCCAGACCATTACTCCTATTCTTCAAAAAAATATACCTACCTGGGTACATTACAGAAGACCACCATCCCTTCTTCTATGTGACCCTTGCTGGAGGCATGTAAAGTCCTAATAAAATGACTATACTTTACATGCTCCCTCCTTTGAGTGGTGAAAAGGGTAGCTTGGAGGAAGGAGAAAAAGGCAATGCAGAAGAAGAGGATTGCCAGCCTGAGATAGAAAGAAAGGGATTTTTTAATCACCGGGGATGCCAAATTGGCACTCCTCAGTGATTTTGAGTTTCCTTATACATAAAAGGATATATTGTATAAATAAATCAGTTTGTACATTTGTAGTTAGCATTAACACAGTGTACTTATTCACTTACTTGTCATAGAATGTAGAATCTATCTGACCGCAGTGCATAGTAGATTCAATGTTCTGCATTCCATTGCCGGCAACCAGGGCAATAACCTACTAACAAATCTATTGGATCATAGTGCTTATCATTACAATAAATTCACTAAACACAGGGGGCTTGAGATGACCACACATGAGCCGGTACACTCTCCAACTGATTGGTCCAGGGGCCTAATGGATGAGGAGTGAATGAGTGTGTCCACCTTTCTATTCTTTCATTCTTGCTGTGTTCTTGGGACAATTGGAATGGTACAAAGTGAAGAGCAACTGTGGTTCCTCTTCCCTTCCTCATAGTGCATTGGCAGATGAAACTTTCAAACCTGTGCGATTCCCCATCCAACTGGAATCTATGGTACATGACCACCGTGTTCTCAAGTGGCCAAAGAGGAATATAATGTTCCACCAGAAACATCTGTGATGCAGGAACAATGCATAATTCATACAATGTGGGAGGATGCTGTGGTCACACCCCTAAAATACACATCCCTTGACACAATAGCCATGTTTATTAACAATTACACAAAAAAAACCTAGGAGAAACCAAATCAGTGAGCATAGTCAACAGCAGCTTGTGTAATGTACAGTATTACACTATTCCCAACAAGTCAGTATCAGTAGGGCAAGAACGGACACCATTATTGAGACGTCTATAGTGAGGGGTTGTGTTCAGAATGAGCCATATTCATATCTTTTAATAAATACCTCACTATTACAGACAGCATTCTTATAGTCTGTACATCTGTCCATATTATGTTATGGTGTTGCTTCTCCCAATATGGAAGCCAAAACAAAAGGAAGGACAGCCTTTTAGGGCTACTGGGTATGGTATATTTAATATACACCAAAACAGGGTGCGTGGAAGAGGTTAGGGCTGCATCTGGTATGGTTATATAATAGAATTAAGCCCCAATTGTATCATTATCATTCTTATTCATATAGTGCTGATGTATTATTACAAAACACCGTAGCCATGCTTTTGAACTATGGAGGATTAACTACTTTGAAATGTAGGCAATCTGCGCAAAAAGATATTCTGTAAGGAGAATGCTTTTAAAGAAATGATTTCTTTATTTTATGTACACTAACATCTGTTTGCTAGTGGCTGGCTATGTCATTAGCACTCTGGTAATATTTAAAGGGCCCTACATTCTTTGCATGTCTATGTGGTCACATAACTCCTCCAAACTTTTGAGCAACACTTGATTGACATTAACCATCTCCCCTTCTGGACTACCTGTAAATGTTTCCTAATTTCCTTCTACCTCCACAGCTAGGCCTGGTATCTGAATATTCTAAATATCATTTAAGCTGATCTGTAGAGCCTGGGGGAGACAAGGGAGGTAAAGGGGACTTGGGCACAGTTTGCAGTTTCCCGATGACACTGTTCAATCAGGATGTTGACAAGCAGGACATGGAAACTGGGTGATTATCTGATCTCCGAATTTTAGAGCAGGAGACCAGCTCTAAGAGTTCAGCTGTCACGCTAATAACATGATGCTTGACAGATCTGAAATAAGTGTGCCTATACTAAGGTGGACAAGGAAAGGAAGCATTCCAAACAACGATAAGCAGTCATAAGGACAATTTTATGTCATTCATGGCATCAGCTAAATGTACAGTATGATAGTTCACTAGTAGGATTACATTCAGTCAGTTACCCAAAATTATTTATACATGTAAATTACTTGTGTGGGGGTTATAAACAAACATGGAGGCATAAGGAGGTGGAATCTCTTATCACATATGGTATATTCACTTAGGGTAAAGCAATTTTGCAAAGTGCAGGAAAAGCAGAAAATATGGTACTCCAGGGGTAATGTGCTTACCCTGTATTTACACCAGAATAGTGTTAATAATGATTATCATTCTCTGACAGAACAGCCAAAATAATTAGTACAATCTCAATTCACTGTATTAACTTATACAGGTATGGGATCCGTTATCCAGAAGCCTGTTATCCAGAAAGCTCCAAATTAAAGGAAGGCCATCTCCCATAGACGATCCACACTGGTCCTCTTTCCCCCTCCTCTCCTTTTGCTTAAGCCCGGTGCTGGTTAGAGCGGTCAGCGCCTCTCCTACTTAAAGATCCGTAAAAGATACCAGACACACGATGGCAAGTGTAGCGGGGGTGACCCCTGCACGTTTATTGCATCAGATGTAACATTTTGACGAAGGGGCATGCCCCCGAAACGTTACATCTGACGGAATAAACGTGCAGGGGTCACCCCCGCTACACTTGCCATCGTGTGTCTGGTATCTTTTACGCATCTCCCATAGACTCCATTTTATCCAAATATTCCGAAATTTTAAAAATAATTTCCTTTTTCTCTGTAATAATAAAACAGTACCTTGTACTCGATCCAAACCAAGATATACTTAATCCTTAATGGAAGCAAAACCATCCTATTGGGTTCATTTTTTGTTTACACGATTTTCTAGTAGATTTAAGGTATCTTTACAGAAAGATCCATTTTCCGTAAAACCCCAGGTCCCGAGCATTCTGGATAACAGGTCCCATACCTGTACTTAACTCTACAATATGAAGGGATATAAAACAATTCCTTGTATTTTTTCCCGCATTTTTGACTTTTTGATTGACAGTACTGCAAAAAAAGCCACATCTGCTACAATACTGCATTCCTAGCCCAATTCCTGATCAAGCTCTGGACTTGGAGTCCCCCTGAAAGACCTTTCTCTTGGAGCTTGGACGAGCTACAATTGCATAAGGAGGCTATAAAATCATGAAGATTCTCTGCCTGCACTAACATGATTTTGGAGCAAAGCAAATCCTGCTTTTCTGCCTCCTGCTGATCCTGCAGAAAAGTAGGTATTTGTTTCCTAGGTGCCAGGGTGGGGTGACATGGAAATTGTCAGTATTGAGATGAGTTTAATTCAACATTTGTAATGGCAGTTATGCAGCTTTCTGAGACTCATTGACAGCTCTGCTTCTGGTGCCATAATTTCCAGATCTGTGCCAACCATGGGGTATATTTATCAAAAAGTAAAGTTAGAGATTGCCACAGTCCTCTAGAGTGAAATTCCGCCACTCTCCATTCATTTCTATGGGATTTTGCCAAGGTACTAATTATACTACATATATCAGTTTTCTTCTGGCAAAGCGAAACCTTTTTGGGGCTATGAAAATTACAGAGGCCAGAGTTATGAAGAATCCTGGCCAGTTTCCCTGCAGAACTGCTAACCTGCATTTTAACCCCAATGTAAAATAATCACTGCTAAATCGTATAAAATGTCCTTGAGGGCTCTTAGGGTCAATGCATGTGTTTCCTTACATTGGCATTTCTACGCACTCAGATGCATGGGAACGCATTACATAACATAGCCAACTCTTTGCTATTGCTTTGCCCATGACACAATACTAAACCACTGTAGGCAGTTGGTTCACATGCTTTTGGGGCTTTAATGTGTTTTCGTGGGTACAGGCAACATATGGAAGAACTCCTGTTTGGTGGAGCACATACAAAAGCCACTGCACTGGAATGTAAGTAAAAATGCCCATGTGAGAAATATAATTTGCTAAACAAATATTCAGTTGATATGTGTGTATGTTTATATATATCTACATAAGCAGCTCTATGTTTAGCTCTATATTTAAATGAACAGTGCAGAAATGCAGAAAGAAGTGGTGTGTGATCATATAAGTAGAGCTAATCCCCAAGGATCCTCAAAGAGTGAATGAATAAGTTTCTGGAAAAGAAAAAAAAAACCTTGCAGTGATTGGTAAGTAAAAAAAAAGCTGAGGAATGTCTATGCCTTAACTACTTGCCTGATCATGAAAAAGAACCTCTGTTTTATCCCTGTTCGCCAACTGTAAGAACATCACTGCCTGAATGACTCCTACAGTTAGTCTCTATAAAAGGATCATTGTGCTTATAAAGGATAGCGCTGTAAGCTGAAGCCTGTATCAGCTGCATGCAAAGTGTGTTCAGACAGATTTAAGATAACATTATCTAGAACTACTCAGCCAATGGCCATCTTAGGAGGAAGGGGATGTCTGGTTTTATTCTTGTAAGGCATGTTGGCAATATAAGTTTAAAACCTCACAGTGCGTCTAACTTGAACCCTTCCCGTTGATAAACTACATCCCCCAGCACCCCCTGAAGCCCTACTGGGAGCTATAGGTCAAAAAGACAAATTGTTGGACATCTGTTTTTTGGTACAGGTATGGGATCTGTTATTCGGAAACCCGTTATCCAGAAAGCTCCAAAGGCTGTCTCCTATAGACACCATTTTATCCAAATAATACAAATTTTTAAAAATGATTTCCTTTTTTTCTGTTATAATAAAACAGTAACTTGTACTTGATCCTAAGGGCTCTTACACACGGGCGTTTGTTTGTGCGCTCCCCTGCGTAGCACTTTCTTCCGTTCAGCCGCAGGGGAGCGCAGGAGTAGACACACTGAATTATTGTCAATGGGGCTGTACTCACACAGACGCATGTAAGTGCCAAACGCAGGTTGGGACACAGCATGTTGCATTTTACCTGCGTTTGTCGCATACATGCGTCTGTGTGAGTACAGCCCCATTGAAAATAATTCAGTATGTCTACTCCTGCGCTCCCCTGCAGCTGAACGGAAGAAAGTGCTACGCAGGGGAGCGCACAAACAAACACCCATGTGTAAGAGCCTTTACTAAGATATAATTAATCCTTATTGGAAGCAAAACCAGCCTATTGGGTTTATTTAATGTTTATATCATTTTCTAGTAAACTTAAGGTATGAAGATCCATATTACGCAAAGATCTGTTATCCGGAAAGCCCCAGGTCCCGAGCATTCTGGATAACAAGTCCAATACCTGTAGTGGCAATGAACCCAGCTCAATATATCTTGACTTATCCTATTATTATTATATTTATATAATGCCATAAATGTCATTGTAGATGGAACGTTACAGAGCTCTTGTAAAAGAGGTGGAAAAAACATAGTAAAAACATAATTAGTTAGGCATTTATAATGAGCCAACCTGAAGCAGTTACAATGTAATACTACTTACTAGTTCTTGTGTTCACCCTTTCTGGAACCAGGTGGATAGTAATAGTGTATATCACAGATTGTGTTCATGAGAATACAAAGAAATACTTGTGTTTCCAGTGGTAGTACCCCTCTAGTAAGCATATGTGAGATCGGATCAGTATATCAATTCATGGCCCCACTGAAATAACTTAACTTGCATCCTGCTGCTGCTTCCTGGTATTAAAATCGTTTTTTTGCATACTCTTAGCATTGCAATTACATCTAAATAATCTCCTCTCATTCCTCCTTGAAGCTTGAATAAGATGAGGCAATGGTCTGAAAGACCTTGGAATTTCAGTACGTAAGCACTAGGGGGCATGCTCTAGAAAAAAAGATTTTTTATTTTATTTAATTTTAACACAACTGGAATTTTCTCCCCGACAGTGATATTACCTTTATGCACAATGAAAGCTGTGCTAGTGATCGTTCTAATTGCTCGCTCTTATAATTCAGTCTGAAACATGAAATGAAATTTGCTACGTTTCTTAATGCCTGGAAGACATCAGCTGTGTTAGAAGCACATACTGTAAATACATGTAACATAAGCAATTCAGATTGTCAGCATGAAGCAATCATTCATTATTGGTGCACGTCTTTCAATTGGTGGAAACCATTACTTGGAAATGGGAACAATTTCTTAGAATACTGTAGGGCTGCAAAAGAGAACTTTCATGTGCTGCTAAAAAAAACAGGCAGCTTTGTATCAAGGAATGCAGGGTGGGATGTCAATGTAAGCAAAAAGGTTTTATTCTCACAGGTAACAAGGGTTGGACTGGGCCTCCAAAAATCCCTGTGGGCCACGACCCTGTTGGGCCCTGTCACCAATCCTCAATCCAGTCTCCTCCAGTCAACACACACGCCATCTTTCATTTTTAACAGTGAAGTAAGTAGTGCTGTGGAGCAGGGATGTTGGTAAATGGGTGGTGGGCTCTTGGGTGGCTGGGTGATGGGCCCTTCAGTTGGGTACTCAATGGGCCCCTGGTATACCAGTCTGTCTCTGCATATAGTGTACATTATAGATTGGTGTTTGGATTGGGTTGTTCATCTTTGAATTAACATTTAGTATGATATAGAGAGTTATATTCTGAGATAATTTGCAATTGGTTTTCATTTTTTATTTGTGTTTTTTTTTCCATTATTTACCTTTTTATTCAGCAGCTCTCCAGTTTGCAATTTTTAGCAATCCAGTTGCTAGAGTTCAAATTACCCTAGCAACCATGCACTGATTTGAATAAGAAACTGGAATATGAATAGTAGAGGACTTGAATAGAATGAGAAGCAATAAAAAGTAGCGATAACAATAAATGTGTAGCCTTACAGAGAATTTGTTTTAAGATGGGGCCAGTGACCCCCATTTGAAATCTGGAAAGAGTCAGAAGAAGAAGGTAAAAACATAAAACAAGTCAAAGCTGGAAAGAGTCAGAAGAAAACAATAAAGAGTGAAGCCCAATTGAGAAGTTTCTTAGAATTGGCAATTCTTTTACATATTAAAGGTTTTCAATGCAAACCACTCCTTGAATGTGTGCACAATTCACCATGTTTTTTTTACCCAGAATGCAGAGTTTTTTCCCAATTGTATCTGAGGTTTTTCCCAATTGTGCTTCAGCGCTAATCAGCTGCAGCATTTCCAGTTCTCATTTTCAAAATAATGTCTGCTTAAGATTGTTTAGGCACATGTGGGAACCTATAAGCTACCTCTAATGAATTTATCTGCAAGTGTGTGGCAGTGGTCTGGGATGAATTACTTCATATATTTATATATATGCACCTGATGGCAGCCACTAAAGTGACGGCTCTAGGTCTGGGCCCTCTGGTGCCTAATGGCCCTTCTGTCATCACAGCAGAAGGATTAATTGAATCTAGCTTGCAATATTTTAGGTTAGACTCACCATCTGGCTAACAACTGCATTGCACCGTTTGTTTGGTTTAGGAATAGGTTCACATATGTGTAAATCTGACACAAGTATCACTTGAATGTAAATCGCTTGCCCAGTCAATATAAGCAAGGGGTCTGCCGCTTCTGGGACTGCCTTGGTTTAAACAATTTTGTGGTCCAAAGATCGCTGTGTTACTTGCAGTACTACCTTTTACCTGGTGCTGGCAGCAAATCCTTTTTGTAGACATCTAAGATAACTTTGCCACCATGTATGGATAAGCTGAAGATAGAACAATGTTTGAAAAACATTCAACCTTTTTTTTTAAATGGCGTACAAGGAAATGCTTTCATTGTTCTACCACAAGGGTGCATGATATTTACTAAGTAGGCTGACAGCATGCTGGGACAGAGCAGAGGCCTTAGATGGGCACAAATTCTGCCCTCTGGTAGTCCCCAAAATACCAGCTACTTGAATCAACCAGCAACTACAGGATTTCCTATGGCATTCTGTTTGCCCTCCAGGGTTACCAAACTGTTTTGCCTGCACATCTGTAATTAGAAGCATACATTCAACTATAGCCTGGAACAAAGTTGTGATTTTAGGCACAATATACATAAACAGAATTACAAATAATAATAAAAGGCATAAAGGCACTGTTTTGCTTCCTATAGCCAACAACCCTATCCCACGTAGCACAGAGCCTGCTTAAATGCTCAGCTTTGCCTTCAGGTTCCACCTGTGTCATCCTGTTCAGGAACACAGTTATTTAGGTATAAGTGTTCCGCTTAGTGGAGCTGTAGCTGGGATGCTGGTCATGACAGATGGCAGATTATCGAAATGAAAAATGAAGCTTGAGTTGCCATTTAGTTGCTCCAAAAATGTTTAAATTAGTAGGGAAATGAACACAATCTGTTTCAGGAAATAGGCAATACCTCTCCTATAAAGCTCAGCAAAACAACCCATTTTATTCTACTTGTATGCATGGGGGTGGGACGGCTATTAGGGCTAAATGATGGCATACTTCAGCTGAAAGTGATAGAATTAGTGTTTGGGTGTGATCATGACTGCTCAGTATTCAGTTAATTCTGCACATGGAAGGAAAGGCATTCAGCCATTTTAACAATTAAGAATATAACTGAGTCATGGTAATAAAATAAGAGCACTGATATAGTTAATAGTCAGAAGTATTTTTTTGTTTATAGAGTGTAAAACATTACTCATCCAAGACAGATTTTTCATTTGTTGTTTGTGTCTAAAATAGGTTGTAAATGAAATACCACTGTGTCGTTGTTTATTCACTTGTGACACGGTACAATTCAAAAGTTTGAGGAATGTGGTGCACAACAAACACCCATCCACCCATCTGCTGGTACTTGCGTTAATATGAGCATAGAACATGGAGCAAGCATTACAGAGGCCTAATCCCAGTAGGTAGAAACAGGTTTGACCACTGCTATAAGCCTACAACACATTGGAATGAATTATGGATACAATTTATTGTTGAATATAGAGAGAAGGAAGTCCCTCTTGGTGGGGGTCATTTATAAACAATAGGGAACTTTGCTCATGGGCTGTAACCCATGGCAACCAATCAGGTGATTGCTTTCCGCAACTCGATCACTGATTGGTTGCTAGCTCAGTCGTGGGTTTTCTAATTAAGGACTATTACCACTGGCATTGTTTCAGGCTTTAATCTGTAGTAATTTGTATTGCCCCTTTAAAAAAAAATGTGTATTTTATGTTGTAGAACTCTTCCAGTTGATTCAAAAGTATAGTGCTATGGGTGTGTGACTGATCTGGCAAAGTCTGTCTCAACCACTATATGGGGCTTACCTTGAAGTTCTATGGTATGGTGTAATTCCATGATTTAAAACTTGCATTATATGCATTTGCATAGAGAGAATTGCTGTTAGTGTTCAGGGTCAATGACAGAGGTCCCTTGAACCATTTGAAGATGTTAATAGATGATGTTCATGAGCTTTTTAGGTTTTGCCCAATGCTCGATCAATTCAAGTTTTGGGGTTTCGCAACTCGAAAGCTCGAGTCGAGTTTTTTCTTAAATAAGAAACCATTCGAGTAATGAGTACATTCAATTTCATTCGAGGTATAAAAAAAAACTCTTACTCTTACCAATTGGAATTGTTCAAAGTAAAAATTTTTGTCCTCACCAATTCCTTTTCCACAACAAAGGCAACACATCTTCTCTTGCTAGTAACATACTGTATAGGGCTCTGGGATGTGGCGTCACACAGCAGTGAACCTTTAGCTTTCCTGTTTTCCACCCCCTTAAAAAACTCTGCAGGGTAAGTTCCCATTCAATCTATGTGTAATATAATACTAGGGGTAGTGACCTTGCAGGGATGTCACTTTTACCAAGTCCCTGCATATCATTCAATTCATGTCCATTCCTATATCTTCTCAAATGTTAATATAAACTATTAGGTTAAGGGGCCCTATCAACCAGATAGTTGATGACATTTAAAGGAGAATTCAACCCCTTATTAAAAAAAACCCTACCCTACATAGACCCAGACTAAATGCCCATAACTTTTTACCTACCCTTCGGTGCAGATTCTGTCCAGCAGAGTTCATGGCAGCCATCTTCTTCTCTTTGGTAATCTTTGGGAAGTAAGTTCCGTATTGGCCCATGCGCAGTTGGAGCTGTCTGCCGGTCCCGATCAACTGCGCATGCACCAAAAATCACAGAATTTGCCGAAGCACCAGAAGAAGACCCGAAGATTACCGAAGAAAAAGAATATGGCTGCCGCGAACTTAAATGCCCTGAATCTGCACCGAGGGGTAAGTAAAAAATTAGGGGCATTTACCCAGGGTAGCAGCTAGGCTGGAGGGGGGAGGAGGGAGGGGGATCTATGTAGGGTTAGGGTAGGGTTTTTTTTAAGGGGTTGAATTCTCCTTTAATAATGAAGACCTGTATGAAAAACTTAATTTAAAAAAACACAAAATGATCAACAGGAAACTATAATACATTTTGGTTGGATATCAGTAGAATAGAATATTGTAACCGTATAGCATCCATTATCTATGAAAACACATTATCCTGAAAGCTCCGATTTACAGGACGGCCATCTTCCATGGACTCCATTATAGCCAAATAATTAAAAAATGTAAAATTATTTTTCTTTTTCACTGTGGTAATAAAACAGTACCTTGTATTTGATCCCAACTAAGATATAATTAATACTTATCAGAGGAAAAAAACAATCCTACTGGGTTTATTTAAATGATTTCTCTGTAGACTTAGGGCCCATGTATTAAACCCGCGAATCCTTCGTGAAAGGTTTGGCTGAATACCGAACCGAATCCAAATCCTGTGAAGGGGAAAACAGTTTTTACTTCCTTGTTTTGTGACAAAAATTCAGGCAATTTCCCTCCCTGCCCCTAATTTGCATATGCAAATTAGGATTCGGATTTGGTTCGGCCTGGCAGATTGATTTGGCCGAATCCGAATCCTGCTGAAAAAGGCTGCATCTTGGCCGAATCTTGAACCGAATCCTGGATTCGGTGCATCCCTACTGAAAAATTCATGTTTTCGTCTGATCATCAAAAAATTCAAGTTTTTGCAGGTAAAACTCGAAAAAACGTAAGTTTTCAGAGTGTCAAATGTACGATACGATTTAACACTCGATTTTGTTGGTCCGATAATTTCGAGAAAAATAATTGATGAGTTAAAATTGCAGAAGGAGTTTGGTCAGATTTGTTTTCATTACAATAACTTTGCCCCTTAAAGTATGATGATCAAAATGACATGAATATCTCTTTTCCACAAAACCCCAGGTCCTAAAGTACTTTCCATAGACAACAATTTGCAAACCTGACTGCCTGCTGTGAATTGGGACACAGGAACAAATATTTCATCTCCTTGAGATATCTGTCCAAATATGTCAGCCTTGATTTTTGATTTCAATATGGATTCGGCCTCTGTAATGCTTGCTCCATGTTCTATGCTCAGATTTACGCAAGTACCTATGGGAAAACTAGTTCTTCACATCCCCTCCCTAGGACAACACAAGAAAAACACTGGAGCCCACAACCTATAAAATAGCATTAGCCTGTAGTCTACTCTTGTACTTTTAGATGGTAATGAAACTCAGTATCACTCTAATGTGCTTATGTTTATATGTAGGGTGCATTGTATCCCTCATGTATACCTTGTTTTCTTTCTAGTGCGAAACTGCTGCGAAAATTCACTGTGGCAAAATTTGACACAACAATAAAAAATTGTCGCACTTCAGAATTATTTGGACGCCCATTGACTTTAACGCGTTTGAACAAAAGAGTCGCGCGTCTAAAAATTGTCGCTCACATCAAAATTATTGTGCAGCAAAATAATTTTGACGTCCATTGGCTTCAATGCGTTTCGCAATGAGTTTTTCAAATTTATCGGTGAAGCGAAACAGGACAGATTCAACCATCACTAGTTTAGTGTTTGCTTCTTAATTACACTGTTTACACTGCAAATAATTCACTCTATCATACAAAATTTTATTCCTGAACCAACAGGTGTATTTTTTGTAGCTTTAATTTTCCTGTGTAGGCAGCCATTTCAGCTCACATTGCTTGATCCTGTGCTTTTGCAAAGAGCCAGCACTTCATAATGGAATTGCTTTCAGTTAAGTAATAGCTTCTCCTATTCAATGTAACTGGGGGAGTCACAGTGTGACTTGGATTTTTAATATTGAGTGTTGTTCTTATATTTACCAAGGAGCTGTTATCTTGTGTCAGGGAGCTGCTATCTTGTTACATTCCCATTGTTCTGCTGATGGGCTGCACTGTAAGTTGCAGGATATCCCTCCAACTTACAGTGCTGCATTAAAGAGCAACTGAAGTTAATCAGAGTACAAGTCACGTGACTAAGGGCAAGTGGGAAACTAACAGCATGCCTAGTCCCATGTCAGATTTCAATATTAAATTTAAAAAAATCTTTTTTTTTGTGTTTTCCCATGACAGAATCCCTTTAACACATAGGGGCACATTTACTTAGCTCGAGTGAAGGAATAGAATAAAAAATACTTTGAATTTCAAATGTTTTTTTTTGGCTACTTCGACCATCGAATTGGCTACTTCGACTTCCGACTACGACTTTGAATTGAACGATTCGAACTAAAAATCGTTCAACTATTCGACCATTCGATATTCGAAGGATTTTACTTCAGCGGTCGAATATCGAGGGTTAATTAACCCTCGATATTCGACCCTAAGTAAATGTGCCCCTTAGCATACCTAGCATTATGAGTAAAGAGCATATTTTATATGAATACAATTTACAAGATATATCAGTATATACAGTATTTGGTAGTAACAGTCTACTATGGTATGTTTGCCTATGTGCACTGCTACTATTTTAGAAATACAATTTTAAATATACAAATATAGTATCTGGCTAATAAAAGATAACTGCATTGGTTTCTTCTTTGTGCCAATGTTTTCTGCTATACTGATGACTGGACCTATAGCATCACTGAGTAAATTTACAGTGAAGTCGCTTATGGAATGAATTATACTGCAACGTATGAAAATGCATTCATTTATTTACACAGAGTCACGTCACAAATGATCATGCACCGCCATTACTTTCTGGCGTCCACTGTTTATTATGTCTAGTAGAAGCTCTTTCATCAATATGTTTGTGGTAAATGCCTTTAAAAAGTAAGTTCATTTTCCTTAATTTTGTTTATAGCTAGAGTATACCATGTCTATAGAAAGTTACACAGATATGTACTTTTTTGTTTTTATTGTTATTTTCTATAATAGGTGCTAGGTGAATTATCAGTCATATATTTTGCTTATCATACTAACATATATTATCTACATCTGACTTATTTCCTTCAACTCATGCCTTGTACCACAGTTTGAGTACAGCTCAGCCTCCAAGACCATGTGAAAAAAGGGCCTAAAGAGCAGCAGAGTAATGAGAAGTCTCCTCAAGATAAATAAAGCAGTAACAAGTATCTACATTAATCATGAATTTATAGATTACTTTTCTTGGTACAACTCAAGTACAGCACATTTTGAGCACAAAGCAAATTTGGTGTTTAAACCACAAAGCTGAATCTAAACAGAAACAGAGATTCTTCGTTCAAATGAAATTCTGTGGTCAAGAAGAAGTAGAGACAAAAATACAGAAGAGAAATTTGTGATGAAGAACAGCGTTGCTATTCCCACATGTACTGTACACTTAAAGGAGAAACAAACCCTACTCCACATAGACCCCCTCCCTCCTCCCACCCAGCCTAGCTGCCCCCCCCAGGCAAATGCCCCTAACGCTTTACTTACCCCTCCGTGCAGATTCAGCCAAAGTCTCATTCCGAAGATTACCGAAGCGGCTGAAGATGGCGCCCTTGAACTCTGCTAGACAGAATCTGCACGGAGGGGTAAGTAAAGAGTTAGGGGCATTTGCCTGGGGGGCAGCTAGGCTGGGGGGGAGGAGGAAGGGAGGGTGTATGTAGGGTAGGGTTTTTTTATCATTAAAGGGGACCCGTCACCCAAACAAAATTATCCAAATCCTATTTTTTCAAGCAAAATGAACTTTAATTACACTGTATAAATTATTTGAATCTTGTTTCCATCAGTCTGGGAACTCATAATTATAGCAACCAGGAAGGAGCCATTTTGCGGACACTGTTATTAAGGCAAGCCTTGTATCATCTCAGAGTCTTGTTTGTGCATCAGGGGACAGGGACACAATGTCCATCCTCATGCACTGGTTACACAATTAAATCATTAAGAGAGCTGGCGGAATGTAGGTAAAAGTGTAGGTGTAAGTGAAAGTAATTGCTTGCCTCGCCTCTATGCCTAGGCATAGAGGCAGGGTAGGCAATAATTGATTGACAGCTGATATTTTTAAATGAGTTTACTACAGCTATGAATGCTTTAATAAAAAAAAAAAATTGGATTTCATATTTAATTTAAGAAGGACTTTTATTATACAGATTTTTATGTCTGGGTGACGGGTCCACTTTAAAGGAGAATTCAACCGTTTTCAAACAAAAAACCCTACCCCCACCCCACTCCCTCTTCCCCTTTATACTTAACCATCGACACAGATTCAGGCATCGGAGTTAAACGCAGCCATCCTTTAGGTCTTCGGTAAACTGAGTGGGAGGCCGGCGATGTGGTGCATGCGCAGTTGGAGCAATTTACTGGTTTGCGAGAACTGTGCATGCGCCGAAAAGGACGGAAATTGGCAAAAGAAGACACAAAGACCCAGAAGATGGCTACGTGGAACTCCAATGCCTGAATCTGCGCCAAGGGGTGATTATAAAGTGAAGGGCATTTCCCCAGGGGGCAGCTAAGCTGGGGGAGGAGGGTCGACGTGGGGTGGGGGTTAGGTTTTTTTTTTTAAAACGGTTGAATTCTCCTTTAAGGGTTTGTTTCTCCTTTAAGTACACATTCTAACCATAACAGCCCTAATGAACATGGTTGTGGTAGATCAGACCTTATTTCTATCCAGTTATTTGCTGTATGAAAAGTTGTGTTTTAGCTCTCTAGCTATAGTCAATAGCTCACTGTTAAAGGGCTGGTTTACCTTTAAGTTTGAATTCTATACAACTTTTCAATTGGTCTTCATTATTTTTTTATAGTTTTTGAATTATTTACCTTCCTCTTCTGAGTCTTTCCAACTTTCAAATGGCCATCACTGACCCATCTAAAAAAATAAATGCTCTTTCCTGCTACAAATTTATTGTTATTACTACTTTTAATTACTCATCTTTCTATTCAGACTCTCTCCTATTCATATTCCAGTCTCTTGTTCAGATTGCTGAAATTGCAAATTGGAGAGCTGCTGAATAAACAGCCAAATAACTCAAAAACCACAAATAATAAAAAACGAAAACCAATTCCAAATTGTCTCAAAATATCTCTCTCTACATCATACATAAGGGGCTATTTATCTAAGGTTAAAGGTTTTTTATACTTAGAATGCATTTGAATGAACTCACAACTCGAATGATATCTTATTAAAGAAAAAACTTGAATGGAAAAAACTTGAATGGAAAAAACTTGATTCTGCAAAACCAAAAAAACTCAAAATAATTGAGTTTTCTTTCGAAAAAACTTGAATCTCCCAAATTATTTGAGTTTTCAGGCAAAATCCTCTGAAAAAAACGCAAACATCATGGAGGCTATTAACATCTTCAAATTGTTCAAGGAACCTCTGCCATTGACTCCTACGTGACCTCGACAGGTTTTATTTTCTGAACTATTTACAGGGTTAGGGTATAATTAATCTTGAAAAAGTCAAGGTTTATAAAGTACACTCAGAGCTCAACAAAAATAAGTCTGCTGCTTGATATGGAGGGTCAGCCACCTTTGAATACACAATAGCAATAACTACACAAAACCAACACTACGGCCATTGCATGATCTAAAAAGTATGTGAACTAAAAATGCGTTTAACTTTTACAATTATGTAAAGCCTTGCTGACTTTTTAAAGGAACAGTATCACTAAAAAATTAAAGTGGTTTAAAGGAAAGACACTATAACGTACTGTTTCCCTGAACTGGTAAAACTGATGTATTTGCTTCAGAGGCTCCACTATAGTTTATATAAACAAGCTGTTGTGTAGCCAAGGGCCTGCCATTCAAAGCTAAAAAAAGGGGAAAAGGCACAGGATAAACAGCAGATAACAGATAAGGTCGTAGTATATAATGGGATTCTTCAGATCCTATCAGTTATCTGCTGTGTATCCTGTGCTTGAATGGTTGCCCCAATGTTTGTACAAACAATAGTATTGTTTCTGAAGCAAACACAGCAGTTATACCAGTTCAGTGGAACACTGCATTATATTGTTATGTATTTGAAACACTTTCATTTTTGGTGATGCTGTTCCTTTAATCAGTTTTGGGTTTCAACAGCTCTTGTAAATTGGTTTTAGGTACATTGTAAATAAAGCAAATGTTTTGCCTATAAACATTATACTCTTCCTTGGTCATGCCCCTGAAACGTTGCATTCTACGTAATAAACATACAGAGGTTTACTTAACATGCAATTGCTCCGTTGTGCTGTTTCTGTATTCCTATTCCTAATAATAGACTTCCTCGACCCCTAGATAAATACACAATTAGACTAAGCTTGATAGATTCTAGCATGATTCTAGCATTGATCTGATCCGCTATTTCAACTAGGAGTTGAATTTGTATGATTCCTCTGTCAGATCATTCAAGTACAAATATAAAATCTTGTTTCTCTTTTACTTAAAAATACCTTGTCCCCCCAACCACTTCTGATTTGTTCTACACCTTCTTTACACTTCTCTCTTATCTGTCCCAACCTCATTCTTTAGTTGGTGTATTTTAGTCTAAATTCATTGGCAAGAGTCAGGTTCAAACCATTCACAGTTCACATGACATTCTCACTATGGGACAAACTTAGGATTTTTATTAAGGGTAGAGTTGTGTTGTTTTTGGTCTATAATCACATTTTCGGGTTAAAAAACTAGAATGTATTATACCCAAACCCTGGAAATAGCTCGAATCCGAAAATACACCATCTAAAACCTGTCGAGGTCACATAGGAGTCAATGGCAGAGTTTCCTTGAACCATTTGAAGATGTTAATAGTCTTCATGATGTTAAAGTTTTTTCTAAGGGTTTTGCCCAAAAACTCAATCAATTTGAGAGATTTTCTTCGCTGAAAACTCTAACTCTCAGAATCAAGTTTTTTCCATTCCAGTTTTTTTCTTAAATAAGGAACCATTTGAACTGCGAGTTCATTCAAGTTCATTCGAGGTATTAAAAAAACTCTAACATTCAACCTTTGATAAATAACCCCCTTAGTGTCACACGGATGCTTTCAAAGTTATTGCCATTCATAACCTTGTGACCCTGAATCTTTCTGAATGACGCTGAAGCTGCACATGTAAGGCAAGGTCAGTGAGTCCAAAGTGAGCTGCAGTACATTCTATGTTTGTTACAGGGGTTGATACAGGGATGAACAAAAATAGCAAGAATAACAATATGGATGGTTTAAATATATTAACACTGAATTTGCTTAACAAAGCACTAAAGTCAAGAAAGCTAACCATATGCAATCACCAGTGTTAGGTGCTTTCTAGGTTCAATCTCCTACTTTTGACATTTCACTATTTAAATAATTATTTTCGTGCATTTTTGGGGGGGTTAAGCATTCCAGACATTTTATTTGAAGTACAGCATTACCTTGTGGTATGGCTGAACCAAAATAAAAGTAAATTACTTCAAGACATTTAACTTGCTCTCTTAATTCAAGAATGGTGAGCGGACTGAGGGATCACATAGTGTTCCTTTGACATACAGTAGCTTTTTCAAGGAAAGCATTCAGTTCTTTCCCCGAGAACCTCTTTGCTAATAGGAACAAGGGCCTTTTTGTTCATAGATGTCTTTTTTAACCCTCCTGACACCATCGGTAATAAGTTATGGGTTCTGCAGAAAAGCAATGTCAACAAATGTTCTACATCTTTTAGGGTTAGGGAATTGCTGTGCACTGTATTTCTTCTTTAAAACATTTAACAACCGCATGGGCCCTTTCAGCAAAACAATATTAAAAATGTACAATATTTCTTACATATCTTTATGAAATGTGGGCGTGTGTTATGTATAGTGATGGGCGAATTTGCGCGATTCGCCACCAGTGAATAAATTCGCGAGACACCCGCGAAAATTTGCCCGAAAAAAAATGAGACGCCGGCGCTGTTTCGCAAATTCGCCCATCATTATTTGTGTACTCATTATACACCATTATACATACAATGCAAAATCTTGAAACTTAAGTCTTAAGAGGAATTGGAATAAATTGGAAATCTTAAACTAGAAAACTGGAAAATAATTATTTCCCATGTAAAGACCTTTTGGTAGTGATGGGCGAATTTATTCGGCAGGCGCTAATTCGCTACGAATTTTTGCGATTCGCCGCCGGCGAATAAATTCTCGAAACAGCTGCGAATATTCACTGACGAAAAATGGACGCTGGCATCAAAAAAACGGACACCGGCGTCAGAAACGAGATGCTGGCGCCGTTTCACAAATTTTTCGCCCATCACTACCTTTTGGGACTGCTTATCTAATTGTAAGCTCAATGTGGCAGGGACCTCCTTCCTCTTTTGCTGTTTTGATCTACTGTACAGCACTGTGTGCACAAGTAGTACAACAACCCCTTATCCAGAAAGCTCCAAATTATAGAAAGTCCATTACCCACAGATTTAAAGCCAATACTCGTTTTGTAAACATGATTTCCTTTTTCACTATACAGGTATGGGATCCATTATCCAGAAACCCGTTACACAGAAATCATGGGAAGGCCACCTCCCATGGACTTGATTTTATCCAAATAATCCAAATTATTTGAAATTATTTCCTTATCACTGTATTAATAATACAGTACCTTGTACTTAATCCAAACTATGATATAATTAATCCTAATTGGAAGCAAAACCAACCTATTGTGTTTATTTAATGTTTACATGATTTTCTAGCAGACAAATTATGCAAAGATCTGTTATCCAAAAATCCCAAGCATTCTGGTTAACAGGTCTCATACCTGTAATAATAAAACATTATCTTGTACATAGAGCATAACTAAGATGCATGATTCCATATTGGTGGTAAAACAATCCAATTGGTCTAATTAATGTTTAAATGATTTGTAGCAGACTTAAGATATGGTGATCCAAATTACAGAAAGTCTTCTTACATGGAAAACCCCAGGTCCCAGGCATTCTGCATAACAGATCCTATAAAAAGGTATTGCTACAGTTGTCAACACCAGGCACTTTGCATTATCAGGGAATACATTTGATTTGCCAACCCTAAATGCAGCACAGTGGGCAGGAAATGCCTTTAGTTAATATATAAGGCAGATTTTTAATTAAGTATAAAAATCGTTAAATACAATGTAGGTATTTTTTTTTACTCCTACATGACCTCGACAAGTTTTAGGTGATGTATTTTTGGATTCAAGCTTTTTCCACAGTCAGGGTTTAATAAATCTCGAAAAATTTGAGGGTTTTCTTTTAACCTGAAAATGTGAGTTTTGACCGAAAAATACAACTCGAATTTTTGTGGAAAACACAACTCGAACATTAATAAATGTGCCCCTAAATATCTTAGTTTGGATCAAGTACAAGGTACTGTTTTATTGTTACAAAGGAAATAATTTTTAGGATCATTTGCATAAAATGGAGTCTATGGATGGCCTTTCTGTAATTCTGAGCTTTCTGGATAACGGGTTTTTGGATAACTGATCCCATACCTGTACTGCAAATGTCTAGGAATTGTGTTCGGTGTCACCTTGATTCTTTTCTTTTGTGTCCAGTATCATAACTGGCAAATCCTTTTTTCCAATTATATGAATCCAGCCAATAAAACAATTAGTATAAAGAAAGCTTAATGACGAACGTGCCAGTAAACTGACTTCTGTTTCCAGTTAGCAGACTTGTTACTTGGGAGCTGTAAGTCTCACAATCCGACAGGAGAATGATGCACGATCCTCCATAAAAGTGTCACTGGAGGCTGAAAGGATCCATTTGTTATCGTCTAAGCACCACACAAACTTTGATAAATGTCCTATTTATATAAACACTGAAAGTGAGAACCAGGGCTGAAACCAAATTGTTTTAGCAACTGGGAATAAGGTGTAATCATGTAAATAAAGGTAAATAGTCTTAAAAAGCCTGTAACAGGCAGTTATAACCCCCATACTACATAGTATTATAGGGTGTTATACTTTCCTCCAGGCCAATAGCCCATATCAACCAACCAGCTTTATCAAGTTAAATGCATTGTTAATGGAACATGTCTCAGTATGTCCCCAGTACCTCTTGCTAGCTGGCGCCCATTCACAGCAAGTGCAGCTTACTCCGCTTTTTTGTTAGGGTGTTGAGGGCACTTGTCCTGGGTCATCAGCATCAGAGGATTTATTAAATAACAATGTTTTAACATTAGTCATACAGACATATTTTGTCTCAACACCAGACAATGCATATGGTCCAAGACTAAAGGGTCTGCACAATAATCCAAACACTGGCTCAGGGGCAAAATAATCAGATTAATTTAGAAGAATTTAAATAAAAGTCTAAATATAAAATTTTGCACACACAGTTCTTGGTTTGTGTTGAATATGTTCTCCTTTTCTGTCTTATAAGCTAATCATGAGACCTATAGATTGGCTGTGACTTTATATCTCATATTCTGGTTCAAAACCAAAGGGAGCAAATATGTTTGGGTCCATCATAGAATCAGACATGTATGGGACTATAAATACTTTTTGGCCAGTATTTGAGCTTGTTGCATTTAATCACACCCCTTTGAACTAGCATGTATCAACTTAGATTTCACAGGTTCTACAACAAGTCTGCCTCTGTTTATTTGCAACGCCCTTGACTCTCTTTAATGAGCTCTACCTCCTCACCAAGCTGTTTTTCCTGCTGTTATTGACCTTTTTCACTTTTCCAAATGTTCCTGCTTACCCCCAGACTGGATGAAGCCATTCCCTGCATTTAGATTAAAGGCATAAGGGTTTTATACATATACAAGTAATTTTTGTTTTAGCTACAACCCATACCGGAGTAAGAGAACTGGAAAGTGGTTCTTATGGCACAGAAGCATCTCTTTAATACCATTACAAAGTCTGAAATGCAAAGGGAATAACCTTTTTTATCCAGATCTTTAATTTAATCAGTGGCCTATTAGACATTAATTTACTCCTCTGACTCGAAACCTTTTTAGACCAACTATTCCCATATGTTACAAAAAGAAGCTAATTTTGCATGTAATACCAGAAGCTAGATGACAGGAGAAACCTGTGTCCCCCAAACAAAATTCTAGAGTATAAGGTAACATTTGGCTGAGCCTGTATGTTTATGTAGACTTGAAGATGTTATGTCCACCATGTAGGGACCTGATATACAAGGACTGCAGCCTAATTTTGTTTTGGTATTACAGGTATGGGACCTGTTATCCAGAATGCTCGGAGCTGGGGTTTTCCGGATAACGGATCTTTCCGTAATTTGGGTCTTCGTGCCTTATGTCTACTAGAAATTAATTTAGACATTAAATAAACCCAATAGACTGGTTTTGCTTCCAATAAGGATTAATTATATCTTAGTTGGGATCAAGTACAAGCTACTGTTTTATTATTATAGAGAAAAAGGAAATCATTTTAAAAAATTTGGATGATTTGGATAAAATGGAGTCTATGGGAGACAGCCATTTCGTAATTCTGAGCTTTCTGGATATCGGGTTTCCGGATAAGGGATCCTATACCTGTAGTATATTAACAATCTCAGCACCCAGGTGCTCTATAAACTTGGCTCTATTGCACCAACTCTGTGAAATACATTGGCACCAATTAGAACAGCACCTTTAATGGATATACTTTTTTCTACAAAGATTCTCTTTTTAAATGTACCCAGTGAATAACTTAAGTCCACCTCCCAAGGCAAAAACTTCTGTCTTTACTGTAAATAAACGTTCATTATTGACCTTCCTTACTCCATTCTCTTATATGTATCCATATTTTTATTTATATATTGCCATATATTGCCTCTTGGGAACAAAGCACTGCTCATTATAAGAATACATTAATAGAACAAAAAGTCAAACAATAAAAAAACATAAATAAATACAAAATACAGTTATATTCACCTGTGTGAAAGGTGACTCTCTGTACAGTACAAATCGCTGATCTAGTATCTTTAACAGAACCTCCCCCCATAAATACTGTACTTTGTTGGTGAATGACCTCCAGGGCTGGTTTACCTCTAAGTTGGCCTTTAATATGCTATAGAACTGCTAATTCTAAGCAGCTTTTCAATTGGTCTTCGTTTTTTCATTTTATGGTTTATCTTCTTCTTCTTCTGACCCTTTCCAGATTTCAAACGGGGGTCACTGGCCCCATCTAAAAAAACAAATGCTCTGTGAAAGGCTACAAATGTCTTGTTATTGCTACTCTTTATTACTCATCTTTCTATTCAGGCCTCTTCTATTCATATTCCAGTCTCTTATTGAATTCAATGCATGGTTGCTAGGGGAATTTGGACCCTAGCAAACAGATTTATGACATTACAAACCAGAGAGATGCTTAATAAAAAGCTAAATAACTCAAAAACACAAATAATTAAAAATGAAAACCAACTGCATATTGTCTCAGAATATCACTCTAAACTAAAAGTTAACTCAAAGGTGTTTCAATGGTATTAACATGTAGACTCTCTCACTGGTGCTCCAGAATCTTTAAATTGTACCCTCTCATTCTAAGCAACGAAGATGGAGCAGATAAAGAATGTATAACTTCTAGTTATTGCTTTCTTTTCCATATAAGCAGATAATTGAATAACCTCACCAGATGTCTTGTAAAGGGATTGATTTTTGGTCTGTGAGAGATGGTGGGAGAAGTTGGTGTTTTTTTTGTTTGTCTCTGTATTTTGGCTAGAAATACACACCGCAAGCATACCAAGCTTCAAATGAGTGTTAGGTGATACATTGACCCTAACTGCCAAAGGCAGCACAGAAAGCACAATTATGTAATCACATAGCCATCATCTCATGAAGTCATCTTTTTCCTTGGACACCAGCCTGCAGGACTGAGATAGAAGGAAGTTAAGAGGTGTTGGGAAAATTAATTAACTCACTGGCTCCCCAAAAGTCCCACCCACATGGACTAATGTCATTAGCACTGCCTATCCTACTGACACGCATCTATTTCCAATGTTCCAAAAAAAATTTGTAGCCACTGATTTTCAGACTGTATACCACTATACATATGATATCAGTGTAAAATAATGTCACATAGTCAAATTGAACACAATTCTTAGTTACAATATTGCTAGTTTTGTTCCTATTTATTATGTTAGACATCACTATTTGCCCTCAAGTTTGCAGAGAAGCGAGTAAAAAGATTGATAGACCCATCTGCAGCGGATACAGTGAAGGTCAATTACATTTGTATTACCCCATAAGTGGTGTTTTGACATTATCCTGCTTCTAATATTTGTATTAATTATTAGGTTAATTGGACTATAGGGGTAAATTTATCAAAGAGTGAAGTTCCGCCACTAGAGTGAAATTCCGCAGCTCACAATTCATTTCTATGGGATTTTGAAAGGCATATTTATCAATGGGTGAAAGTGAAAGTTCACCCTTTGATAAAAACGCCTTTAAAAATCCCATAGAAATGAATGGAAAGTGGCGGAATTTCACTCTAGTGGCGGAACTTCACTATTAACTTCACTCTTTGAGAAATATACCCCATAGTCTTTACATGTATCAGCGAAGTAGTGATTCAGCTATAAGACAAAACATGTTATGATGGTAGCGCTGCACATTCACAGGTATATATAGGGGCAATTAGCCTGAATCAATCAATATCCCACTGAAGCCGACTTTCAAGAAATATTTTATAACATAAATGATTTTATCTATATTGATTTATGCTTCCATTTACACTTACACAGATCATAGTTATAATAAATGGGCACCACTTAATCTTTTTTTTTTTTTGAAGCAATTTGATTGGCCATCAAACTATCACCTCCTTGCTGTTTATCATATATATCTAAGATGCCCAAGAATTACTCTCTTAGTTCCACAAAAATAATGGCTCTTACCTGAATATAAGTTCAGGTCAGGGCCGCTCCGGCCATGAGGCAAGGTGAGAATTTTGCCTCAGGTGGCACAGAGTGGCCAATTACCAGGGTGGCAAAAAGCCAACTCTGATAACTTTAAGAGACGAATTTCCATTTTTTTGGCCCCGAATCCAACCTACTAGTGCCATTAGGCCTTGACAGCATGCAAACCTTGAGGAGGAAAAAATTACAGAAACTAAATTTAGAATTACAGGGGTTGGAAAGAATTTAAATCAGAAAATGTCATCTTCTTTCCAACCTAGAATCTATTCAATCAGAAGATAATGGCAAACATATGAAGGCGCAGGCTTCAGACAGAGAAGGTAGTCTTAGAAATATATTCCATTGTTTACTGTATAATGATGACACAACATCTAACAGGGCAGAGGCTCAGACAGTAGCTGTGGGAGCTTCTTTTAGCAAAATTCAACTATTTCTGATGTCATTACATTATAATTTATTTTTACATGTTTAAAATATGCACAATTTTGGGGAACAACCAAACTGGATTTACCAATTCGATATACTTTTTGTGAAACCGCTATTTGGATTTAGTGATCCTAAAAACCTAAAAGATAACAAAATGTTATCATTTGAGCCAGTGCACAATGTATGTAATAACAAATTATTCTAAAAAAGTCATTATATTTGCACTAAAATAATACACCACCTTCAAGTATGCCTTAAAAAATGAGCCATGCACTATTAAAAATTCAATGTAAAATTGGTCTAATGAAGAATATAACAATGCAATGTGTTCTGATTTATGCAGTTTATTTTCCAGTTATGATTTTTCACATTCCCATGATAATTTCATTATTTGGGAATTGCAGTGTGATATATTTTGTAATGTTTCATAAAGCAAAATGATGAGTTCAATGCACAGGCAAACAGTACCTCTTTTCCAGATACATCTGCAGAGCAAAGCAGCCTATTACCTGCAGAACAGACTGTGTTCTGATTATGGCCAGTGAAAAAGTTCTGTGTGGCACCAAGGAAACAAGTTAATGAGAATTCTACAAGTACACATTTGACATACACATGTTGAATTCAAGAAATGTCAACAGAGGGCAGAGCAAATGACAAAAATAGGCCAAATGGACATGGAATGAGCCAGCAGAATGTGCTGTGAAAATGGACCTGCAACCCATATGAAATAGACTACAATTGGGAGATAAAACTTATCATTTTGTGGCATTTAAACCTGTATATTAAAATGTACAGTTTGTGTGTGTGAACATTCACTGTTGGAATTAAAGAATAGGGGATGCCAGGCAAAATTGGAAGACAGGGACTCCTGTCTGTGTTGGGTTTTCTTCTGAGAGTTGTAGAATGCTACAAATATCTGTATTAAGGTTAAAATGGCAAGATATAGCAAAATCTAGTTAATGTAAAACTGGATTCTTATAGATGATGATGTGCAAAGTATGCCTCCTTGAAAAGACACAAGTTCAAAAATGCAAAGCAGTTTATGCTGCAAGTAAAGGAGATCCAGCCGTTGTACCATAGGGGATCAATGTAGCATGCCCCACTCAGTTATATATCGGGAGGTTTTTGTAAACTGAGCTGGGGGTAAGGTATCCAGTAAGCAGAACTTCGTTGGGGCTAATGACTAAGGAGAAAAGAAACTCCAGAAGCAGTGTGAGGCACAGCCAGACTCCCAGCTGTATTACTAGACATCCTTGGGTTTTCCTTATGTTGTACAGTACATTGTACAGCTTTCATCCAGACTGATAGTGACGTATTTTTTACATACTTTCTAATCGGAAAGGAAATCCGATGGAGGGTGGATGGCTAGGGCTAATGCCATTCTTGCCTCATTTGGTTGTTAATGCTACACACTTTCCATTTCTGGATCTGACATGGATCTGGATGTGGATCTGGATGTGGCAGTTGCGAGAAATGGCTTTATTTTTTGGATTGGGGTGGAGCCTGCACAAAAACTACAAAGACAAAAAAAATGATATGATATAATGGTGGGGCTTTCTATTGGACACGGCTGTTATTGCTTCGCTATGCACACATGCAGTGGTATTCTTATTGGTATTGATTTAAATTGGGCTAACCAAAATTTGCACTAATGTGCAAACCTCCTTTAGTTCTATTTTCTCTTCCTAATTGAATGTAAGCTCATTTCAACTTTGTACTGAACCCCTTGCACTTATGTGTTTATTTTCACTGATTAATTTAAATTAACTATTAACTTATAGTACTTGTTTTTTTCTGCTCCACCCCATTTATACTCTGTTTGTCCCCTGTGCTTGTACAGTTAAATCAATCCCAGTTATTTCCCTGCAGCAGTGGACTAAATGTAATTATCCTGGAGGAAGTGTGATTAATCCTGCCATGTACTTTGTGCTCTAACTTTGAGTGTGTAGGTGGTTCTACCAAAGTCAATATTCAAACAATATAGTACCATGGACAGTGTACTCTTCATATCCTCATTTCCATTCTAATCGAAGTCAGACTATTTTTATTCCCCTTGGTCTAAATATTGCATTTCTATGCGCATGGATATGGCACTGGTTTTCTTGCAAGTCTTTGTTGTCTTTACAGGTAATATTCATTTACTTTACACACTTTTATGGTTAAACCATGTAAAAAAAACAATTTTTATTTGAGAATAACTATAAATTAAGAAATTCTGGAAACAACTGTAAAACAATATAAAACAACATTTCTCATGTCAGAACTATGGGGAAATGAAGATTGTTACATACTCTATGTACAAAGCACAAATTATTTCCCGATTGAATTATGTCACCAAAAGCATAGAATGATGTCATCCTTTCTGCATTGCATAACCATCCATATTAATTGCAGGTAAAGTTGCTGTACCGTGTAAGCCAGTAAAAATGTTACAGGGCAACCCTTTTGAAATAAAGAAATAACAAAAGTGGTATAAAGGTAATACCCGTCATGGTCGGCACCCAACACCAGAACAAATGCCAAGCACCCTGGTCTGGGCTCATGCTTCACCTGTAGTGTGACCGCCTTTGGCCTCGGGAGGAGCCCTCAGCTACTTGGGTGCCACCAGGACTTAAACGAGAGGTGCAAGGCTAGAGGTTCTGGATAGGCAGAAGGGCACGACTGTTAGCGAGAGTCTTTTAAGCCGAAGGTCGCGGTACAAGACATTAGGCAATAGAGTAGTCAGATCAGGCCGGGACGGGGCAGGCACAGAATAAATGTAATCAGGCAGGCAAGGGTCAAACCAGGAAGTCAATCAGAAGGGTTAAGTAGAAGAGGTAGTCGGTATTCAGGCAAAGGTCAGGATCCAGAGGTCAGAATAGTCAAAAGCCAGGCAGGGGTCACAACAGGAATCAAACAGGTTCAAAAAAGGATGGCAAAAGCTCAGAAAGCACCAGGAACAAACTCCTACAACGGGCAATGTGTAAAAAGAAAATGTACCTTTAAGTACTTTTAAATTTCGCACCATTGCGTGCTGATGTCATACGTCAGCGCGCCTGCACCTTTAAGACACAAAGAGGTGTCCCGTGCGCGCCCTAGGAAACCGGCGCAGCACATAGTCATGGCTGCTGTCCCTGCTTGGAGTGCGGCGGGCATACCCGCCGACCCTCACAAACCCCACCTGAATGTTGTATATATACCAGAGAACACCACAGCTTCATTGTAATCAGCTTGAAAAAGGAACTAAAATGTTCTGAAAGCTTTCTATGATTATATTAGTTAGCCAATAAAGGAATCACCTTTATACCACTTTTGTTTTTTTTTTTTATTTCAAAAGGGTTGTCCTGTAACATAACCATCCATACTAACTAGTATCAGTTATATTGATGAAAGGGGTCATTTACAAAGTGCAGGGCTGGGTGCAAAGTGCAAGAAATGGGGGTAATCTGCCCTTTTTTGCACTTTATCTGCCTTACTTCTTACAGAAATTTCCAGATCTCTGTGCTCCAAAACAGGGTGCATAAACCAACACCCCCAGAAATACAGTATTGCCTGTGTTCGGCATACTCATTATTTGTTAGATCAAGATACACAATCTTCTGTACTCACAACAGCAGAACTGTAGCTGCACTGCTAGTAGTTATAGCTTTGTGACATTAATACGACTGATAATACTAGCTTGATAAAGGGCTGGTTATGCCTGAAACGTTGCTTCACTTGCACAAATAAATTATCTTTCACTATACCGGAGTGCTGCTGAAATTTGTATTGGAATTGGAACTGGACCTGAGCAGACAGAGCCACAGTCGGCACCCGACGCTACAAAAAGCGGTGAGATTGATTGTGTAGCACTCGTTTGTCATTAATACCACTGAAGGCTCCATAACACTGATTGGCTCATACAATTAAAAATCTGCATTTCTAAATATGATTTAAGTCCAGTGACTGGTCGATGTAGACCTGCATTTGTAGACAGTATTCTAAGCAAGACACGTGTTTCACATTCTTGCAGACTGAAAAGTAAACACAGCTTTATTTGACACAGCTCTTCTTTTGTTAAATAAAGTCGTGTTTGCTTTTTAACTGGCCAACTTGAAGGTATTAGCTGCCTTTTCTTTGGAACCTATTTATCAAACAGGGCATTGCTATTCTATTTAAATCAGATGTGTAACATTTTTCCCACTAGGCTGTCATGGAAAATAAGAGTATAGACCCTACTTAGGAAAACTGAGCCCTTTCACCATGAAACACTGTCTAAATTATGACCCTCTTAATTCTTCCAAGACCCCTTTAAAAGAGATCATATTGCAATACGTGATATATAGATAGCTATTCTTTTTTTTCCTGGCCATATTTTTTACTGAAGAATGAAGCTGAGACTTTTATTACGTACTATTTTACAGTCAAATAAACCAGCATGGCCTTTTACTAAATCTGTCATTAATGTTTGACAGACATTGCACACCTGCAGAATAACAAGTCTAAAGTGGTGAGCGACACATTCATAATAATACAACAAACTGAGAGCAGTATACACAGAAGCAGACAAGAGAACCAAGAGACAAATGATCACTGGTGGATTATCTAAAGCATTAAATAAATAAGACTGTATTATTTTGAGACAGAATAAATGAACCTATAAAATTCTACTTGCCATAACTTTGTACTAGGCTTTTGCAGTAGCATGGTGCTAACTTGACAGTGATGCACATTTATTCCAGATTCCCCAGCTAAATTAACTGTCAACTAAAATCTTCATTCACAGAGGCTGAAAAAAAGCAACCCATGACATACACAATACCACTCAATCTGATTGGAGTTTAAAGGAGCAGATACTAGCTACAAAACAAAGGAGATTTTAAATGAGAACTAAACCTAAATGAATTTGGCTAGAAATGCCCCATTATACCTACTGAACATATTGTACCAATCTAAAGGTTCACCTCTTTAGTAGTAATGATCCTGGCCATGGAAATTGTCACCGGATCCCCCCATCTTGGATTCTATTAGAAGTGTATGTGACACACATTCAATGTGCTTTGAGCAGCTGCTGAGAAACTAAGTTTAGGGGTTACTGCAAATTATTAGGCAGAAAATAAGGTCATATAAGCTGATGCTACAGGGCTGATTATTACATTATTAAACTGAGCTGCTGGGTTATGGGAATCTGAATTCTGAATTTTCTAATCTGTCATATTGTAAATGTGATATTCTATATATACAGTATATTGTCCGTTGGTCCCTAAGCTCAGTAACTGAAAGCAACACAGAGCATGTGCAGTAAATCAGCAGAAAAGAAGATGGGAAGCTACAGGGAGTATTTGGGGGGACACAATGGTCTAAAAGGTCATGGTTGCCTTGGGCTGGTATAGAATCTCAAAACTTTCTTCATTAAGTTTTAGTACTCCTTTAACTGTAGGACCCAATAGTTACATCTAACTACTCAAATAGTGCTGTAATGCTGTATATAGTGATTAAGTCAATGCTGTAAGTTTTTACTTTAAAAACATACTGTAACAGGACAAAATAAATGTAAACATAAAAACTTATGGCAGCATGTTCTTTGTTTGGAGAGGCTTAGTCCCATTAAACCTATAAAATTGCACCTATAAACTGCACATATTAAACTCATTAAAGTTTTTCACTCTTCTTTACTTATGCACAGTGTATAAGTGATACAAATTATGGGTATATGTATTAATGGGTGAACAGTCCATGGATTAAAAATACTGCAAAACATACCCCTCAAGTAGTTCCTCTAAGAATTGTTTTTCCCACATTATTCTATAGTGATTAGCATCACTCACATTCTCCATGAAATGCCCCTAAAAACCAATCCACCCACCAGTTCCTACATTTATTTAGAATACCAAGTTTCTCAACCATGTTCAAAGTGCTTTATTTTGGAGGGTTATGGCTCAACATACTTCCATACTGCAGGAGACTACATAAAAGCTGATCCCTCCATTACCAGGTAATATGGAGAAGGAGAACAAGGATGCTACAAACCTAAACTGAAAGTTGGCCATACCTTTAAAGCAGCCTTCAATACAAAATAAACAGATAGGGTTAAGACTTTCATTTGGAATCAATTTAAGCTAGAGAGAGGTTATACTGACACTTTTATGAAAGAGAATATTCTGGTTTTAAAATTTCTGTCCAAAGTAAAATGTTAATATAAAATAAACTGTCCAGAAATGGACAAAAATGCCAAGAAATGGGGTTATTTAACAAAAGACACAAAGTTTGTCCAGGTGCAGTAACCTAAATCAACTTCACCCAAAGCAACCAGTCAGCAGGTAGCATTTACTGGTCATCTGCTTTAAAGCAAACACCGTATTGTTTACTATGGTTTATGGCACCTGTGGAAATTTAGGCCTTTTAATACACATGGGTGTAAGATATTAGCATCTATGACTCATTTAAGAGAAGGGAGAAAGGTGATATGAACCTGGCTATAAACAGTGGCAAGAAAAATTGGTGGAGTTAGTGGAAAGCAAAACTGAAAGGGAACATAAGGAAACACTTTAGGATAGTGTTAGCACATTGCACATTGCAACCAATAAATCAATCAATAAAGTTATTCAAACATTTATGGGAGAAATAAATGTATATGCTTTGTGATTTCTTTGTACACATGGAGCCTGTTGGATAATCAGCTCATAAAGCAAAAAGTAACATATCCTATATGGCAAAAGTATCTGGATACCTCTTCTAAAATCACATCCCAACCAAGCTTTAACACTCACTGCTGAGTTCCAAATTGTCTTTGGCATTAACGTTAGCACAAACACTATATGGGGGTTATTTACTAAACTCCGAATGCAAAAATCACGAAAAATTAGTGATTTTATTTTTATAAAATTGGACTTTTAAAAAAAATCACAAATTTTTCAGAATTTATTAAACCAAAAATCATGAAAATCTGATGAAAAAATCAGAAAAAAATCGTGAAAATCAGATTTTTTACCGCAAAGCAAAATGTAATAATAAATAAGTGTAAAAAACCCGAGCGGATTTGATCAGAGTTTGTAGCAGATAAATTAGGACTTTGATAAATAAACTGGAGCATGGTATTTATTGGTGAAAAAGCCTAATATGAAAAAACTTCCATCAGTGTACCTTGGATTGATGCAAGAGGTTTTCTTGAGTAATGAATTGCATGTGACCATTTGGAAGCTTGATTCTGTGTTGGTAGATCCCAGTAGAACACAACCAGCCTGAATATACAATTCCTACTGTTATGTTTGACATGGCAGTAATAATGGCCTGAGGCAGTTATTCATGGTTTGCTTTAGGGCCACTGGCTCTAGTGATAGCAAATACAGATACTACAGAGTGTATTGACTTTCTTGAGGCCCCCCTTCCATTTTCCAACACAAAGCCCCAATGCACAATGCAAGGCCCATCTAGATTGGTTTGCTGAGATGTTAAAAGAAGAATTTGACCTTACCCCCAACTAACAAGACCTTTGGTATGAACTGGAATGCTGAGTGTGAACCAGGCTTGAAGCCTTCCCATTATAGCAGCAAAGAGAGGACAGCATTTATTTCAGACCCCTTGGTTTTAAAATAAACAGGACAGGCAGGTATCTGGATACTTTTAGAAATAAAGTATATACTGTACCTACAGGACAGTTGTAATGACTGCACTTGCCAAGAAACTCATGTAATAAGTGTCCAGGAGAAAAAAAAAACATCAGCAGCTGACAATGTTTGCACAAGAGCAAGAGTCTTTACAAACTTTTATTTCATGGCTCCTGCACAACAACCCAAACCTCATCTGCAGACTGAGTAATTCAGAGGGTAAACAACTATTCTGTTCTACAACTTGGCCTGCCTAACATTCTGCTTGAGAATAAACATTTAGCCACCAATAGTCCTGCCTTGATTCACTGTTCCTCCAGAAACCATAACAATAAAGGCTAATTGGGTCACAGTTACCCATTACCATCATTGTTCTATTTTAGGGCAATGCTGGGTCACTGATTTAATCCATTGAATAGATTCTTTTAACTTTTCAAATGTTATTTACTTTGATTTAGAGTACAAATTAAATTCAGGGTCTTATACAAGGTGCTTGCAAATAAGTTAATGGCAATTTATGTTGAACAAAATTTTGCAAAATAATTCTAAAATAGCCCACTGGTCACATTACCAAAGCACAAAATACATTTCATCCAACTTTCTCAAGAATTATACAGTTCCTTTTACTAAAATAGCAAATAGGATTTTAAACCCAAACCACATTGCATACTGAGGTCTATCACCTTTGATGACCTACAGATCTAATCACCCATAGCGACCAATCAGAAGATAGCATTTCTTGAACAGCTGTTTAAAAGCATGCATCTTATTAGTGTATATGGGTTACGGCACCCCAGATTTATTACACAAGACTGCTTGTAGTCGTATAAACATAGATTGTAGTTGTATGGCACTTGAATTAACAACATTGATCATACATTATAACTAAACATTAGCAGGCTCTTTCCATAAAGTCTAACCCTTCTCTTACTCAACAGTTCTTGGAAATAGGATAACTCTTAATTTTACAAAAGCTAACCATTAGATTATTTGTCCAACTGCTGCAATGAGGAAAAGGGATTGGTCATTTTTTTCTCTTTTCAATTCTAATTTTGACTTTTTAAGATGAGTAAGAATCCCATTTTATATTGTAGGTTTATTTTTATAGCACCACTGTAAAAATGGGTATGTTTTGGCACAGAGACCTAAGCATGGCTTAATGGGAGCCTAATTACAGCAGGGTGCAAGGACTGTGACTGCACTGGGGCCTGGGTATTTCAGGGGTTCCACGGGAAATTTTAATTTAAAAAAAACATTGCTGATAGGCTAAAGTGCAATGCAACATGCAGGTTCTGAGGGAAACAGATGGTTAAAGGTGGTGGAATTAAAATCATGATAGTAACTGAAGAAGTGGAAGTTTGGGATGATAAAGAGGACCACCCTGAGCCAGTTTCAGTTTAAAATGCCAGCACCTGTCTTGTACTGCATCCATATTTGACAACAAAACAGACCGAAAGCAACTGACTCAGGGCGTGTCAGTCAGTCTGCTGAGAGAGCTCTATGATGGGGTTTTTAGAAGTCAGAATCATGTGATATTTATCATTAGCATAATTGGTTTAAATGAGGGTAAATAGAAATACTTGAATTATTATACCATGAAAATTGTATGCTTTGTATATTCTCATACACCTGCTGAAACTGAAGGTCATCACTCCAAGGGGCATATTTATAATGCTGTGTAAAAAATGGCGGAATAACACACCATAAACATATTGTCAGGCTTCGCCATGGAAAAAACAGAGGGTTTTCTAAGTGACTTCTGCCTGAAACAATGTAAAATAACGGTGACAAATGTGGCATTCGCATGGCATAAAATTACATACATCATGCAATATTTTACACAGTTTTTTTGGCAAATTTCGTTTTACACAGTATAATAAATATACTTTATTATTTATTATAGCACAGATATAAGTAACATTCTATGAGCATTTGATAAATGTATATAAATACATAGGGGGCACACAAAAATATTGTGGCAGGTACTGGCATTGGGTTTAAACTTCTAGTAGGGGGACTTAAAATGATATATACCCACAAGAAACAGTTTCACGAGGAGTCAATTAAATTTGTTTTTCAGAAAGTAGGAAACAAAATCATCTATAAATTTGTAAAGAACATACATTGCTATTTACCTGGCTTAAGACAAAACCAAGACGTTAATTCCAAGAGAACTCAATATAGATTTTCATACCAAAATGTCCACAAGGGCACATGACAAGGGGAAGGGAAGAGCAGTCTTAAGCGGGCCATAGATGTGCAGATATAGTTTTGATGTTTGGACGAACAATCGTGCGGTGCAATGTTCCAACCTGCCACTAACCATTCAGATCAAATAAAGCAGTAAAAGAACAGATCAGACGATGTACTGCCCCTGACAACAATTGTATGAAGGTTATGTCCGATAAATTTTCTAACCTGTCCAATCGGCTGAATGACCAATCGCCATCACACCAAAAATGGCGGGACACTCCCCACATTGCCCCGAAAATCGCACAAAACTGAATTTGTATGATCAAATCTTTGCGTCTAGGCCTGCTTTACACTCTGATTTACTGACCAGCTGCAATTTTTTAATGCTAGACTGGAAGGTGATTGTCTGATCTAAAGGATAAGTAATACATAATAACAGTAGACAATAATCCATTATCTAGTTGCTAGGAGTCACTGACCCTTGCAACTGGATAATATTTTTAGTTTCAGCTCAGAGAAAGATTAAATAAAAATTAAGTAATGCAAGTACCATACAGCAGTAGAACATCAATAATAATTGCAAATAATCTCACACTTTCAGCATCTTGATCAATTTATAACATTAACATCCCATTAAAAGGTTTGCTGCTGTATTTGAGTGGTCTAAGCAAGTAAGGGAGGAACCATGGGTGATTTTGGCGCGATCCGACACATTGCACAAAAACACAGGCGTCAAGTCGGATGCAACGGAAATAAGGTAAGCAACAGGAACGTCGGATGGTGTTGCAGCGTTCGTCCGACGTGACACGACTGTATGATGCAGACACTGCATGCTGCATCTGCATCCGATAGTCGTGTCGAGTTGGATGAATGCTGTGACTTCATCCGACATTTTCATCTTTTACCTTATTTCCGCTGCATCCGACTTGACACCTGCGTATTTGTGCAATACGTCGGATCTTGTTGACATTGCCCGTGGAGTTCCTCCCTCAACCTTGTAATTGAAACAGCCTAATTATACAGACAAGTATGCAGTAGAATCAGAATCTAATATACTGTAGGTATTTTATTAATGGACAAGGAAAAGTGAAATCACTGGGAGGAGTGTGATTTAACCTTTCCTTCTTCTGTAGCATTAGGAAAGTAAAAAAAAAATCAAACAGCTACTTGTAAAAAAAAAGGGGGGGGGAATGCAAATGTGACCCTTGAGTGTGATTTCTATGGACCAGATTGTTTACAGCTGCCAAGAGCTGGCTTCAGATCAGAAACTGTGAATCAGTGAATGCAGCAGTAACATGAAATATACAGAAGCATCACAGTTCCTTTTGCATATTTTCTTCTGGAACACAGAGGGTTTTTAACATGAAAGGGTCTTTATTAACTTTGCTCAGTGCAAAACGAAGCTCAGTAGTCCATGTTCCTATACACATATTACAAAGATAAAGTTAGTAGTAGAGTGTTGTATCATAGCTCCGAAAAATAAAAAACATTTTTTTTAGGGTAACATGATACCATTTTCCAGATCTGGACACCGCATTCTGGATGGATGGAATTTTCTAGTTCTGTGTCATTGGCAAAGAGCAATACATTGCTTACAATGCCCTGCGTCAAGTCATTAATGAACAAAAAAAAGTGGATCCAATACAGAACAGTCAATAAAAGTAACCACTCCAGACTCACCCCTCACAATATATTTTCCTCCTTTCAGCTCCACAAAAATCCGGGGTGCTCAGCCACCAGTGTCCCAACTGTAGAATATTACCACTCAAACATAGATCAGTTTTTATTGCAAGAAGTCAATGATCTGCATTGACTCACCTTAATCATAGGCTTTAATGCAGATCCTTGACTTCTTGCAATAAAGACTCTCTTCTTTTATCCAGAGTGCCGCCTAATTATGGTTGAGTGGTAAGATCCAATACAGAACCCTGCAGCAGCACAAAAAGAACATTACTTCCAGAAGAGAACGCTCCAGTGACAACCACCTTCTCTACACAATCCATTATCGCTCCATCATGTATTCAGCACTGCGCAATATGTTGGTGCTCTAAAAATACATGTTAATAATAAAATAATAATAATGAACACGCAACATAACCAATACCAACAGCACTACTAAGGCGAATGTAACAATGCTAATGTGTTATTTGGCCAAAATGTTACTATGTAGTACATATATGTAGTGCCATCATCAGGTCATTATATAACACAAATTTTTTATGAAGAATAGGTTCAGCAAGAACATTAACTAGACATTTCCACTGACAAAAACCAAATGAATGACCTCTGTGCAAAGTAGGAGACAATGTTCAGTCTCATAATGAATAGGTCATGTTGTTTTGTGGAATTCGGAAACCTTAGACTGTATTGGTTGCTAATAGTGTTCAATAGAAAAAAGGCAAAATGCAACTGATTATTTCTTCCACCTGGCACTTTATCAGATCAACTCTGTGTAGTGGTTCCCTCCAACCATTAACAAAGATTTATTCTGATAACGCAGAAATCCATTGTGGGTGATTACACAAAACAATATTTTTATGCAAAGCAAACAAGCCAAACAGATGTATAAATAAAAATATTAATATACTATTTGTGCATGGGCCTCATTTTAGTAATTTGGAACATTTTAGGGGTAATTTGAGATGTTAATACATGAAATAAAAAAAAATCTCAATTTCCATTGCAGGTGCTTGTAGGTTTATACTCTCCTAAAATGCCATTGTTTTGTGCAATAACCTTCCTTATAATTTCCTATTGTTCTTCTATTGCATTATACTTTAGTCACCAGCTGTGGATGTGTTCTATTAATCAGGTGTTGTGTTTGGGGTATGGCTAGCCTATTGAGGTTGTAAACACAACTCTTCATAGAAGTGGTCACTCCTTAGAACTTTATAGAAAGATCCCAGAAAAACTATACCAGCACAGGTGTTCTCCTACACTAAGCTTATTGTAAGAGAATGTAATGGTATAGTGGTCCTTCCGTTCAGTCTTGCTTCAAAGGTGGAGTAAACATACATAAGTAGAATAAATTGTACTGTCTGGATAGAAAGAACCAACCAAGAGAAATAGCTTGAAATATATCCAGAAGCCACACAACCTAAGTATAACCCCAGCAGGAGACTGATTATGTTAACAATGAGCAATTGGCTATCGGTAGTAAGTTAAAACCTAACTTTTCATACAGCATTTAACTGGGTAGAAATTATGAATGAGAGGGATGTGACCACATATTGTAAGTGAGTCAAATGGGACCAAAAAACAGTTACCAACACCTTGGAAAATCACTGGAAACAGAGCTGACTCCTGCTTTGCTGAATAAGACAATAAACAGTAACCAGGAGTGATGCCTACAATAAGGAAGTTATTTATCAAAGGTTGAGTTGATTTTTACCCAAAAAATTTGAGTTTTAAAGGGAATTTTTCAGTCAAAACTCGAATTTTTGGGTTAAAAAAAAAATCAAATTCGTTTAATTCGATTAATCGAGTCTTCAGGTTCTTCATCCTAAATTCAATGATTTACATTCACGTTTTTTCATAAATTTGAAAACATTTGAGTCTGAGTTTATTCGAGGTATAAAAAACCTCACAAACCTCTAATTCTAGACCTTTGATTGAGCAGGTATAGATGTTGCCATCTGAATAAGGAGAGTGAATCTAGAATAAGCAGGAGAGCTGTAGTACAGTTATATAGTAAAAATGCAAATTTTTGGAACCAATTAGCAAGTAGCATTTTGTGGACCATCTGTTTAAATAACAAACTTAAAAAACAATCTTACTGGTTATATAACACTCACGTTATCAGGAACCGTTATCAGGAGGCGCAGTGACGGGTACACCAGAATGCACAGGTGAACCCTGTGGATTCTGGTGTTCACCGATGCCCTTTTAGGAATCGTAATCAGGAGTCAGGCCAGCGTCACTTCGAAGAATGGTGACGTCAGCGCTGGATGCATGCCCTGCCCTCATGAGACTGGAAGAGACGCGCCAGGAGGTAAGGAAGCCAGGAGATCTCCTGGTGTGTCTTACAGGTTATTATTGGTTATTATATCAGGGCAAACATTTATTACATATGGGGAAAGTAGAAAATGTAGTAAAAGGGCCACTATTTGCTACAAGAGTAACCTAGAGATAGAATTTACAGATCAGCTTTTTCAGAACATCTAATTAGTTGATATGGATTACAAGACCTGGGCAGACCTTGCAGGCCACAAGAACATAGACAGTAACTTTTACTAAAACCAATACTTAAGTGTTAATTTGTCTATGTGATAGAGTTCTATCACATGATAGAACTTGAGGGAAAATTTACTAAAGGGCGAAGTGAAAAAAACGCTGGCGAAAATTCGCCAGCATGACGTCATTTCGGGACTTTGCCGATTTACTAACGGGCGCTGGTGTAAATTCACTAGCTAAGAAGATAGACTATATTGCTACTTCGCACTCTAACGATAGGCAAATTTTCTCTCTGGCGAATGGACGTAACTGCGGATTTTAATGAAAATTGCCAGACTAGGCGAAGTGCAATAAAGTAGATAGGACTTCCTCAAAAAAAAAATGTCCTAAAAAATGCTGGCGACTTTTCAATTTTTCAGGGTGATAGGCTGCAAAAGATCTAAAAATTTTTCTAGGGTACCCGGCTTCCCCCCTACATTGCCTTACATATGGCACATAAACTATACTGTGGGCACATGTGTAGGGCATTATAATAACTTTATTTTATTTTATTAAGGTTCCCTGGGCTTGTGTAGTGTAATGTATTTGCTGCAACATATACGTCCATTGAAATTTAACTTCCCACCGTATGCAAATTAGCCAACGCTAGCGCAACTTTGCTTTGCTTGCCGAATTAACGCTAGAAAAACTTCGTACAAAATTGGGGGGTTGTGGAAGCACTCATAAGGCTAAATCAAAGTAAATTTAAATATAATGGAAGTGCTACTTACAATGCACTTCCCTGGGCCCCTGTCTCATAAGTAATTCAATATAAATGCAAGTGTTTACAAAACAGGGTTTTTTTAGTTACAAAGTTATGATCATAAAGTTGAAAAGCCACCATACCACGTCAAGGTAAACCCCATATGGCGGTCCCTAACTTGTTTATTCTCAGGTCATAATATAAAAAGACAATTCTCTGCATAATAGCATTACCTGTATTCAGTGTTTGTTGAACATTGGTTTCAATCTGAAGCCTAAATTCTCCCCCGCCAGTTAAGGCTTTTAAGAGAGAGAGATTGCCCAAACCAACGCCCATATTTAAAAGCATAGGACCACCATTAGTATATAGGGGTGGGTATGGGGTGCTAGCAAAACTTCGCCATCGTTCGACGCACTGGACGCAACTTTGAATTTTAGTGAATTTAGTTGTCCTGGCGATTTTTTAGCCTGGCGAAGTATGGCAATGTGAGCGAAGCCGTCACTGTTGAATTTCCGCAGGTTAGTGAATTTGCCCATTGACTGTAAGCTCAATGGGGCAGGGACTTCCTTCCTACTGTGTTTCTTAAGCTCTTTAGCTCTGTGTCCTTATATGAGCTCTGTGTACTGTGTATATTTATTGTATTTTTGACTGACTTGTCCTCCTTGTGTGTACTTTTATATATTGAACTTTTATTTATATTGTACTTTTATGCATTGTACGGTGCTGCGGCTCCTCAACAGCACTTTACAAATAAAGTTATACATACATACATGAATAAGATAACAGTTAACGGAGTGTATATAAAATCTGTATTTTATCAAAAGTTTAAGCTCCTTTACTGCCTAATTCTGTTGTTATCTTCATAGACTCCAACTTGTTGGCGTGTTCCCCTTGCCTGGATAAACATTAACTGCATTTGTGCTGCCATGTTTTGGGTTTTAAATATTCTGATCACCTTCCTCCAGACTAAACTAGGAGCTGCTGAGCACCTGGGAAAAAAATCTGATCACTACAGACTTAATATATCTCTGCAATCAAAAAAAATCTGAAGGTTGCAAACTGGCAAGAACAAAAGCATTCGGCTACATTTATATTTTGCAGTACATAATTGAAGTCCAGTGTGATCACAGAGCATGACCAGGAGATCAGGGTAATGTGAGAAGGATGGATTCAGTGGATGGGGACTAAGAAGCCTGACATGTAATAGATATCCCTTGAGATGATATAAGGGCTCAGAGGGGAATGTCGCACATTCACAAAACTGTTGTGGATGTTTAATGATCTGTGTCACAGACAGACTCTGGTCCATTTCTTAGAGATTTTTTTTAAATGTTTCATACCTTTTTTATATAGCTGGATACTGAAGACTACCCACTGCATCTCACTTTTTACTTTTAGGCTGTGCTTATCTTTTCTTTGAACTATTTCACATATCCATGCATCCATCCATATAACAAAAACTTAAATACTGTATATGAGATTTGGATGAGGGGCAATTGGTATGAGGTCAGTCATTATGGAAACTTTGCTATATCATAGCTTCTCCTCATTATGTATGTGCACTAAAATTATACCTGATTTCCTTTACCTTGTTGTTGGCCACCTTGTTTGCAGATTCAATGCAAATTGCAGGTAACATTTTCAGGTGGAGATCGAGTTAAAATGGCATAAGCGAGTGATTCTTTTGGCACAAGTTGGCTGCATCTATTGAGGCAACCCTGGCATTGCTGCACATAAATAGTGATGATATCTCAAACACAAATAGTGGAATTAAAATGTATATTCATTGTGAGTGATGATATCCACCCAGTGTCAATAGGCTTACATTCATTCACATGATTCAACAAACAAGGCAGGATGGCTGAAATGGTGCTTAGAGCAACTATAACAAGTACAAGGATATAGTTTAGACACAAGTACCTTTAATGAATGCCATCAGTAAGTGCAATGGGTCCATTAGGGTTAGTTCACACAGGGAGTTTTGGGGAGATTTGGTCGTTTTTGGCTACTAATCGCCATCGCTAATCACATACAGGCGGTTCGTCGCCGTGTGTGATTAGCGCCAGCAGTTTTTTTATTTTATCTGGCTCAGAGTCAGGGAAGGCATTTGGGGAGAAAAAAACGAGGCGATTAGTCGCCAGGTGACCAAATCTCTCCAAAACGCCCTGTGTGGCCTGACCCTTAAAATGTAACTTTTTCCTATAAAAGGGAATTGCTGACACATAGAGACCCATATATCAACATTTTCATTTTAGTGGTCTTAGAGGTTCTTGAATGCACAAATAAATTAATTTTCTCTAAAACTGTGAATGCCATGTCATTTATTAAAAGATCTAAATATAAAAAGCACGAACGAAAAAAAAAACTTAACGATCTGTATAAAAATTCCTGTTATTTGGGCAATTACTGGTGAAAAAAAAAAATCTTATAACCTTTAACCACCATATGTAATATACGGCACTAAGTTTGCCCAGGAGCAGTAACCCATGACAACCAATAAGATTCTTGCATTTAAACAGGTGACTAGTAAATGCTCCTGCTGATTGGTTGCTATGGGTTACGGTCCCATGGCAAACTTAGTGCCTTTTATTACATAACCCCATAAAAGTCTGAAATGATTAAAAATGGACAAATAGGATTAGCACAGATCCCACTGAATTGTATAGACCTCAACAGCTTTTACATGGAGTTTTGTATTAGTGTTTTTAGTGGTTTTTACACTTTATAAATCGCTAATTTTTAGTTTTAGATACATTTTTTTTCATGAAAAATATAGAAATTCATATGTTAGTTAATAGGCCCCATAGAGATCTTGTTGCTTATTGGAATTGGTGAAGTTTTGGGTAAACAATTTTGGGTAATGTAATCAGCTAGGTGCTGCCTCACTTTTTAATATCTTAGTGCTAGCTAAATATACAGACACATCTATTGTGCTCCCCTACTTGTGTGCTATCTACACATTCCTAGTTGTCATAAAGTAGTTTACAAGACAGTTTACAAGTTTAACATTTTTTATTCTCTTTATTTCGAATACTGTACTTCATGTATTATCTGCCATGCTATTTGCATTTACAGGCATTTATTGAATGTTTATTGCCAGTGTTAAATAAGCTTGGATTATGCAAACCATCTGCTAGCTTTCACAACAATATTTTCTATAGAAAACATCTATCCGCACTAGGGGGCAGATTTACTAAAGAGCGAAGTGGCTAACGCGAGTGACTTTTCGACAGAGTTGCCACCCGCATTCACTAGCGAAACAGACCGTCGCTAGTGGTCATTTGCACTCTATCGCCAGGCGACTTTTCGCTCTGGTGAACAGACGTTACTCCGCAAATTCACTAAAATGTGGATTTTACTGAACGTCTCCTCTTTCGCCAGAGTTGCCTTTGCCTCCTCAGACCAGGCGAAGTGCAATAAAGCAGATAGATCTGCCTCAATCTTATGTCACTTACATCATATCCTGAGAGCCGAAAATGCATCAAAGTTCAAAAAACAATGGCGACTTTTCCTTTTTTCAGCGTGATTGCCTGCAAAAGTCCTAACAAACCATTTTTTTCCAGACATTTCTTAACATATGAAACTTTAATTTTACAGTGGGTTCACGTGTAGGGCAATATAATAACTCTATTGTCTTTATTAAGGTTCCCTGGACAAGTGGAATTTGTAAGTATTTGCACCAACATTTATAATAAAGACCTGCATACAACTTTAAATTTCCTGCCCTATGCAAATTGACCTGAGCGCAAGATCAGTAGCGAATTTTCGCTAGGCAGAAATGAATGCTAGCACATCTTCGCTTTGAAATGCTCGCACTGCCAAAGTACCGCTAGCGAAAAGTCACCAGCATTCGTCGCCCAGGACAAAACTCCACATATTAGTGAGTCGGCGTAGTCTGAGCACATTTGCGCCTGGCAATTTTTTTCGATGGGTGCGAAACGGACGCTGGTGAAAATTCGCCCCTGGGAGGTTTTTATTTCGGCTTTACCTGTGAATAAAGACAGAGGGTCAGCTAAGGGAAACAAGTACAGCTGTTGCCTATCACCATGAAAACTGGTTCATGAATAGAATTTAAAGGTAAAACTAAAAGCAAAAGGCATACCTGTATAATCAAATGATAAAATACATAAGAGCTGCATCTACGGTATATACTGAAAATATTCTTCCATGCTTCATTTGTAAATGCCAAAGAGTTACAAATACAATGATATATTCCACTGATGCATCAAAACATTCCTGCCAATTAATGGCAATTATGATGTGTGCCGTGATGTCACTTAAGGCACTGTTTGCCTGAAGAATTGATGGTAGGTGCATCAATAAATAACATACTGAATTTACCTAAACTGCTGGCTTCTGTTTCCATAAAAACATACCACTCAACCAATTTGGACATGTCTCTCTTGTGCCTGATATGGAGGTTAATTTGGGATTTATGTTTGCTTTCCACATATAAAAATTTGGCAACTTATCATACCTTCTTTTCCATTTGAACCTTTGTATAAATTGTACCCTTACCACCCCTACATATGCACATATTAGAAACTCTTAAGTACAATATAATAAGGGATAATGCACTCCAAAAAGGATATTAGATTTAATTTCAATGTTTATTACTTCTACTATCCTTATATTTAAGAGCAGTGAGTACATTATTCCTTTTATACTGTTGAGGTCTACAATATTGCGCTTCTCAGTGCTCCTTCAGGCAGCAGGAGGGCATAAGCCAGCCCTGTCCTTATCACCTGCCATAGGGTGTCCTCTCTTAATTCTTAACTTGCCCATCTGAATGACACACAAGTTAGTGGGTTGTGATTGCATGCCTCACCCGCCTGCCCTTTTTGAATAGAGAAATGTAGACTCTTCCAAGAGGGAAGTTGCAGGTCTATTGGTAGAGTTAATAAATATAAGGACTGGTAAAAGTTTCATTATGTGTATTAGTTTCTTACCCTTCTTGTTTCTGTAATGTTGGGATTGGTGGCAAAATTGGTCTAATGCTGCTAGGATCCACACTCCATTTATAATCTACACACTGCTCTTGTACAGCAATCTCAAGTTGTGAGATGTGCTACTCCACAAGGAACATAACAAAATCATACTTCCCTGGGTTTATATTTTTCATGATTCAACAGTAAAATAAGACATATATATTCTATGAAAATATTTCAGTGTGAGACTTATACTGGGATTGCAAAATGGGGCTGGGAGGGTAAGAAAATAAGATGTGCTGTAGGTAGTGGTGGTTGTGTTGTTATGGTTGTATACAAGCTCAAATACTAGAGAGTACAGAAGCAACTGAGAAAACAAAAAGTGAGAAAGTAAACACACTGAAAGTAGGGTAGACAGTGAATAGAACATATGTGCATTGAAATCCATTCCAGACATCAAGGTGGGGGAGTTAAAGCTAAAACAGCACATGGAAAGACCACCAGTAAAACACAGCGGCAAGCATATGGTCACTTGGTTTGTACTTGTGCAAAATATATGATCATTTAAAGATAAACTAACCCCCCATGGTGATTTGCAACTGTTAAGTGTTGGGCACAGTCAGTGCCAAACATATCTGTTCCTTCAAATGCATTGCAGGGTTGGTAGTTTGGTTGTGTTACTTCTGGTCCCAAGTTTCACACAGTTGATCCATGACAAGAAGCATGGCAGTTGACTTAGGGAAAGGACACACCACCAGATTCGGGGAGATTAGTCGCTCCAGCGACAAATCGCCTTCCCCTACCTTCCAACTGGCTACAATGGAAAATTGCCAGCAGGATGGCACTCGCGGTGCTTCGTTTTCCGAAGTTGCCCCACGAGGAAACTTCAGGCGACTTCGGAAAATGAAGAGCCACGAGTGCCATCCCGCTGGCAATTTTTCATTATAGCTGGCGGGAATGTGTAAGTCACTCATGTTTCAGCCATGCCAATTGATACTATTACGAACCAGCAAAGAGTTCCTTCTGATGGTTATACGCAATACAGTGGATTTGTAGACATTCTTTTCTTTTAAAGTTTTGTTACTTGTTGAAAATGTAATTTTCTTTAAACGGCATAGGAAATATGACAAATATTAAGTTGTAACATATAACTGTATTTAAAAATTGCTTCTTTGGCGGTTCAGTGTGCAGGTTCTATGTTTCATTTCAACCAGATGTTATGTTCTCTCCGTGTTTGTGTGGGTTCCCAGCAGGTACTTTGGCTTCTTACCACACTCCAAAAACTTACAGGAAGTTTAAATGACTCTTGATAAAACTGAACATAGTCTGTGTGTGTGATAGGGATCTTAACTTTAAAGATAATAATAATGCTGGTTCTGAAAGACTGTGGCAGAATGCAAAGTCAGAACTGCAGTGTAATTCAGTTGATTTGATTTACCTGAGTTGATCCATATATTTATTCACTCCATGATGTGAAAATTTGATCAAAACAGAATTGGCAAAATTAGTGAATACGGCAAAATGAGGACCAGTACTTTTTTGGCATCTCATTTTCCAATGTAATCCAATTTTAACAATTAGACCATTGTGCCATTTTACCCTGTTTCATCTGTTCCCCAAGTTTCCTATCCCACTTACCATGTTCCATTATTTAATTTTTCAACAGTCATCACCTGCAGGTCGATTCTAGTAGAATACAGTATATAGGAGCACTTCTGCACCCTCCACCAATGCTAATAAAATATATTGGAAAACAGTGGGCATGTGTTTTCCGCAAAACATTACACCCCTGAAGTTAAGTTGATATATATTTAAAAAATGTTTAAAAAGTATAGAATAAAACAAGGGTGCATAATAGTATAAGATGGCTTGTCATCTTTTTCTCAGCGTTCCGTCGGACCAGTCCGACACTGCCTGAGTATGGCGAGTTTTATCCAGTCATGAAAAGAAATACTTACATCAAAACTTATCAATGTTTTTTTCCCCAAAGGCTTCACATACTTACAGAGGCCAATTGTCAGAAATCTAATTTAGAATTTTTCTGAATTGAAATAGCGTGAACATCTCAAATGTGTGCTTATTTATTAAAAAGGTAAAATTTTAAAAAAACTGGCTGGGTAAAACTTGATAAAACTACCCGAACCCAGTGAAATCAAATTCAATTTCAATAGCCAGCCAAATATTGAAACTCCAATTTAAAAATAGTTTGAATTTTGCTAATACAACTCTCAATGACTTCTACATGAACTCACCTGCGTCTTGATGCCAAATTTTTGAATTTGAGTTTTGGAAACTCTCATTCAAATTTCCAATTTTTGCTACAAAAAATTTAATTATGGTAAAAAAATTTGAATGTAAAAGTTGATAAATTTGTCTCTTAGATTATAAACTCTCACAAGCAGGGCCCTTACCCTATTGTCTCCTAACAATATGCAGTTGTAACTGTTGTGTATTGCCCTGCGTACTGTTGTATCCCTTACTCTTTTAAGTGCTGCGGGAGACAATGTTCCAATATAAATAATAATAATGCTTATTATAATCTTTATGCAGGTCACAACATCTTCAATTATTTCTACAGGTCTAGGATCTATTATCCAGAATTCTTGGGGCCTGGGCTTTATCATCAAGTATTGTTTTATTATTACTTTGTAAATTAAATTTTAAAAATTTGGATAATTTGCTTAAAAATTGAATATGTCTTTTCTTTAATTTGGAGCTTTCTAGATATTTGGTTTCTGGATGTGAGTACAAACTTAGGGTTCCATATATTTGCAAACATTGCTTTAATATTTTACATTGTGCTCATATAAAAAATATGTAGCCACAGTGGTGATCATTTTGAACCCCAAATTCTAGTACAGGTATAGGATCCATTATCTGTAAACCAGTTATTCAGAAAGCTCTGAATTATGGGAAGGCCATGTCCCATAGACTTTATTTTTATTAAATAGTTCTAACTTCAAAAAGTGATTTTCTTTTTCTCTGTAAAAATGAAACAGTAACTTGTTCTTGATCCAAACTAAGCTGCATTCATACTTGGGGCAAAAAATCCTATTATTATTGTTTACTATCCTATTGTTTTATTGTTATTGTCTATCATTTAATGTTTAAATGGTTTTAAGAAAACTTAGGGGCAAAAACTAAATTTTTTCGAGGTCCTATATAAATCAATAGGAGAGGCACCTATCTCAATTTGAAGTTTTCCTGGGTTTTCTGGCAAAAATTGTAAAAAAAATCGGGCGATTCAGAAAAAAGCCTGAAAAATTTGAGCAATTCGCGTTTTTGCTCAATTTTATAGAGTTTTTCTGCAATCCAATTAATTCGGGTTATTGTATTAATAAATAAGGTCAAATTGAGCACGGGAGTTTGGTCGTGGATTGTTTTAATAAAATATGAAATAAATTTGGATTTTACTAAATAACGCCCTTAATGTATGAGGATCCAAATTACTTCTCAGGAAACCCCCAGGTTCAGAACAAACTGGATAAGATGTCCCATATCTGTACAAAACTTTAGGCCAAGAGTCATTTCTGCTCTGCAGAGTTCATTCAGATCTCACCAAAAATACAAATGCATCTGACAAGTGTGGCTGGCCTTACTATCTGACTCAACTGTTTATAAACAGCAAACTCTGAAGAATGAAAACACCAATCTGATTAATTAGTTGAACAGGGCAAACTTTCCCTTTTCTTGCTTACACCTGGCAAGATACACAATATAAGAAAATCTTAGAGATCACATTTCCTTGGCTGACATGAGGATCGGTTAGAAAAACATAAGCCAATAATATTAGGGCCAGAGGGAATGTAATCATGGCCAAGAAGTTATAGATCGGTGAGTCTGATATTTAAATCAGGCCAACCTGTATGAAGTATTGTTAACAGGTAACAGGAAACAAATCTGGACTCCAATATAAGAGTCAACATCAATTTGCAGGATATTTTCTGAGCGCTGGATCTTTAAAGGCTACATGCACTTGCAATGAACTATTTGTAAAGCGCTGTTAAGGAGCCGCAGCGCTGTACAGTGCATAAAAGTACAATAGATATAAAAATATACTCAGGGAAGACAAATCACATAATAAATATATACAGAATCAGGACAAGGAGCTTAAGTGCTATGTGGTAAGAGACGTAGTGGGAAGAGCTTACAGTTATAGCATGTAATGATGCACAGCTTAGATTGTAAGCCCTACAGGGAGCTTGATTTTAAAAATAATTGCATGTATTACATCTTATAATACAAGTCATTGCATATATATATTCCAAGTATCATTATAAAAATAAGAATATACATACGAACAACGCTGTGCATTAGGGTAAAAACAGCATTATCATAACTTGCATGCTAAAAGTGACAATACTAAATTAAGCTTGCCATATACAGGCCGATAAAAGCCGTCAACTGGGCTCCTCTAGATTTTGTAAGGAAAGGCATGTCCGTTTGATATCTGGCTCTAATTTGGTGAGATCTTTGACAGGCAGGCTTGAGAATCGTATTGGGAAAGGAACACATCAAAGTGGCATTACAGTCCTTGCCATCCAACAGGTCTATGTAGATCCAACAATAAAGTCCTATATTGGGCAGAGATCCACTTGTTTAGTACCTACTGAATCTGGAGATAATTTGGTATTAATCATTCAGAACTGCAACGCAGCTTATTTGTCTCACAAACTCTTATATATATAATCTATGAGATAGACCTGAATACTTTGTATGAAATGAACCATGTTGTATGGGGTGAACCATTTTGTGATGATGGCAGCACACACACACCAGGAGATGGGAGATGTACTGTTTTGGTTATGAAGCCACTAAATGTTCTATACTTGTCCCTAGTTTACATACATTAAACCCAATCTGTAAACAACTTTCCCTATAATAATGTTAATATGAAGAATATTTCTTTGAATGAAAAATGGTATCGGTTACTACTGCATCTGTCTTGGCAATTTTTTTTTTAAAAAGATGCATCTAAAATAAAAGGGTACTGTGATTGTGTTGTTCTCATTGTGAGCAGTGTAATCTGGTTACAATGGAAAACCATTTGACATTTCAGGAAAAGCCTTTCATTGAATAGTTTTTCATAAAGACGCTGGAAAATTAGTCCATGAGTTATTTTGTTGCAAAAAGTCACAGAGGCATACAATGACATAACCCGCTGATGTAACACAATGATTTTACTGTTAAGGTACATAATAAAGTGTATTGTTCATCAAGCAATGACCTGGTGATGGAATTATATGTTCGGCACTATGGGCACTAAGCCCCCTGCTAAATATCACAGTCATTTAAAGCCTAAGTCATGGGGGCACATTTACTTAGCTCGAGTGAAGGAA